>NW_025934536.1:0-610724 GCF_000764305.2 Hyalella azteca | reverse complement strand
CTGCAAACTGCAATATTCATTCATTCAACAGCGAACTGCAATATTCTTCCATTCATCTGCGAACTGCAACATTCATTCAATCAACTACGAACTGCAATATTCTTCATTCATTCAACTGCGAACTGCAGCGTACGTTCAGCGCCGCATAAAAATTGTGCTTCAGGTCGGCGTGCACGCGTCAACTAATTAACAAAGACGCGCACGGAGGCGTGAGGCGAAAGCTTTTATGAACTGCACATGAATGGCGGCCACCGATGGCCGACTATTAGCCTCCCTTAAAACACCTATGATTTTCAGGTGAAAGATCGAAGCTTGCTCCACCGCACGCTGCCTGGCAATGCATCCTGCCGAGACGTATGAAACGTTTTAAAAACGTCCATGAAACGAAAAACGTTACCTGGGTGACGAAAAACGTTAGATGGGCCGTCATTAATCCGGTGCGATGAAGATAAGGTGCCTCTGGAGCGCGATAGACGGCGATGACATCAATAAGCCTCGAACTCTGCAGTTTTAGATCATGAAATTTTAGTGGGCTTGATGAAAAGCGACTAGTTGTCAAATGTTGCGAAAGACTAAGACAAAGGAAAATGAAGAAATACAGTTTTAGGTCTTTAAATTTGAGTGGAATTGATGAAGGGAGACTAGTTGACTTTTGTTGCGAAGAACTAAGACGAAGAAAAACTAAGAAATAGTTTTAGGTCTTCAAACTTGAGTGGAATTGATAAAGAGAGACTAATCGTGTTTTGTTGCGAAGAACTAAAGCGAAGACAAATGAAGAAATACAGTTTTAGGTCCTAAAATTTGAGTGGAATTGATGAAGAGAGACTAGTTGACATTTGTTGCGATGAACTAAGACGAAGAAAAATGAAGAAATACAGTTTTAGGTCTTTAAATCTGAGTGGAATTGATGAAGAGAGACCAGTAGTCTTTTGTTGCGAAAGGCTAAGACGATGATAAATAAAGAAATATAATTTAGGTCTTGAAATTTGAGTGAAATTGATGAAGAGAGACTATACTGTATATATAGTTGTCTTTTGTTGCGATGAACTAAGACGAAGTGAAATGAAGAAACACAGTTTTTGGTCTTGAAATTTTAGTGGACTTGATAAGGAGAGACTGTCTGTCTTATGTTGCTGAGAATCGAGACGATGAACTCGATGCGTTAATCATGAGTGACAGTTATTATATATTAAATCATATAAGCTACAGTGAGGTTTTTCGTGGAGATCTCAATTGAGTAAGGATATCACAACGATATAAAGGAGCTTGCTTCTAGTTTTCAAATCCATATGACTTTTAAAAAACAATTCAAGAAGAAAATCAAAATATTGCAATATTAATTATGTATTTACTTTGTGTAGATACAGTAATGTTTTTATGATACTTTGAAACAAAACGAAATATTAAACACGAAATATTGACTCTAAATGGCATTTTACAGCAATTAATGAATTTACAGCATCGCAAATTTTGCAGCAATGAATGAAATTCAGTATCGCAAAAATGACTCTAGCAGCATAAATGTAGTTATTCTAATATAAATGAAATAATGTAATCATTTTATTATAGTTTTATTCCAAACTATTTCGGTATGTGCATGGATCTACATATAAATCAACATCTTAATCTTAAACTATTATATAGCAACGTCACAAAGCTGTTCTAATTCACGTACTGTGTTCCTATACGTACTATGATGGTACCAGCATCAAAAAATTCCATATGTGTTCATGAAGCTATTCTATTGTAAACTAACTATTCTATTGTATATACTAGCTATTCAAGTGCTGGCTATTCAAGGGTATACCTTTCTTCCATCACTATACCTCGCTCACACCTCTGCGCTAAGTGATCTCTAATTACCTCCATTGACTTCCCAAGTGATGGATTCTATCAAAAAACATGTAGCCCCTATTTGACGCTATTAGATCAGCTACAAAAGCAGTGAAGTTAGTAATCAGTTGATAAAAAACTCATGTATTTAGTCAGTTTAGTTTAACTTAGAACATTTGTTACGTACATGTAGTACAAGTTTTAATTGCGGCGGAGAATAGAAACATCTATGCAAAAGGAAATTTCAAAATTTGATCGAAAATTGTTTACTGTTTGTATATCAATTAAGGCCCCAAAAAAAATTTCATTCAGTCATGTCCCTTCACATTTTTTACTACGTTAAGTTCGAGACAGTTCGATCTTTAAGCGATTACAACACTTTTTATATCGATCAATTATATTAAGCTTAGTTCACTTAACCCTTCTCAGTTCAGCTTTCCACCTTTATTATAGCGCCTATAAATCAATTCCAGTCACAACAAAAAGCATTAGATTATCTTAATTCGATCGGTGTATTTTCGATTGATCATTTACCGTTTTTTATTTTTTTTTTTTGTGATTTAGATGAGGGTTTTTATAATATATTCGTACAAAGCTCAAAGTATTGTAATTTGAACTTGACGGCTTCAATTCGAGGAAGGTATTGCTCAATATCAAGAACGATTACACTGCATAACGTCGACTAATATTCACTGACGTTTTTTTGCATCAATTAATCAAAAACTTTTGCTTATCAACGTATCGAAAATCATCATATGTATTATAAGGATTTTTTATGTACCTTAGATCTAATAGTATATGGTTATATTAGAGCTAAGGTATATCGATACTAATTATTATAGCGCAGATTCTTCAGCAATAATAAAAGAAAAAAAATCGACTCGTATATAGTTTTCATAACAAATTTGTCTTCGTAAATTACATTTTTTGCGCTCCGAACACAATGCGGAATCGTTCACTCACGATTCAATGCCCGAAAAATTTTCCTATTGAAGCTCCGAGTCAAGGAGAGGCAGATTCCAGACATATCTTTCATTGTTGAACATCCAAGTCAACATTAGCACAATAAAGCATAAGTGTTCAGCGCGTTATATCGCACCTGACAAAACATCGTATACCTTAATTTGGACATGTAGCTGCATCGGGCATCGTTGATACAAAGGCATTGTATCATGACGACCATGAATCACTTATGAGAACACGCAGGTGCATGACAACCCATTAGTAAGTCATTAAAAATTCCTACATGCTTTTACTCTTTTAGAAATCATGAACAGAAACTCCATTGATATTTGCATCTCTGAACGAATCATAAAAAATATTACATGTTGATACTCCATTAGAAATCATGAACAGAAANATAGTATAGTATAGTATAGTATAGTATAGTATAGTATAGTATAGTATAGTATAGTATAGTATAGTATAGTATAGTATAGTATAGTATAGTATAGTATAGTATAGTATAGTATAGTATAGTATAGTATAGTATAGTATAGTATAGTATAGTATAGTATAGTATAGTATAGTATAGTATAGTATAGTATAGTATAGTATAGTATAGTATAGTATAGTATAGTATAGTATAGTATAGTATAGTATAGTATAGTATAGTATAGTATAGTATAGTATAGTATAGTATAGTATAGTATAGTATAGTATAGTATAGTATAGTATAGTATAGTATAGTATAGTATAGTATAGTATAGTATAGTATAGTATAGTATAGTATAGTATAGTATAGTATAGTATAGTATAGTATAGTATAGTATAGTATAGTATAGTATAGTATAGTATAGTATAGTATAGTATAGTATAGTATAGTATAGTATAGTATAGTATAGTATAGTATAGTATAGTATAGTATAGTATAGTATAGTATAGTATAGTATAGTATAGTATAGTATAGTATAGTATAGTATAGTATAGTATAGTATAGTATAGTATACTATAATATAGTATAGTATGGTATAATAGTATCAGGCCAAGCATGCCATGTCACCGAATTCATGCAGAATCCAGCTCCCCGAATTTGTCCAGCACATCTGGATGGAAGGCTCGCAATATTCAGCAGTTTCTCAGACGTTCTCGATATGCTGGCAAGCTAGAGAGAGGCTCGTCGGGTGCAGTTGATTAGAAACTTACGAGGTTCGATTTGAAGTTCGTTGATTACGTCGTGTCGGATGACACGCGTCCTGACTCCTGCTACACGTTGCTATCCAACAGGCATGTGGTGTTGAAATAACGATGATTAAATGTTGTTTCAACGTTTTAGAAATCAGCGTTGTTTCAACGTTTCAGTAATCAACTATTTTTTTCTGCGTTTCAGTAATCAACGTTTATTTAATGTTGCAGTAATTAACGTTGTTTAAACGTTTTAGTAATCAACGTTGTTTCAACGTTCCAGTAATCAACGTTGTTTCAACGTTTCAGTAAACAACTTTGGTTCAATGTTTTACTAATCAACGTTTTTTTCAACGTTGCAGTAATCAACGTTGTTTCAACATTTCAGTAGTCAACGTTGTTTCAACGTTTCTGTGATCAACTTTGTTTCACCATTTCAGTAATCGACGTTGTTTCAACGTTTCAGTAATCAACTTTGTTTCAACGTTACAGTAATCAACATTGTTTCAACGTTGCAGTAATCAACATTGTTTCAACATTTCAGTAATCAACGTTGTTTCAACGTTTCAGTTATCAACTTTGTTTCAACGTTGCAGTACTCCATTGATATTTGCATCTCTGAACGAATCATAAAAAATATTACATGTTGATACTCCATTAGAAATCATGAACAGAAACTCCATTGATATTTGTATCTCAGAGCGAGATTTTACGAGTCAAATTGACTTACCTAGCATTAACCTAATTATTTAATGCTGATGAGACAAAACATCAGACATTATTACTTCTATCGAGATTGATAATTATCGAACAATTAGCCCACATTTTGTAATATCATTCAGAGTAGCTAAACGTACGGTACTGGCGCATTCACCAGAGATCAATGCAGTCGCTGCATTAGATATCCCACATAGGTTATCTATTGAAGATCCGTTGCTTAAGAAGACTTGCAAAGAAAGCAAAACGACAAAGCACCCGCATCTCGGTTTGCACTGCGGCAGGTGTTATTGTTGCATTGCAGCAGTTGTTACACCGTTGTTAATTGCAGCTGTTGTTACACCGTTGTTAATTGCAGCTGTTGTTGCACTGGTGCAGCATTTTTCTTTTGCACCGCTACAACAGCTGTTACAGCTGAACGACTGCATCTGTTTAATCGCCATCACCTACAAAAGAGTTGGAAGAAACATCTCAATGGAGCATCTCTTGAATTTATATCAAAACGTACGTTATTCATTGCACTTAGAAACTTTCGTTTTTACATTCATTACATCTAACAGTCTGCACAGAGACATTCACTCGATCGCAGTGATCCAATTCAGATGAAGTTGCTGCTCGTGAATTAGTGAAATCAAGGAATTCATTACAAACTTTTGTTCTGTGCTATTTTGGTACCTGTTATTAAATTTGATATTATTACCTTCAATATTATCATTATTAAGTTAATACAATCATTTCCAAAGAATGAAACGAGCTAGTAATTAACAATTAACTAATAATTTATAGTTTCCAAAAATGTACAGAATGTAGTTCTACGATCATTATATACTATTAAATAAGACCACAACGCTAAAAATATGAACACGAATACGGGGGATAAAAAAAATTACTATACCTCCTTAGTATATTCTCTTCCAATATGCTGACAGTTCCCTTTGGATTGCTTCACAAAACAATATCTGTTGACTGACGTCATCGAGGATTGGTTTTCTTCAAAGTCAATTAATGATCAAATGCAATTAAATGTTAATGTGGAGGTAATTCGTTCCACATTGGCGTCCGTACCGCGCGTGGGATTCGGGTGGGAAGAACCTGAGATTGCCAATATTTATGTACGGGTAACGCTGGTTGATGCAAATACCAGCGAACATCGAGATAGTTGGACACTCACCTCCAACATGCAGCATTTCCCTCGCCTGAGCCGATTTTCCCAAATGACATAAGTTCTCTCTGCATTCACAACCTTCAACATTTCCCTCGCCATCTCCTGACCCGGTTACTTTACACTCATTAAGTTCCCTCCGCATCCCAACATTCAACATTTCTCACGCACCACCAGGATCGCAGCGTATATATGCTCACCGTCTCCAACATCCACTTCCGTTTCCGGTACGTGCTCTTTACGTCGAACCGTTGACAGTAGATTTAGTTTCACTATCATCTGCATTTCCCAACGCCTCTCTTTGTTTGGAATCCACCAGCGTGGGTAAGGTCATAGTCAAATTATCAATAGAATGCCGGTACAAAGACTCACTGATGCATGTGATCATCGAATGTTAAAGTTGAACGTTAGCAATCACGCAATCAATCTTTAAACTGTTGTGAAATGTCACATTTAAATATATTCGTGTTGCCGCTTGCCAATGCAGCGGGAAACTTTTTCCTGTAGTTTCCCATATAATTCTACAGATATTGTTTAAAAAGTTATTATTATTCAATCTTTATATGGAGACTTTTCGATTCTGCAGTCCGCGTACTCCAAGACTCATTATCTTATGCATGAATAATAATATGAGCGAATTTTCACATTAATAAATTTACTTATCATTGCTTTAATTATGTAGTTAAATGTCTTCATAGCATAATTTCTCCTATGGCATTTAATTGACTGCCGACGAAAGTGAGAGTGGCTATAGTGGAGGCATCCGCGCCTGAAATGTCGAACCTTCGTCACTCGACACCGGAGCACTCCAGAGCTTCCCTGCACCCTACACTTCCGACTTGCTTTACAGCAGCTGCAGGCTAAACATTCATCAATGAAATAAATATTACGAGTTTGAAACTTAAAATTTCATAGTTTAGCTTTCACCTGCAGTTAGGGCCTAAACATTCATCAATACAATGCATATTACGAGCTTGAAACTTAGGATTTTTTAGCTATGCTTTCACTAAACACTCATTGGTACAGTGCATATATATTATGAGCTGGAAACTTAAAATTTAATATCTTTCCTTTCACTAGCAGCTGGAGGCTAAACATTCATTAATAATATGCATATTATGAGCTTGAAACTTGAAATTTTATAGCTTTCTTACAAAGCAGCTGGAGGCTAAACATTTATTAATTCAATGCATGAGCTTGAACGAGCATTGAAACTTACATAACTTACTTACATTACGAGCTTGAAACTTACAATTTCATATTTTTGCTTTCAATACGCATTGACTGATTTGTTTCAAAGATTTGTTTGATTTGTGATAGATGGGACGAAAATCCATTTTCAAATCTATCTGAAGTTCTAAGCATAAGCGTCCGTCGGTGTATTAATGCACACGGCCTTTCCAAGTCAGTGGTCTATAAATTTCATGCTTTACGGAATTTTTTTGATTCAATTTTAATAATTAACAACACACAGCTGTATTTTAACGTCGAAGTACCTTAGTAAATAATAATAAATTCAGAATTTTTAAAAAAGTGGTTCTTTAATTCTCGTATTATAGTGCATAAATTATAGATGTAATTATAATTATTTTTGGAGATGCATTTACTATTCCTAGTGAAATTGAACATATACTTCTTGGAAAACATTGATTTCTTATCTGAAATATTATTCGCACCAATGACCAACTTCAATATGATAATTATTTATAAGTGAATTTTATCACAGTTTAATAATATGTACACAAAATACAATAACAAAGTAATGGATATTATCTCAGCCTGGAAAGAACAATTAAGTAACGCCTCGAGCGTCTTACCCTCGAGTCTCCTTATTTTTTTCTCTGAGGGAAACGCGCGCTGAGGGCAAAGGCGTCACGGATAGCAAAGAAAGCAGCTATTGTCGGTCGCTGCTAATTAACTTCACACAAAGAACCTGTCCGTCAATCACGGATTTCCCTTTCATCAAAAAGTTTCTGGTAAATAATTTTTACGGAACACCGAGACGCTGTGATCATATTCCGTCCTTCACGGTTCGCTGAGACTCAAAATTATTGCGGACGAAGGCCTTTTGTTTTCTTCTGCTTTATCTCAGGAAAAATATGATTTTCTTCTGGTTTATCTTAGGAAGAATATGATTTGTGATCGAGAAGATTTCGTTTTTGATTTGTTATAGTGTAGCTTTTGATAAGGAATTTGTCCTTTGTTGGTAAATCACAACAGGGTTCGTATGTTACATGAAAACATTTGTTGTTTGCAACATCAGGAAGCTGAGGTAGCTGCACACCTGTTGACCATCTCTGCATATTAATAGAAGATGACGTAATGCGGATTCACATAAAAAATTTAATATATTTACATATTTATAATATTTATAAAACATTTAATTTGCAAGTTTGACAGAAATTTTGAATATATCGAATATTTTGCTCGAATATTTGAATATATCGAATATTTTGCTAGATAGATCATAAATTGGATGTTAAGTCTTAATCGACTGTAAAAATTGTAGAAGTCAGTCATATTTAAATTTAATCAAGTAAAATTAAAATCATTCCGTTCGAGTATATGCAAACTTAATTAATTTATTAATATTAATTCATTAACAAAAATTATTATGCCAAACGATAATATAAACTATTGTGCCATTTTAAGCAACACGTCATAGAATCGGACGACACAAAGTACGCAAATTGCACGAAATCATTGCGTACTCGGAAAGCATACAAGCTCTTCATGTCACTTGGTTAACTAAAAAAGCTTTGTGAGGCTTCGCCACATCGGGGCTTTGCTTATTGATTCAACACTAATTAAAATTGGCAATGGCACCTGATGCAGCAAGGCATCTATAGCCCTGCAGCACCAATGTGTTACGAGCCTCATTAACGAATGGATAGATGAATCAATTTTGCCTGCTGTTTCATGCGCCGGTGGCTGAGCTCTCAGCTGATTTAAATTAGAGTGACATAATGAAACAATATTTATGACAGGTTTAGTGCATTACAAATTTCTTTTGGGCCCTGGGCATAAAATTTTCAGAGCTAGAAGATTTTTAAGATTTTTTTTTTTTGAAAAAAATACATTCGGGCATATTATGCTGATTAAATTTGGTACTCTGAGAAATACAATGATGGTGCCGGAAAAACTGATTAATATGACCTTAATTAAAATGATTACAGATTTAAAATTTTGAAATCACCAAGGAGGTACTTTATATTTATATATTGCTTTAGTCTTGCACGTGCAGCGCTGAGTCGCGTTAATGCCTTTACTGTCAGTCATTCGGATGCAGGAGTGCATGGCGTTCATTAACAACCTTCGGTATATTTGCAAATTTATTTTTCACTTCTATTATTATCATTATTAATCAAGTATATTTCTGGGAAACAAGATTATTTCGTCTACCAATCAATATAATTATGATCTGCTTACTTTTTCCTTCCGATCACTCTCCAATTTTTTTCCGTCCAATCACTCTTTCACTATAGGTTTGTCTTCCCACAGAGTGAACTATCAAGGCCATGACAATTATTAATGTGGCCTTGATTAATGATTGTGGATTATAGATTCACGTTACCGGATACTAAAACATGTATAAGCTGACCAGGTTTCTTATAAGCAACTCGTGCAAGTCTCTATTATTACATAACTTCATGGTTAGGCAATCGCTTTTATAGATCTCCTCTTCATCCATTCCAACAGATCTCATCGTCATCCACTCCTATAGATCTCTCCTTAATTCACTCTTAAAAATAAAGATCTTCTTCATCCATTCATAAAGATCTTTTCTTTTTCGCGGTCGTTCACAAGGAATTTAAAGAATTTCTCTTCAGAAATTCTCGGAGATGTCCTTCTGAATAATTGTCCACTCGAAAGGGCAATTAAGTGACACTCGAATAGGTCCCTTGATTCGGTGGCTGCAACGTCGATATCGAGCGAGAGCAAGAAAATAGTGCAATCCTGTCGGTCGCGGCGTTGCAAGTGAAAAAATAGCGCTTTAGTCGAAGCGATTTTGTTTTCAAATAGAAGCGAAAATTCAATCAATGTGCATATTACACGTAGCTATTATTCCTGAAACTACTGTTTTTCTTAATTCTGTCGTTATAAATTAGATTATTTTATTGCAAATATAAAATAAAAATGACCGTGATTAATGAAGAATGAGTCACGAATATTATGGAATAAAATCCTTAGGAAATTGGCAACTGATGCACCTGTTTTATTTTCTTCATATTATGTTTTATGGAAGCTCTCTATGTCGTTAATTTATTTTTGATCATTGGTCTTCCCTGTATTCTATTGGAAATTATAAATTAAAATCTTAATTTTAAAATTAAAAAAGTCTATATTAAGTTTCCGCGTTTCTTTCTGTAGAAAGTAATAGGCATATTGTGTGATCTTGACGTTTATCGTGCTGGCGTTGCAGCTGCCCCTTATCTGTACTTACCTGAGGAAGACCTAACCAGCTGATGAAAACTTTGTCCACATCTTGATGCTTAAGACCAATACTTGAGCTTCTTCAAACAAATTCCTTATATCAATGATCATTTTTTAGTGTAAATTCTTGAATAAATAATACGGTAAAATCTCGATAGCTTTTTTATTACTATCATTCCCAATAATTCATGAAAATATCACTTTATTCTAATTTTTATATTTAAATAATATTGAAAAATTCATTAATTTTTACGAATTAAACAATAAAATATTTTCCTTGCATAAATCCCTGACCAAAATTTTCGATAGGTATTAAATTCTCTGGAAATATATTCATGTTCTGAAGATATCTGCCTCTGAACATTATTTAGCCTTTTACACGAATAATGAACTGTAATTTTACCTCATTGAGCAAGAAATTTGTCACTGCTTTTACATGGCATCTGAATAATTTCGGTGAGGTTGCATACCAGTTCCCGTTGCATTCCAGTTCCAGGCTGTATATTCCAGTAGAAATTCATATAAATGAAGTGCCCGATGATCGAAATTAAAATCATGAAGCGATAGTAATAAGGAAATTAGGTGACATGTTCCGGATTGTTGGTAGCTTAATTTACATGCCATCGAATTTCTTTTATTTTAAATTGCGTTAATAACAGTTTTTCCAATGTCAATTTCGTTGTCTACACGAATGTGAATTATCTTTTCTAGTATTTTTGGTAATGCGTCCTATGTTAGCCATTTTCATTCAAATAACTAAATTGAACTAAAATGATTGATAAACATACGGAGCGATTCACGTAAACTTCCTGCTTTATATTTCGCACCAAGCAGACAGTTGTTGTAGAAAAGGGTGAGAAGTATTTATATGACAGGTAAGGTTGAGAAGTTTTGTGTCTCGCCTAGTCAATTGCCATTATGCATCGGACAAGTGAGCAGCGTGCGTTTGCTGTCAAGACTTACATTTCTAGTTGTCGTTTTGAAGAGTTGTTTTCGTCTGAGACAAAATTTTGCAGAGCGCCTCAATGTCGGTCGCAGGCCGGCCTGCATCTCCATTGGCCGGCCTTATCTCCCGATCTGGCTCCGTGGAATTTTTTCATGGGATTATATTAAATCAATTAATTGTTGACGATGACTGTCCAAGGACCATACCTCATTTGAAAAACAACATACGCCAAGCCATCGCAAACATACCCATCAATATGCCTCAGCGAGTTGAAGGGATCTTTAAAAATCGACTAACTGAATTCATTGACAATGAGAGCTGCCATTTGTCCGCTGTCATCTTTAAAAGTAAGTGATGCAAAATCCAGGTAATGTCTTTTTACAATGAAATTTATATTGTAATGAAATCATTACAATTTCTATTTTTTCTATTGTGCTTTCAAATCAGGAAGTTTCCGTGAATCAACATGCAGTTCTCCCAGTATCGAAATAATTTTGCAATTATAGTTTTGAAAATAAAAATTCGGTGTTCACACTTCCTGCCACTGACGTAGCGAATGCTTACACTGTATGCACCCAGCCTGCCATTAATTTAACGTCTCGGAAACACGTATAAAAACGCCTGCCACTAATTAATGTAGCGTGTTGCTAGAACGTACCGTATACACCCAGAATGCCATTAATGTAACGTCCTGGAAACGCCGTATAATGACGACTGCCACTGATGTATATAGCGTTAATTGAATGCTTACATCGTAGGGCAACATGGGGCAGCGCCCACACCCCTTTTTTAAACTAAATTTTTGATGAAGTTTTAATTGATACGAGGTGGTTCTTTGTGTTGTTTAAAGGTACAACTAATGAGGAATGTATAATGGGAATTAGACGCAAATAGAGTTATTCAATTTTTAATGGAACACTATTTTGTAAAAAGTGTCAAAATGGGCCCATTGCTCCACCCCTGGGGTAATGGGCCCATGGGCTTGGGGCAAGGCGCCCACCCTTGGTCCCTTTATCACAATTGCATATTTTTCGTTTAAAAATGATAAAACAACACTTTACTGTTAAAAATAAGAAAAATGTCTTTAAAAATGTGACATTCATTCATTTATTAACAACTCAAAAAATCATATCCTTAACTTGAAAAAATATTCTCTTGGCTTAAAAAATCTATCACTGACGTGAAGAAAAATATTTCACTGACATAAAAACACATATCCTTGGCTTGAAAAATATTTCCTTGCGATAAAAAAATCGTCCTTGACATGAAAAAATGTATCCTTGACCAGAAGAAATATATTTAGTTGATCAGAAAAAAATTTCGTTCCAGTTTCGTAGATAATCCAGATATTATGTGCAGAGAATTCGTACCTAATCGTGATTTCAGCCAACACCATAAAAACTTAGCAACTTTTGGCTCATTAGTGTTGACTGCATGAAATCAACTTTTGGCAAGGCAAGAGTCAATAACTCGATAAGGGGTCATAAATACGCATAACTAGAAACTAAACCTGCTGCCTTGAGGCGGCAAATCAAAAAATCATGCAATATGAAGTGTAATTTGTAATTCAAAAAGCTAGTCATAGTTTGAAAAGGTCATTGAGACAAATCTAATGATGTATAACACAAGACTTCACCATGGGCGCTTTGCCCCGTGACACGCGTGGGCCCGTTGCCCCCACTAGGTATCATTTCAATTTATATCGTGTCAACATTTTATTTTAAAAGTTAATAGTCTTAACTTGACCTCAAAATCATCCCTATAAATATTACTTTCAAAATATAATTCACAGTAATTTCAAAAGCTTTATCTACAGTAATCGAAAACAGTTCTATTTAGCAGCAAAAAATTTTTTATCTGGTCTAAAACAGTTATTCACAAATAACTTAATAACGCAAACACTTAGCAAAACGTAAATCCGTACACTTCATCCCAGTGAAACTGTCGACCGGCGGTAGAGAACACGGACCAATATCTGCCATACTTAGCGAGAAACCCGCTATGGGCCCATGACCCGCAGTGGGCTCGCTGCCCCATGTTTTCCTATAAACTAAGTCTGAGACTAATATAACGTCTTGGAAACGCCGTATAAAAACGCCGCGCCTAATATATCGTAACCGTACAACAACGGTTGCATCTTACACGGCATTTACCTCGTACGTAAGACGCCACTTGAACGCCGAAATTGTACAGGCGATCGCGAGCTCGTCGCCCGAAGCGATACCCAAAGATGGCCGCCGCGTCCATAGAAAATTTCAAGACTTGCTCAAGAAAGATGGCCGTGCCAAGGTTGTGCAGCGACCATTTATGACCAACGTTATGTGGGATAAGTTCAGTTTAACTTATAACTCCAGTTTATATGGTATTAATCCCTGCTGACATGGTGCGATGCACGAGTGTGTTGCTAGTGGGATTATAATGACGTGTAATTTTAGAAATAATTACAAATGTTGTTGCTGAATGCTTGTGATCAAAGTTATTAGAATTATTCAGGTATTCCTAGCCATAGTGAATCGGCCCCTATTAACAATTCAAGGCGAAAAAATGACCCTGAAAATCCACGTTTCGCCAGCTTCGATGCATTCAATAATTATTTTAACGAACTCTGACACATAATAGACATCGTTTCTATCAATTCTAATTGCTTACACATTTATGTTAATAGCATAGATACGTATTGTTCAGTTTACAATTGTCCATAGTTGCTGATTAGCAATTTATTTCTTTCTCATATATATAGTTTTTATTATATTTATACTTTAAATGAAATATTTTTGAAATATAGCTTATTTTAATAATTTTAATTGTTTCATGCGCTCGAAATAATGAAAACCAATCTTTTTAAGGAATAATTTGGTTAAAAATAATGCCTGAAATACGTCATTGAGATCTTGTTGGTAAACAGACAAAATTTTCTAGGGTAATATGCAAGTCTTAGGGACAATTCGATAAATGAGGTGTCGTTTGTCAGCCGTGATCGAGTGAAATGTGTTGAAGCAATTAGTGTGTAGTGTATGTATATATTATTTATTGATTCGTGAAAATTTTTCTTTTATCAAGATTTCTCCAAGGTCATCATGTGGGCAGGTGGGTAAATATTATATTTTCGTATTTTCAATAAAATTAATAATACGACTTGATTTTGCTAGAGCAAATTCCAGGGCAGTGAAGCAGCGGCGACTTGGGCATTAAATGAGTTAATGCTTTTTTAATGCAAGATAGCTTCAAGTCTAAATCTTTTTCCTGCATTTTGAAATATTAATCACTTCATGAGAAAAAATCTGCAGCTGCATTCCATCTAAATTAAATTCTCTTGCTCAGAATTAATTTTTGATTCCAAATTTAAAAAAATTTCAAATAATTTAATTTCATTTAATTTTAATAATTTATAATTTCAATTTAATTAATAATTCCAAATATGACTACCATTTTACTTTATATACGCTTTGTTCCTACATGTTTCAATACAGTGGAATTCTATGAATGATGATTGGTTCATTTATTTAGAATTGATCCGGTTAGATTGGTAGGTCAATTATTTAAAACAAACGGCAAATTTTCAAGGGGAAGCAACTGTTTCCAAATTCCACCTGTTACTTTATTGCCCTGATCTGAAATTCTTCGTAATTGGTATTGTTGCAACTTAGTTCTAAAAAACCCACAGCACAAAGAGCTTGCTTATTTAATTTAATATACCATGCCATTACGTGCAGCTATAGGCAGCAGAACGGAATTCAGCAGAGGTGACATATAAACTTAATTCTTCACTTATCACGTTAGGTTAAAATTCGCTAGCCTGGACATTGGTTAGGTGTGGAAAATATGTATTTTCCAAGTTCCGACTATTGTCTTGTTACCAAACTTGTTTTCACTAAGCAAGTGGCTGCAGAAGTCATTAATTAACATTTTAAATTTACGGAATAGTCAAGTTTTATTGCCTTACTGTGTGACGTCTAGCAACATAATTGGTTATCGTGAAATAATTTTTCTTTCACTGCTATTATGTTATTTTGCTGTAGAACTAATGGTTTGAAATAAAATTAATTTCTTCATAGTTATAAAATTAAGCGTGTAAGAGATTGCCTACCCGATTTACGCGACTGCAACTATACAAACTGTATACGTGCGCCTTCGATCGTATTTTTTAGTGCCTTACACTTGTTTATATACTTGTGTATATACTAGTGTATATACTTGTGTATATACTAGTGTATATACTTGTGTGGGCCCTTGCTAGAAAACCGTAAGACCCAGGGAAAAACGCAAGATGAAAAGGTAACCAGAATTTATCCTGAGTAACTATAGTGAATCTAAACGAAAACTTGAAGTATGAATTTTGTTGAGTTATCATCAACAATAATATTTATTTCAATGTGGTAATAAACGTTCCGAGTTTTTCAAAACAAATGTTGATAACTGAAACAATGACTTAAGATTTTAATGACTGCGAAGTAATTCAAATCGAAGATATCAATTAGAGTTAATTACCAATTATTAATATATATTAATTTTCTTCTAATTCCTACAAAATCTGTTTATTAGGGTGAAATTTGTATGGACAATGTTTGTGTAATTACCCTATACCAGCGCAATTTTAGAAAGTTTGATTTCTTGCATCCTATTGTAGCAACGTACCATGTATTTTTTTCGGTAATCAATATCTTTTGATAACAAATATCTCATGATAAATTGTGCAACCAAAGGTTAAAATAAATTTTTACTGTTGATTATTAGCCCCGTGAACAGCAGAATGAGTGAGAAGGTCCGTTCAAGGTGGCGAATTACCGATCGCAGAAAATGTATCAGCAGACCGCGCGTCGGAATGCGAGTCTATGCGCCGCCCATCTGTCCCTGCGTGCCATCACATGCGGCCAAAGGCACGATAACTCACCAGCTTTTACGATAATCATTGTAATTTTGTTGTATTTTGCAGTTTATAAATGGTTATTCTTGTTAATGTTTTGAGATTATTTTACCAAGCGTAATTAGGTTCGCAGTAATTGCTTTTCCAATTATTCTTTTTATGACCTTTTTGCGTCAAAAATTATGCTTTTCTGGATACGTTTCAGAAACCCAATCATCAGTTTCAGACTTCAAGATTTCATTTCAAATCTAGAATTAAACATGAACTAACGTGCACTATAACAATAACCTCGAGTCAACTTTCTAGAATAAATTCGTCTCGGTCTATATCGTCCATTTTGTTCTTTTTTCGTATGGTGAAACTTAGCAAATAAATGTTTAAAATCTTCAATAGATAAAGGTGCGGATTCCAATGCAGCGTTCAAGTCTCCAGACATGGATTCCAAAGCAGAAATGGACTTATTATTTATTATAAATTATTAGCTTTGTATCTATGATAATATTTTGCGTTCTCGACCTCTTTTTTTCGAGGTAAATCGTCCTTCAAGAAACTTTTATATATAACCTGTGTTTATGGTTGTTCATGCTGATATGGAACAGAGAATGTAATATTTGTTATTGATATTTGCTTGCATATTAATATTATTATTTGACAAGGTTTGCAAGCAGTCCCTAATTGAGGAGCAATTTGTGAATTAAAAGTAATATTTAAATAGTTTTAGTATTATTTATCAGAAAAGCTATTTAATTCAAGTCACGTGCTTCGTATTTTAATAAATAATATTTTAATAAATGTATAGAACGCACAATTAGGTGCAATTGGGATCTTGATATACATCGCTCTTTGGTAGATTTGGAAGGAAACTCCATTCGAAGCAAATCTCCAGTTAATAATCGAAGGAATTGTAAAAATTTGTTTAAAGAAAATACTGATGCAACGATTGCAATTAGGTTGAGATATTTAATCATTTAACTTTCAAAATTAAGAAGCATATATAACAATGTTGCGTGCGCATCTTTATCTCGCATGAAAATTCTTGCTCCTTTGTATTTTTGTCCCGATTTGATTATAAACATTCGATTAATTTATACTGCCCTGCTAAATTTTTTTTCGGATCGTGTAATTACGTAAAAGTTTTCCGATAAGATGAATTTCAGGAAGATTTTTTATAGTTTCCTGTAAACAATCAAATTTTTAGCAGGTTGTTCATGGATACCAGTTCCAATTTTTAAGAATGATGTTACGAGGATAATTCCAGTTAAGGAATTAAAAATGAATTGATCGATAAAGTAACAGATGATATATATAAATTGAATATTAAATACGAAATAGACAGTGAATCTTATTTATGGAAAATAACGCTATTATATAACTGAGGATCAGTTGATTTCACTGTCTACAAACCTCGCTGTTTGATCAATTGCCTATGGACGCACGAGTCCAATTGGCCAATTAAGCTTTGGACGCACTATTCTGTGTTTATAGACTGTCATTTAAGAGATGTTTTATGATGACAGTTACAAACATGACAACCTAATGAAGAAGACAATTTATTTCATATTTTTTACGTGACTTCTGCGTGGGAAAGCTAATGTTACTTTTTGAGACAATTCTATTATCAGAAGCAACGTCGTTATAGAGACTATCGGTACTTATCTTCCTCTAATTAGTTCAGCGGATTGTATAAATTAAGATTCTATTATTTATTATCAGTCAAAATTTAGTTTTTTTCTATACTTAGCATTTGATATTTTCCTATATTTTGAAGCTCCAAAATGTGTCGGCAGTTAAGGGATTGGGCTTTGTGTATATAGGGCTCCTAAATTTTAACAACTTGCAAGGAACAGATGATTTTGATAGCACTAATCAATTCGTGCATCAAAACAAAGTATCAACTTATTTTGAAAGACTCGTACCCAATGATATTGAGGAGCTCAGCTATCGCTAGTCTTAAAGCGCGCAGGCTTAATTAAGTGAAGCACCGCATGACGATGCTGGTGCAGGCTTAGGACACCGTATGACGATGCTGGTGCAGGCTTAGGACACCGTATGATGATGCTGGTGCAGGCTTGGGGCACCGCATGATGCTGGTGCAGGCTTAGGACACCGTATGACGATGCTGGTGCAGGCTTGGGGCACCGCATGATGCTGGTGCAGGCTTTTTGGGGCATCGCATGACGATGCTGGTGCAGGCTTGAGGCATCGTATGACGATGCTGGTGCAGGCTTGGGGCACAGCATGACGCGAAATTCTTGGGAACCTGTCATGTGGTTCCTAGATTATGTGCAATTTGATCGTCTATATCAGAAAAGAGCAACATACGAATGTCTCCCAATTTATTGATGTATTTGGGATTGTAGCTGGAAAACCCGGTATTTTATATGGTATTTTCACCTCCTATATATGCTTTCAAGAATGCTGTCGCTTCTATATGCAATTACAAAAAAGACTCTTATTTTTGTTCTTAAATACGTTTGTGTTCATAAAACAAATCGTATACAACTGAATTATAAGAACAGGGATACGCTAGGTATGGTAAATTTAAAAAAAAGTTATGAAAATTCCAAGAGAAGCATGAACGCAACAGCAACCTAATCATGTATGAAGGTGGCTGCGTAAATGATAATTTTTTGGGTTTGGTACGAAATTGTAACTTACATAACTACAAGTCTACAAGACAGGCTAAAGCATTAGCCGTTCTCTTTTACTATCATCGTATCATCGCAGGTTTTTGGCATTTGCCGGCATTTGAGATCGTTTCCATTGCGGTGTTTTTTTTTTCGAAAATGATAAGTTTTATAGGCATTTTAAGAGGTCTGGCACTCATGTTGCGAGTATTATTAATTGAAGAGCTACCGGCATCAGCACATACCAAAAATCAACATAAGTATTGACATCCAACAAGCTCAAAACTTGCTGTTAACGACGTTGTTAGTTTCAAGTCAACAACATATCTGGACCTGAACTAAATGTCTAGTGGCGATTATATTTGCTTGTACCCTAAGTTGGAAAAAATGATGGTTTGACACTTGAACGTATCAATGATACGAATGTAATTGCTTCTCGATCGCGTTGAGTACCGCACATTTGACAAAGTAAAATGTATAACTTCTCACAAGTGTGCAGCGAGTTGTGTACCCGTTAAACATTGATTCTTAGCTAAAAGTGTAATCTCACACACTAAATTGCACGTATTTTGTCGACGTTCGAAAAATGGTGAAGAGAGCAGTTCTGATCTTTATTATGACTGCAAATGTTTGGTTTATATTTCAAATATGATAGATCTGCAGCATGGGTGCATTGCACTGAGACTGAGAAATCCGCATGTCTTCCTTATCGTGTAATTAACGTTATAAAAATGCATCTGAACATATTTCAGGGTGCAAGTTTTGACTCGTTTCTATCAACAGCTTATTAAATACGATATTATACAGCTAGTTTTCGCTCCCTGCATGCATGAATGATATTCGATCTACTATGCCCTCAACAACTAAAATTCCGTCATTGCAAATTTAAACAAATCTCCATCAAAAATTCAGTCGAACACTGATTTATACGTAGCTATTAGCAGTTCAAGTCAATCCCTGTTAAAAATTCGCATCAGCTTGCTGCTTAGCTTCGTCTGTAGAACAGTTCTCCCAATTGTGATGCTGTCTCTAACTAAAATTTACGGAATCTTTTACACATTTTCCTATCGAAACAATTAGTGAATCGGATAAAGATGATCAATAATCGTCCAAAAAGTGGTTGTCGATATTTTCCATTTACTTTAAAGGTCCAATAAAATTCGGTTCCAATAATGTGAATCAATAAAGGATATAAACGTTTTAATTTTAGGAGCGGTTTATCCTGGAATATTCGTATATCGCACACTCCTTGACTAAAATTTGACTGAATTTGTATTCATGGCAGATGTTGTCGATTGATAGTGCGTGATTATAAGTGTTCATTGGCTGGCACCAACACTTGTTCATGTTGGCTCGTTGCTAGTCTAATTATATCAGTTAAAATATATTGGATCAGACTAGAGTTGAATCTCCAGTCTGACGTACTGGCGAGACAACATATGCAACCTAGAATAATCTTCACATTAATTATGATCGTTCAAGTTCATGAATTAGAATTTAATAGTGATTAATTTCCTCGAGATTTCCCATCTAACAATAAATATTATTTACATATGGAGCTCGCTCGCTGCATTACACGATCGTTTCCAAACATATGTGGAAACCCTGCACCAGATATATAGTCAATGCAACCGCAGCACAGTTCACGCATGTTTGATTAATAATTGGTTATTAAACTCACTTCGCTTCCACAAATAAACCCTCTACCACTGGATGTCACTCTCCGGGAACATAACTGTAAACTTAAATTATACGTAAACTATTAAGTGTAGCAACCTGAGGACGTTTGTACGTAACAGAGAACATTTTAAAGTTGTCGTACGTGGCGGCAACCATCAGTGCAAGTCATTTTGCGCTCACTAGAACGTATCCTTTTTGGGAAGTAGGCGCGTGACAATATTGTTCCGGTTACTCATGTCAGGCGGTAGAGGGTTAAATACTCACAATCGGTACCCGACTGCTGGTCGATTAATTATATAGTGAAGCGACTCGACTGCTAGGTACCAGTTAAGAAATTTGGAAAGTTTTTCACACGTCCTCGAATAAATATGTTCTGGTAGAAAATTCTTCAAATTTCCAAATGAAATTTCCTCAATTGGCTGCTCTCTACTGTTTTAAACTAAGGTATTGTAAACTGTAGCTTTTCATGAGCCTAATTTTGCTAGGCGTTTTGAATAAATTGTAAAATCGGTGTGTTAAAAAAAAGGGTTTACTATAACTCGTTTTCAGATGATTCATTTTATATGCCTATTCGTCTCGCTTTTAATGAAATGTTTTTACCAAAATATGTTTTTGATATTTTAATCCTTATTAGGCTGCATAATTTTACCATGACATTATACAGTAATCTTCATTATCAAACGTGTGTGCGCTATACATGTTCCTCTTCATTATCAAACGTGTGTGCGCTATACATGTTCCTCTTCACTATCAAACGTGTGTGCGCTATACATGTTCCTCTTCACTATCAGACGTGTGTGCGTTACACTTGTTCCTCTTCACTATCCGACGTGTTTTCATTTCAAATGATCACTATTCATCATAATAACATAAAAGCATATATCAGAAGCAATGACGGCAGAACGTTGTAATTACGTGTGATAAATTTTGAACTGCATCTATGATATCAAGAATAATCTAAGGCTTTCAAGCTGTGCAAACACTTGCGACATTGAACTTAATATGATCGGGTCTTGCCACTACTGACAGAGAATTTACTAACGTGTGGAGTTTCCATTCTTCCATGCAGTCAATATGTATATTTTTAAAATACTTGGTTTTAACGTTTCTAACCAAAACGGTTTTGCTAAGTTGATGTTTTCACCTCAATGGGGTTTCCACTTGCAGGAAAATTTTTGAATTAATGTTGGTATAATTCTTTATTACGTTGTCCTTAAACTTTTCCGCTTTGTTCCAGATAGTTTCATTCCGTTTCAAGGAGATCTCGCCGAAGTTCATCAGAATATGAGGCATCGAATTCGCTAGGCTCGCTTTTCTTATGATAAACTAACAATCGTATTTACTTTGTGTTTGTGATCACTCCTTATCTCTTGGCTATAGATTTTCCTCTCTCAGACAACATAATTTTCGTTTACAATTTACCACATTTACCACAATGCGCGATTTACCTCGCGATTTACGCTTTTTACCTCGCGGTCTACACGATTTACCTCGCGGTCTACACGATTTACCTTACGGTCTGCGCTAGTTCGATTTACCTCGCGATTTACGCTTTTTACCTCGCGGTCTACACGATTTACCTCGCGGTCTACACGATTTACCTTACGGTCTGCGCTAGTTACCTCGCGATCTTCACGATTTAACTCGCGATCTTCACGATTAACCTCGCGGTCTGCACGATATCCTTCGCGGTCTGCGCTAGTTACTTCGCGGTTTACACGATTCACTTCGCGATTTTCACGATTTATGTCACGATCTAATTTTTTGGTCTCCTGAAGATTGATTCGCGCGATTTAAATCAAATTAATTTTCAGCCTAGCATTCGAGAAATCATTTTGAATTTGTTTTATGGATTTTTTAAAGCGAAATATTCCAGAAAAGTAATGGTTAAAAATAATCGTAGTAAATTGTATGAAAACCTATGCTTCCATTTGTATCAGCACCTTTTTCGCGTATAGTATTCATTATAGGAGGATCTGAATTTTAATGAATAAAATTAACAGTTCGGTCATATATGTCCTAGTATTGATGAATTCCAGCGAGAATTCATGTGCAATGAATAGGGAAATGAATACGCATTAATTATTCCATGATTTATTTATTGGTATAATCTACACGAAATTATATATACAAAAGACTTGGAACAGCGAAACACGAAGACTTTCTTATACACAAACACTCGATATAACACCCAACATTAAATCTATTGCTACATTTCAACTGTACTCAAGTTTATTTAATGTACAAAGACTGTACTGTACACATGACACAACTTTTCTAAACATGAAGATATTTATTTCTCATTATAAAATTTTGGCTAGATTTATAATACAGTTAATTCGAGGTATAGATTCACTTGTGAGGTCAACATCCATTATACAAAGTTCCCGAGAATTTCTTCTTGATATGCTCTATTATCAAATTTATTCGGTAAATGAAGGATCAATATGATTCTAAAACTATATATGTACATACATATACTCTGATGGATACACGCTGTCGGTATACACGAATACATAACTACACATATGCAGTGTGGCCATCGAAACAGTTCAGGTTTAAAATTTTTCAAGTTCTCAGCCCATTAACAAATTTCAGGCAAAAAAAATTAGTGAAAATGAAAAACTTAGATTTTGTTTCAGTATTAATTAAAATTGAATCAGGTTGCATTATTAAAATAACGGAAATCAATTACATTATTCAGTTACAATTTTAATCAAGCAATTATTCAAAACGTATAAAGTGGCTCATCGATTACTTTCGGATGGTTTATTTAATGTCTTTTACATCTTATATATTTCAGTCACAGGACATTTTTCTTTCGAAGCTTTAAATTTGTTTATTAGGAAAAGTTATAGATGAAACAATGTTGAAAATAACTTGACATAACTGCATACACGATAAAAAAATGCACTTAACTCATGGCATCGAATTTTATAATGCCAACATTCAAGAAAATATATTGCGATCAGGAATTCATGAACAAGAATCATAGGCTAAATAATGTACATACACACAAAATATTATATTGAAATATGTTAATTAAACATAATTACAAGTGAATCAAGATACGGATGAACATTATTTTCAAACATTATAACATTACAAACACAAATTACATATTAAAAACTCTATAATTTATTCCTCCTACAAATCATGTACATGAAACGACAAATAATCAAAATTTTCCTTTTAGTTCAGGCTTACACGAGTGAAACTGGTGCAACAAATTTCAAAATTGACACAAAAATTTTGCATAGAAAAAATTGATGGGAAGATTTTACATAGAAATAATTTGTTGAACATAATTTTACATTAATGATCAATGTAGCATAATTCAAGATGACCAATCATAATCTCGTGTAAAGTGTTCTTGGTTGTTATTTTTATTGGAAGAAGCCGTTAGGCCTGGAAGCTGGTTGAATTCAACCGCTTTTTCAAGCACCCTTATAATTGGTTCTCGATTATTCATGAAAATTAATTTTTAAGTTTGTAAAAGTAATATTTATAACTAAATCAGATCTGTTATCCAGCAAAAATCACTTCGCGCACCTTACACAAAGTATCTAATATAATTGGTGTTATTTACATTGATACGTTACACATTACCATATTTTACAATACAAAAATCAAACAATCATTGAACCTCATGATATCTATCTATAATTTTTATTTCCTGAGTCTATAATATTGACTGAAAACATTAGTACATGTACAAACGCACCACACACCGCTTAAATAAAGACTAAAATATTTAACAAAAAGTGCAGTGGAAATCTTATAGTGGAAAATCATAATTAACCGTATCAACTCTAGAACTAAAGCCTATATACATTGACAATGAATAATTGATAATGTTCAATCACGGAAAGATTTTTAATATTTTAGGATGATTTCAAGATTTGTTCTTTGCGGAGATTATTGCTAATAGAGATGCAGCTAGAAGTTCATATTTTGAAATAGCTTCAGGTTTTGCCGGTAATCTGGAATGGAGCACTTGTTGATGCAAATTAGAACTAAACTATCATTTATATGACTAGGAGTATACACCATAATAACAATATCTCTATTATTATGTTGAATTCTTAAACGATAATGGTATTCAAATTCACCAGGGCGGAAACTACGGTCTTGGTAACTTGATCTCTTTGAAAGGCCATTTCAGAAAGAGAGAAATTGCGAGTCTGACGAGTTCGCTTGGTTCCAACGATAAATGTCGAGAAGAAACCGTAAATTTGATTATTCGAGAAGATTTAACGAAATATACGCACTTATTGATGCACAAAACATAACTGAAGACAAAATCTTTGAAAATAAAATTTTCGTTGGTAAACCTGCTTGACAAAATATCTTTGCCAGTCACAACATAAATGCCATCTGGCCGAAAGAATTTCACGTCAAAACGTTGTGGAAAAACTTAACGAAATCGAGAATACATATGAGGTAATAAATGAGGATGACTGAAAAAATTCGAAAAGCTGTACAAAGGGATGTCTGCAAATAATATCGACCGCAAAGTTACAAGTTACAGGAAATTTGGAATGACTTTGCACTTATTTAAGACGGACGCGAAACAGACGGACCCGAAAATCGACTAAGAAATGGACTCGGAAATCATTGCCTGCGCATGAGCGGTTCAAGGAGCATCGAAGAAACTGACACAAATAGTCCCGAATTTTCTTAAAATTAATGACTAGAACATTCACGCCTTGTAACGGTGTCGACTAGAACCGTTCACTTCACTATAAACTAGCCTTAATCTATTTTAATCTAGGGTTAAATATATTTCCTCTAGAAAATCAGCGAATAAATAATCTTGTTGACTTAAAAAATATTTATAAATAAATCTAGAAGAATAATTTTTCTAATAGTTATCAGGTACGAAGAAGAATCCTAGCAATTGACCTAATCAGACAATTAGAATAAATATAATTATGATTATGATTATGATTATATAATTGATTGCAGCGCTCCACTATTCTAATAACTATAATGGTAAAATATATTCAAGACATAGTTATTCTACAAGCCTCTCTCCGAAAACACCAATAAACTATGATCTATAATACCTATAACATAAAATTACTAAGTAATGAAAAAACTAGCTGAAATGATGAAATAAGTATATGATAACTAGATAAAGAAATCATTAGATGATATTCTTGCCTGGTTTTTACAAGAGACCCATTATTGCTTTACTAAATGATTGGATGACTTAAGTAATGGTAGGAATGATCAGACGCAATACGTGATTAGATGATACGCACGACTAGATGCACCATGACTAGATGGTACATGTGACTAGATATACACATGACTAGATGTGAATAGGACTAGATGTACTCAAGACTAGATGTACGCATGACTAGAATTGATGTACACATGACTAGATGCACACAGGACTAGATGTACTCAAGACTAGATGTACTCAAGACTAGATGTACTCAAGACTAGATGTACACATGACTAGATGTATACGTGACTAGATGTACACATGACTAGATGTACACGTGACTAGATGTACAAATGACTAGATGTACGCATGACTAGATGTGATGTACACATGACTAGATGTAATAATGACTAGATGTACACATGACTAGATGTAATCATGACTAGATGAATTCGAGACTAGATTTACTCAAGACTAGATATACTCAAGGCCAGATGTACATATGACTAGATGTACTCATGACTAGATAGATGGACATATGACTATCTAGTACACATGACTAGATGGACACATGACTAGATGTACACATGACTAGATGTACATATGACTAGATGGACACATGACTAGATGTACACATGACTAGATGTACACATGACTAGAAGTACACATGATTAGATGTACACATGATTAAATGTACACATGACTAGATGCACACATGACTAGATGCACACAAGACTAGATGAACACGTGACTACATGTACACATGACTAGATGTACTCATGACTAGACGTACTCATGACTAGATATACCCATGACTAGACGTACTCATGACTAGATGTACTCATGACTAGATGTACATATGACTAGATGTACTCATGACTAGATGTACATATGACTAGATGTACAAATGACTAGATGTACAAATGACTAAATGTGCACGGGACTAGAAGTACACATGACTAGATGCACTCATGACTAGATGCACACACGACTCAATGCACACTCGACTAGAAGCACACGCGACTGGATGTACACATGACTAGATGTACACATGCTGAGATGTGCATATGACTAGATTGGCGTATGACTAGATGCACTCATGAATATATGTACAAAGGTTTAGGAATAGACATGACTATATGCACTAATGACTAGATATACATCTACCTAGATTTTACACGGGACTAGATGTTACGCATAACTATATGCTCACAAGACTAGATGGTACACTTGTCTAGATAGCATCCATTTCTAGACGACTGTCACGCCTACAGATGCTAAACAAGACAAATAAAATTTACAAACTAATCTTACCTAAACGATAAATAAAATACAGGAAATATACAGGAAAAAAACTTTAGATTGACATCATAAAATATGAGTGAATACGAAATATCTAACCGGGATTCATCGATTATATATAATTATGTAATTTTCATTAACATGTCTACTAATTTTTGCTACCGGAGGATTTAGAACAATAATTAAAAATTTATAATATAAAAAATCAAGCAGGAAATTACTCAGTTCTGAAATATACTGTAGAATAAATCGTCAGAATATGGAATTACTAACTAAGACTATTCCTGAGTGCGCCTATCTTAACAATAATGCACTTAATAATGAACATTATAACTTAGAAGAAATTACTTTCTTTAATAATCTAATGAAAGAGCTTCCCCTATAATTTATTTAGTATATAAATAATCATATGTTTTTTAATGTTGATTGGGTCTTCTTACCCTTTTTCTACGCATGCCTACGGCATCTTAATTAATCCAATCAGATTGCCAATGCTCCCCTTTTGGAACGAATCAATTCTATCCAACCGTTATTTTAAATACAATATAAACTAATAGTTCCTTGTTTTAGGTGTCGCCCTTACAATTATTCTACGTGCATATTTATACAAACATACATGTGTTTTCTCCAACCATATTTTTGTTAATTTTTCACATTTTCTAACTAAATCTAAGCCTTAAAAATACGTTATTATTTATCGTATACCGAATGTATATTCATAATGCTATTTCTACCTAAACTGTTCATTTTTCTTTCAATTAAATCAAACAATAAATACTAAGTCGTTATCCAAACCATGCCGTTACAAAATCGTTACATCTGAGAATCAAATCTACTACATCCTAGGATGGATTTTTTCTTTTAATTTTAACGTTCCGAGTTCGATTACAGAAGTGAAATTATTGGAAATTAGGGCCAAAGGTTGAAAATTTAACAATTTATTCAACTTTTCAATATCGAAATAATTTTGCCTCCATGCTGAATGATCATGTATCTTTAAACTATTATTAATTAAAATTGAATAGAAACCTAGTTAGTTGAGTCAATATGCTTACTTCTTTTAACCTTTTTTCTGTTTGGCATGAAAAATTTATTTATGCCTCTTAATAATAATTTTTCAGTTACATTTTCTCTTTCGCAGTCATTAATAATTAGGCTTCCTCAGGACAGACTTTTGAATTAACAATGAATTTAAAATTCCGAGACTTATAAAAAGTTTACATTAAGGCAAACTTCGTAAAATGTATTATGGCACCTGACAGAATCACGGCATGCAAGAGACTCTCCGATTTCACTTCACCTCCACACTGGACGAATTCTTTCACTTATTACAATGGTATACGTACCTTTGAAATGGTAAACTTATTCGTCAGTGAAGGGCTAGAGTTTTTGAGTTCAATTAAGGGCTTTCAGATTAAACATCGAGACTCTGAATTATTGATTCAAATGGAAGCATGACACGCGTTGGTCATTCATTTTAGACGAAATTTCTTTACAACATGAAATAAGCAGGTTTAAATGTCATGTGCTATTTTCCGCTTAAATCGATTTTAGGTTACTTGAAATATTTAATAAGGTTTCCATCTTTTACGTTGAATGCATTAAATAATCATTATGAAGTTCAGTTTCGATAGTTCAAGTGACAGCCAAAAATATGAACTTATTTACATGGAGGAGCCGGTGCAGTGCTGCCGATAATAGTAATTCTAGCTAATTAATTAAATTTGAAACAAACTACGAAATGAAATCTTGAAAAAAATATATCTATGAGTGCCAGATAACGGAACGAAAAAATTTTCCCCATTTCAGTAAATGAGAGAAGGGAATTGAACAGCGGAGTGCTGCAACATGAGACGTGTGATGCGCACGAGAAATTGAAATACGCAATTCGCAATCTTGAAATCGTAATTTGCACAAAAAATTAATTATTTCTGTTATTTAACTAATAGTATATGGATACAGATCTCTCAATTTTCTAGCTGTGAGATTTATTACAATAAAAAGAACGAGGTTCAGAAATACTGAAACGAAGTGCGAAATCAAGTTTCGAAGTTCTGTATGAAGTGCGAAACTAATGTACGAAGAGCATGGAAATGCGTAAAGTTTCTTACGAAGTACAAAACTCAATAACTGATCATCAACACTAGCTTATTAATTTTTAAACCTTTTATTCAAGTAATATTCAATCTCGTTAGTGATTTAACTTACGATAAGCCGACAAGAATATCAATCGGTAGGTTGCATTCTGACAAGGGCATGAAAGACTTGCCAATAAAATTATTTACAAGTATTAAAGTACACTCTAATTATAAGGAATATTCCTAAAATGACTAATATTACGGATAAAATTACTTTATCCACAATCTAGAATATAAAACCTACTCAAGTAATGATAAATCAGATGTGTGGTGCGTTCGTGACAGTATATTCCATTAGTAACAGTAAAATACATTATTCACAACTATAGACAGTAATTAATATTTTAACCGATTAAGGTAATGGAATGCTTCCAGTACGGCGTTTGAAAATATTTTTTCTAGGTACGGCAATAGAAACTTGCATCAAGTCTGTGAAGGATTTTTTTGAGTGTTTACACTCAAAATCTTTTTTTTGTATTGAGCTTGCGGTAAGAATGAGAGCATCGGCATCGTGTGTGTAAACCAATTAACTGTTAAGAATTGCATCGACTGAACCACGAAAACAATGAAACTTTTTCTGGTTCAATCTAATATGAGGAACATTGCATGTACGTATTGCATATGTTTTTATTGGAATTATTGCACCAATCTGGATTGCACTCTCGAAGAATTGCACATGTCCCTGCACTCCCGCAGAGATTGCACCAGCTCCCAGCTTCGCGGTCTCCAACCGTGGTAGTCACTTATACTGAGATCCCCTGATAACATTTTGGATTTGCAGAAATTAAAATTAAAACGTGTTTTTTGGTTTAAAGGGAAATGCCGAAAAATACGATTTTGTTTTACTACATTGAAGTTTTAAAGTCGTTTCGTGAATCAATATTCCATAAGGCTAAAGCACTTCTGTGACCTTGAGCGAGCCGAACTGGACAAAAAAATTTTCTTAACTACGAAAATTTACGCTCAATGGAGAAAATTCCAAGAGAGACTAGGCCATAGCATTAATTGAATTTAGTTCTCAATGTTTGGCTATTAGAGTTATTAAGAATTTTCAAAATGATGAAAGTTTGAATTCAAAAGAAGTATCATGCAAAGCGGGAATGAAAGTGAATGAAAGAATTGAAAGGAAACATGCAGTGTAGATCTCGTCTGTGAACCAACGGTGGAGGTCCAATAGATTAATTATGAGAGAATAGATGTAGAGTTTATTTAAGGATTAGATCTGTGATTGCACTCTACCCTTTATCGTCGTCATTCATGTCCACTCCATTCGAACTATTAATGAAACTCGAGCCTGGATTGTTGATTGATATCGACAATAAATGGTGAAATTATGCATTTAAGTGCTGTGTTGGCCAATTGTTTTCTTCCTTACTGCAAGCAAGAATTTTCATTTGTAATTTTTTTTATGTTTTTTATGTCCATCATTATGCTTTGTTTTTCTTGCTTTGTTTCGAACAAATTTAAGACATTGATGCAAGTTCCAAGCCACCCGTAGTTTTTTTCGTGTTTGATCTTGGACTGATGTAGCCCACTTCATTCACCTTGAATGCTCCTCGCTCTCAACGTGAATGAATGAAGAGAAACGATTCCCGTATTTCAGGAACAGCAATTAACTTTTTTTTTACATTTTCTCTATTTGCTGGCGATGAAATCGAACGGTTACAATTTTCAATTTTTGCTCAGCCAAAAATACGCGTAACTTATAATATACAATTTACAAAAGTATATTGTTCCGAACACTTAAAACTAAGAAAGACAATGAAGTAATATTTTCTAATGACTAGGACAATAATTCGGGCATGAGGAGACTGGATGAAATACTGAAATGCCAACCTGTCTGTAAGGCAGACATCTGTTATTATAACTTAAATACATTAAAAACTGAACAATACACCTTGATTCATGAATTCCTGATCGCAATATATTAAAATGAATAAATGACATTTATAAATATTCGAATACCTTATTTTGGCAAGCCAATAGTTGCAGCAGGACTGAAGTCATTTGAGTGTGTATCAGCAAGATGTTCTCAGAACATCACTCCAATAGTCATACTGTTCGTAGACGCTCTTGATGACTTCTTGTGAAGACTGAAGTCCCGTAGAGATCATGATGCGGAGGTCTTTTGAAGACCTCTATGGTATGAAGAATAATCTTGGAAGACCAGATTCATATGATGATGGAAATAAGTCTGAGATCGGAAGTTTAGGTGTGCTGAGTGGATCCAAACGAATTGCAAGCTTCGTTGCGCGGAAATAGTGTTTTGGCCGAACATTGGCTTCTATAATCCACTTTGAAATATTCATTGGCATATGACAATCATAACCATAAGTATTTAATATATTATGACGAACTATTTACAGAGTTTTTGTAATACGGCTGTAATACTTTTGATTTGTTGGTTCTTGATGAACGATAAAATATTTCATGAACTAGCCGAAATTTGAGATGGTCTGTGCAGAAACTGAGCTGAAAAATGAAGAGGTTGACCGCTTGAATATTGAGGTCTTGGGACAGCCATGGAAGAGCCGCCGAAATTAGAAGAAGAAGCTAGATTACTAAGAGCAATTTCAACGAAGCCATTTCCTGCTGTAAATCCGGGGTGCGATCGAGGATCTCTTTGGTGTGCAGTGGCAAAATGAATTGCAAGCGACGTCGGTGAGAAGAAATTTGACTGGCAAATGTGGCATTTAAAAACTTCTGTAGGTGAAAATGGAGGGGACAACATCGGTGGAGACAAAGGGGAAAGCATATGGCCAGCTGGAATACGATTTTGGACTGTTGGCACTAGAGAGCCGCTATGAGATTGGTTAACTGTGTCGGAGATAGTGTGTGTAAATGGAAGCTTTTGGGGGATAGGCTGTACAATTGTACCTGAAGATTCTTCAGGCTCTCGTCGGTGCGTTAACAAGTGCTTCCGGAGGTAGGCTTGCCGTTTAAACGATTTAAAGCAAATAGTACAATCGAATATTTCGCTTTCCTTTCCATCGGAGACATCGTCTTCGGAAGGAAACTCATCTTCGTACGCTGCTTTCGAAGTAGATGGCTTAGGTTCGTCATCGGAATTTTTACTCGACACAAACCCGGTATTAGGTTTATTTAACTCATCGGATGACTTGGGTGTTCCAGGAGCACTACCTTTCGGTTTGTGCCACCTCCTGTGTGATGCCAGGTTTGCAGGACAATTAAAAACCTTATCGCACTCAGGACATCGATATTCGACATGAATGATCCTCGAACATCGATGTTGCGCCAAGCCAAAAGCATCATCGTAAAGCTCTTTACATAACCTACAGACATAGTCCCCGATTTTATTTTCTATCTTGGCAATTTCAGCTTTGGCTTCTTCTGTGACTTCGACAACATTATAAGCTGGGTCGATATCTCCCTTCCGGACCACGAGGGGTGCTTCACCCTCCCCCAACTCCCTGATGATGGTCCCTGATACCGGAGACGACTTGTCTTCATCAAAGTTGAGGCGCCTCGAGGCCTTTGTTTTCTTCGGGGACTTGGATTTTTTATCAGGTGAGAACGACGCTGCAGGTAATTTTCGTTTCAATGATAATCCAGAAGTACTCGGGGACTTTGTATCTGATTTCGATGGAGTACCCAAGTGTGGGGATAAATTACAATTGGATGCTTGGCCGCTGAAATTACCAAATGGAGACGATGAACTACTCATGGCAACACTAAGGTCATAAGCTGCTCGAGCGGCTGGTGACGTAAGAGGTGAAGTTAATTGGCCATTGAGCTGCTGTCTTTGCTGACCAACGAGAGAATTTGCTATTGAATCCGATAAATGTGAGCCTAGAGGAGACACGAGAGAATTGTTTGTAGTCGCGAACATATTACCTGCACGAGTGTCGCCGCTGACAGGTGGCGGCAGGGCCTTATAAAGAGGGTGGTCGATGACAGCCGTGCTGCTGAATGGACGGTTAATCGGCTTAGCGAGCTGATTACCAAGAGGAGTGGAGCCGTGGGGCCAGTACAGGGTTGGTGGGAACAGGTGATATGGACTTGTTTCAGGGACCGAGACCAAATGTGACGATGATTTTGACGATTCCCATATAACTCCTTCTCGTCCGTCTCGGTTTTTATTTTCTTCAAAAGGCATTTCAGCTCTCTTCCTATCGGATGATAGATCGTTGTCGCTCTCCCGCGCTGCTTCTTCATCTTCTTCTTCATCATTATCGGAGTCTTGTTTGCTTCCATCATGGACTGAATTTTGGCACTTGTTATCATAGTCACTTGCTTCAACCCTGAAATAATTATTATTAATCAAGTCTTTCTTCACGACTAAAGCAAGAGGTGCTATCTGCTCATGATCCAACGTTCCCCGCAACGGACCGAGTTTTTGATCCTGGAATTCTGGCCGTAGACACAACTGCTGTCGGCTAAGGATTTCCCTTTGAATGGCATCGCGGTAAAATGCTTCTCTCTGCAGTGCATGGTTAGCAAGGGCTTGCTGGTAGAGACCCGGCAACAAATGATGGTACTGCAAATTGTTCGTTCCATCTGACGGACTACTAAATCCTGAGTCTGGACTGCCGACAAAAAATTCTCGATCTACGACGCCGCTATTAAGATTCGTTCCTGATTGACATTTGCTAAGAACTCGAGTTTTGTTACCTGCAGTGGCTTTGTTGTTGATGTCAGGCAGTTTCAGGGCTCCAGGAAGCTGCGAGTCAATTTCCGTGTACCCTAAATCTGCCTCGGGCTCCACGCTTCTCTTGCCGCGGCTGCTGAAATCAACAGGTTCTTCCTGAGCCTTCTTCGTGGTGTCGCTCCAAGGTCGGTAGAGCAACAAGTCGACACTTGACATCGCGTTACACTCGCATCACTTTCTCTTTTTATTAGGGTTCTCATTACGATCAGTTTCGGAATTTCGAACTTCGTTTTCCATTTCAACGAGATTGAAGTTAGTCTGAATAAATACGAGGGTTTCAGTTTTGAAAAAAGTCAAGTCGTTTTTAACCACAATCAATGTTCCATTTTCACTACAAAGTTTCAGATTTTACGTCAGGAACTCAACCAAAATGTTCCGTTATTCAGACATCAGTTGATAAACGAACAAAGATGCGCAATGTTCACAGACAAGTATCACTGGAATCAGACTGCCTTGTGTCGCAGAGGAACAAGGCGCTGAGCTACCTGCCGTGACCGCAGCTGGTAGCTGACTGACGCTCGGGCTGATCCAAGCCTCGGGCTGCGGTCGTCTGGCTGCTGGAAGCCCAAACAAGCCTGGCTCAAATAGAGGCACCTGGAAGTCCGCGTTCCCACACGGCCGCCTCATTGGACGCGTGCCGACATGGCTCCTCCCTCTGCCAGGTGTGAGGGCACGTGTCGTATTCTTGTTCATGTTGTTGATGTTGGTTTGTGCTACCCTCCCGCCCTCGGCTGGGGGGTGGTGAGGGAGAGACTGCCGTGAGCGCAGCTTCCCCAGCAACAATATCAGCAACCATGACTCTGCATCTCATGAATGACGTTTTTATTTTATATTCAACCGCGTGATGAAACCAACACGTCTAAACTCCACACATGGAGTATTTTATCGGTAAATATTATTCGCCAACAAACATTTCTCCTGGTAGAGAAGGATCGAAATTTGAATGAAGTCTGAACAAATTTCAAGGAACTCGTCTAATCGCTTGCAATAAAATTTCAAATTGGATTGGAAATCATTGCTCTGGAAAATATTGTATAGTTAGTTTGCATACGTTAAGAATAGACTTTCCTTACTCTCGCATCTTGCTACATGTTATTGAAAACGCATCTTCAATTACGCTGCGAACGCAAATAATATAATACCATAATAATGAGCACAATCATTCTTTAATAAAAAATGAATACATTTCCTGCCAATCCTAAACGTTAAATGCATATTTTAATGATTAAGTAAGGCTGGTTTTCGATGGTTTTTATCTACAGCATTAAGAATTTTCCATAACACGATTTATCCCTTTAATATGTAGGAATTTGTAAATAGCAACTTCATTTTCCTTTAGCGTATATCTGTAACAAGCATTGAAAATTATTATACCGAAAAGCATTACGTTTTCAATTCACATTTTGGACGATTCTTTGCAGCCAACCCGTGCAGGCAGAGATCCTAAATCTCGTGGAACTTACGTTCCGTTTCCTACGTTCCACGGAACTTACGTTCCGTTTCCTAGCATTTCCTCTGTAAAGTCCCACCGAGGATCAGCCGCCAGTATTTGTGCTGTAGATATTCATCCGTAAAATATGTCGGAATTACTTAGCATCGCCGGCAACTCACGAACGTATTTTGCTTTGCGTTCACTCGGCCAATCCAGCGCACACTTTAGCACAGCAGGAAAATCTGCGGAAAATGTTAGCCGCTTATCACGTCGAGGGAAACTTTAGAATATTGTTCCGATGAATGCATCGCTTTCATATGTTGTTTTGCACTCCGAGCTTTGTTATAACACTTTTTTCTTCTGATCGCTCTGAAATTTCCGAGTTTTAATACGCAAGCCGCTTGTTAAAACTTCATCCGTTTCGTGTAGGAACTAACGTAACGTAGTCTGTATATACTGTATAGGGTGCATGGTATCTACCTCGTATATATACATACGTCTTGCGTATCTACAGGATGTGTCGTATCTGCTTCGCATGGGCTAGTGATTAACAGGATTTATCGTATTTGTATCATGATGGGCTGGTGTATCGACAGGATGTATCGTATCTGAATCCTGCAGGTCATGCGTATATCGTATTATATAATATCCTGTATTTAATTTAAGTACATGTAGTGCAAACATAATGAATGTGAATTGAGTGCTATTTCATTCAGTGAAATCTAAGCCGTTTGTTCTTTGCTCGAAACAAGTAGTGATTTATACAAAAATTCTGCTTTATTATTTGTTTCGCTCATTAAACAATTGGAAGCAAATGAGTTAGGCAGGTGATCTCTCATGCTATTTTAGTTTCTAACTGGATTGTTTCATTCGAAGATTAAACATTTTCTGACAATTAACTCACAGATTTACAAAGTCATTTCATTCATCACGTGTAATTCGAGAATATGAAACTTGTTCAGCATTATGTTTAAAATGTAATTAAAAATTACGATATTGAAAAAATGTCTTATAAATTTGTCCTTTATGAAATGAATCTTTCATGAAGTTGCCAAGTAAAACAAGTCAAAAATTTCATAGAATTATTTAAGTAATGGAAAGTCTTTCGCTGCATGATGATCGTTTACAACTTTACATTTTTCATCAACATAATTTGAATTTTTGAAGACATCTGAATATTTCTGTTCCTGAAGGTCAGTGAAGATGATCAATAAAATGATGTTGATAAACGAGCGCGCCCTGGCTTTGAGGGATGGAGTTTCGAGGTCAATTAACAAGTTTCAAGAGCAAACTGCAACGTTGAAACACTCGATCGGAACGAACGTTGACATTGATGGCAGGTCCATCAATATACCATCAATATACCACCAATGTACCACCAGTGTATCACCAGTGTACCACCAGTGTACCACCAGTGTACCACCAGTGTACCACCAGTGTACCACCAGTGTACCACCAATGTACTGCCATGCGTGTCGCTCGTCTAAGTTTTCTGGGAAATTAAAATCGAATTCACTTCACATATTTTAGCGCAATAATTAACTAAAAATATCGATCACGCGATATGCGACTGAATTTTATAGCCGAATCTTGAAATCATTAAGCAAGTTTTTCGGAATGACTGATGCTTGAAAATTTTTCCAGTTTTTCCCTAGTAGAACCAAGTATTTGATTTTGATTTAAGAGCTAAAGTCCGGTAATCTAATTATTAAATCCAGCTCGTCTGCTTTATTTTATTGATCCTATTGATAAATACCCATAAAACTTTCGAATCATCTGTACCAATTGGCGTTCGAAACAAAATGCAACTGTAACGGAAAAATACATATCGCGCGCTGGATGTACAGGAATGGTTGGTGCGACTCAACGAGCGTATGAGCGAAAAATCATGTATGATGATAAACGAGATGATGATAAACGAAAAATCATGTATGATGATAAAATTGACATTCGAAACAAAATGCAAATTGAAATACAACGGTAACGGAAAAAATACATGTCGCGCGCTGGATGTACAGGAATGGTTGGTGCGGCTCAGCGAGCGTATGAGCGATAAATCATGTATATCAATTGACATTCGAAACAAAATTTAAATTCAAATGCAACGGTAACGGAAAAAATACATATCGCGCGCTGAATGTACAGGAATGGTTGGTGCAGCTCAGCGAGCGTATGAGCGAAAAATCATGTAAGATGATAAGCGAGATGATGATAAACGAAAAATCATGTATGATGATAAACGAGATGATGATAAACGAAAAATCATGTATGATGATAAAATTGACATTCGAAACAAAATTCAAATGCAACGGTAACGGAAAAATACATATCGCGCGCTGGATGTACAGGAATGGTTGGTGCGACTCAGCGTGCGTATGAGCGAAAAATCAATGGCAGGGCACGTGACGCGGCCGCTGCCATCTGGCCCTGGCTTGCCACGGTCGATACGGCGATCGAATCGCAGCGCCCAACACCCGACGACGGCCCTGCAGCTATTGCCTCCAGAATAATGCCACGGTTATTTGATGTCAGGATCATGTGTGAATATATATAGTGTGTTATTAAGTGTTGGGCAACGGCAACGGGTGTATATATACTGCGTTATTGAACACCAGGGCATACATAAATGTGACACTTCTTATTAGCGACTGGGCTCTAGATATTATTCATGAATCTGCTAAGCTATACTCTGAAAAAATTTCTTGATAAACATGACACTTTTTTTGATCAAATTTGTCGAAATGAAGGGCTCTAATCTAAATGTACGAATATGTATTGATTATAACCGATCAATGCGTACCAAACTCTGTGACATATATACCAAGTTTATCAGCGCGACATTTTCAATCGTAAACAATTCTATTTTTCTCTGTTTACCAAATTATTTATACAGCATTATACTACTATATATACACTTATTTTCGCCGTATTTTGTTTATTATGCAAAAGTCTAAAATTTAAGATGATTGGAAAGTTTTTGGCTGTATTATTGTCGACTTATTTGGCTCATTAAATAGCCCGTTTATCGAGCTTTAATTTTCGAACAACATTTTCATAATAATAATGCTCTATAACAGCGTTTATCTCTTCAAATTACTGGGTAAAAAACAGTTCAAGCTTCAATTGTTGGAATTCTGAACATCTATCCCATACACGTATTTGCTGCGTACAATGCATATATGAAACTTGGATTCCTACGATTTTTTGAAAAAATATGCGGTTCTCTAAAGTTTTTATATCGTTGAAGTCGCGTTGTATTGTTTGAGCTAGCTCAAAAACTTAGATGAGGTTATAAAAGAAAGAGGTCACGAAGAATTGATTAATATGATGCATCGATTTAATTTGCATGGTCCATTCTTCATCACAAATTGTCGCAACGATCGATACGTAGAATATCGATGCTCGATCACGATGGTCACACAACAGTGCAGTCACGCATGGTCTATCGTTATTATAGCCGCATGCATGATCGATCTGTACATATATATAACCAAGCATGTATGATCGTTTGATGCATAGTCGTGCATGGTCGATCAATATAAACATGGTCGACCATGGCCATGCATGGTCGACCGATACATATATAGCCATGCATGGTCGATCAATATATTCATATAGTCATACATGATCGATCGATACATAGCCATGCATGGTCGATCAATATATTCATATAGTCATACATGGTCGATCGATACATAGCCATGAATGGTCGATCAATATATTCATACTCATACATGGTCGTCTGTTGCGCTGCCACGCGCGGTACAGCGCTATGTACCGGGATGCAGAGCAGCTGTGCCTCTCCTGCAAATATCGATACATCATAAGGATGAAAGGATCGTTAGAGCCGTTAGTGCAGTTCACGTGAGATCGTTAGAGCCGTTAGTGCAGTTCACGTGAGATCGTTAGAGCCGTTAGTGCAGTTCACGAAAGCTGTCTTCCAAGATGTTCACGAATACGTTACTGTTTTCATTCGTAAACGTTCTATAGTCCATGCGCATGTATTGCAAAATGTGAAGAAGGCATGCCAATTTCTTCAAATGATATTGTGTTTGTAAGGCCATTTAGATTATTAAAACATACTTCTGGTGACTTTGAACGTTTATTGTTCATTATGATAGGCATGAAGAGAGTTGGTTGATTGTTCAGTCGACGCTTGTCAAATTATAAATCAATATCCTATTTTTTAACATAATCCCTTTCCAACTTTTCACGTGTGATTAGTAATCCCAGAAATCTTATGGTTATTATAGAAAGCGACTGATATTTAATTTTTCTTATGAAAATCAGACTACTTTTCTATTTTTTTACGTGTGATAATTTTTTTGAGCGTTTCAGGTCAGGGGGAGCTCGGAGATTCATGCAGAGTCTGCCCAGGATTTTCCCGGACCGAGACACCTTTGAAATAAATCCTTGCGCGTTAGAACGGTTTTCAAAAAGCTGTTTATCGCGTCATCGTACATACGTTTCCCTCATGCGCCGCGCTCCTCATGCCCTCACATAAAAGCGGCTCTCCAATCAACTCCTGGAATCCACAACGGTCAGATGCCATTGGCTCCTCCTTACCTTGTCGCTATTGGCAAGGAATTCTGCAGTCCAACCAGTCCTGTTCCAGCTTCCAGGTTCAATTCAGCCAATCCAGGAACTTCGCGCCACCTGTTCATGCAGAGTCTCCAGTCCTTGCCTGCCTCGACTCTCCAGACCAGCAGACAAAGAACAAACCTGCGCCTATCGTTGCCACCGCAACAAATTGTGCCGAATGTTGCCGCTTATTCTAGTGGAAGCTAAAGCGTGCTTATCATTGCCGCTGCATTTCATGATGTCGAATGCAACGAGCTAAGCCGGTAGAACCGTGCCACGATTGCTTTACTGTAAAATATTTGCTAATTTAACGCAACTGCAGCTAATAGAACTTAATTTATTTAGTCTTTCTTGTTTACTTCCATTCTCTTTCCTTACGAAGCGTAGGTGCGTCCATTAATAATATAAAATATTTTTCGACGCCAGATTATGACTGATTCGCCAATCAATAAGCAGCTAATCTGTTTTCACGTGAAATGGCTGCGTAAAATTTTCGAAGAAAAAAATCGCTATAGCCTCGAAGTCTTTCAACTAATTTTCTCGATGTTTATTATATTTGCATAGATTTTGTCGAAACAAGTACAAGTTAAGAACCCCTTTTCTGTTATATTTTTACTGATTATACCCGAATATATATAAAAAATCCAAATCTTCATTGGAATTGTTGTCAATAAAATATGCCTTTCTTTCCCCCGACCAGGGAATGCAATTGCACGGAGCTCACAGAGAAATTTGTATTAAATTTGAATTCGACCTGATTTCTCGAATTGATTGACCAGTTAAGTAGTAGTATCTGGAACATGCCCCCTCAGGGGGACTTCTGGCGCGTGTCTGTGCTCGTCAGAAGGCCTGTGAGGTTTCGCGCTCCATGGGGCAAGGTTCCTGAGCGCCCCACCGCTGAGCTCGCAGTGTCTGACTGCAGATCTCAGTTGTGCGGTTAAGTTATTATGTAGGTAGGATTCCTAACATTAAGTTATTATGTAGGTAGGATTCCTTACATCAAGTTATTATGTAGGTAGGATTCCTAACATTAAGTTATTATGTAGGTAGGATTCCTTACAGTTACCTTCTCTGTCTCTCTCATGCGGGCGGCCGCGACATCCCGTGTAAGCGTCTTTTTGTACGAATGTCTTGGTTTCTGTTGCTTTTCACCTGTCCCTCCTTGTCACTTCGTCTCTTTGAGATGCTAACGCTACTTCTTTCGAGCCAGCTTCAGCGGGCTGGACAATTGAGACCTTCCACTCATTGTGGGTGATGATTAATTTGAGATTTTGAATAATTGAGATCTTTCGCATTGCTGACGACGTTATTTTTTTACCTCCGGTACGAAATAGCTTGATAGCTGAAGCGCTAGCAAACAATTCTACTATTTACTTGCTTATTCTGGATTATTTACTTACTTATAATCCTGCATTAATATGTGTCAGACGCAAATAGATTATGAAAGGATGGGACTGTTAAGCGACGGTTTTTTTAATTCATGGACCATTGTTGTACTAAAAATTGTTTAGAAGCCATGCGTGATTCCATTGTTGAAGTGGTTCATGTTACAGTAACTTATGTGAATAGAAACCTGGTCAACAATTTTATTCACAATGTTCTTTACTACCTAAAACAATCTATATATATAGTCTCATTCAAGTTTAATTACAAATTAAATTTCCGGAATTAAAGTTGCACTAATTTCTTGTAAATTCGTAATTTACCTTATTGAATAACGAATGATGAATGATTTGCTAGCAAACTGGAATATATACAGTATAATGTAACGTAAAAAATTTAATCGTAACTCAAACAGTCTACGGTTTTAGCACCTAATATTTAGTTAGCAGTTCAAAATTTCATGTCCAAAATACGTGCCCCGCAAAGTACACGAGCAAAAAGTTTCCCGAAAGAATTTCAATTCAAACAACAAAATAAATGCGATGTTTCTACTTTACTTATTTTTAAGACGCAATTTCTGTTCAACATCATGAAGTTTACTACACTTTTATGTAAGGAATTTTCTCACCGCTGCAATCGAATAAATACAACCAGAGTTTCCATATTTTTCTCAAACTTCAGCAGTTTATTATGCATCCAATTGCTTTCTATAGTCCAATTCATTTTTAACTGCCGCCTCACCGGCGATGCTGTGTTATTGTCTGCTAATGCTTTAAGTAATATATCAAATAATAATAAGCTTTATAACGAATAATCCCGAGTTTTGGATCACCCCTATATAAGGAAGTAAAAATAAAAGAAATTTTATGCCAATGCATCGATTTTCTTTCCCCATACAATATTTTTAAAGACATTTTACGGTTTGTCGGAACGAATAATCCTGAGTTGGGATCACCCGTATAAAAAGACGCAAAAATATAATAAATTTTACGCCAAAACATCGATTTTCTTTCCCCATACAATATTTTCAAATACATTTTACGGTTTGTCGGACAAATGCCTATAAGGGAGCGTCCCCATTGGCGCGTGCCGTGACTCAATCGACATTCCCACGCACATTGAAATGGATCGATCAGGCGCAGCAATTGTGAATGCAAACACCCAGCCGCGCCGCGCGTGTGCGCCTCAATTAAAATCCTGATCTGCAGGCCAGTTGTGTGTCTGCTTCATGATGCCCAATACCCTTACCCTACTCCGACCCTGATCCTTACCTTACTTACCATACTCCGATACCTTGCCCTACTCCGATCCTTACCCTATTCCGAACCCTTACCCTACTCCGATCCTTTCCCTACTTACCCTACTCCGATCCTTACCCTACTCCGATGCACAATACTAGCTTCGTGACTGCCTACCCTTGCCCTACACCGACCCTGATCTGCACCCAGTTGTGTGTATCTGCTCTGTGATGCCCTACCCCTGCCCTACTCCTGCCCTACTCCTGCCCTACTCCTGCCCTACGCCTGCCCACCCCTGTCCTACTCCGACCCTGATCTGCACCCAGTTGTGTGTACCAGCTCTGTGATGCCCTACCCCTGCTCTATTCCAACCCTCGTCCATGAGCAGCTGCGCATCCAGTCACCGAAAGCGAGGTTCTATACACGAGGGTTCTCATGGAACAGAAGAGGGAAGTAGAGTGCAACAGATGGCCTGAAATCCTCAACTCTTTTGCTCCGTTAATCGTTAACTGACCGACGAATGTGCGTGAAATAGCAATACCAGCCTTAATTTGTTGTTTAATTGAATGTCCATGAAATAGTAACACAGGCCATTCATTGTTTTGTGAATGTCACTGAAAAAAACATTTCCCATGCTTTGCTTTATGATTTAATGTGAATGAAAAGTAATACGAGCCTCAATCCGATTACTGATTGAATATCAATTCAAAAGTACATGCATCGTTTTTTTCTTTTGAATTGAATGTTTCATCGGAGCATTTAAGTTCATTTTTATTTTCAAGGATATCATGGAAATTTTTCACTTTGCTATTTCACTTTATTATTTAAAGTAAGGGTGAAGATGGGTTTTATTTCTGGTACTGAATTCTTGCAAAAAATAACATCCTCCGTATTTTGTCACGTGTTGATCGAATAATAGAAAATAATAGAGAGAGAGGTGGTGAGAACTCCTCTGTGAGTCACACGATACACTGATGCACATTTAAACTGAAACTCATTTACATTGATTGTCACAGGTCAACTTCCTATAAAATTTATGTGTTGTAAAATTAAGGGAGACTTGAGGCTGTAATGTATATCGTGTATATTTGTCCTATGAAAAGGTCTTACATACCCGGATTATTCACACTCTCGCGTGTCTAATAGAAATAACAAGTCTGTGCTTAAGCGTAAACAAACCGCTAATGAGTTGGGAAACAGTTTACATCTATTCGATGGATTTTTAATTGTAATTTTCCCCCAGACGTTCCACGTACCGTAACCTTCTTGTTTAGACCTTCAGTATATATTTATTTTTTATTGAAGAATCAGACATCGTACAGCATCCCTTAGCGGGGCTTTAAAAATGTGCATTTCTATGTTACTTTAATGCATATTAAAAGTATTGAATGAGCATTTCCGTAAGAGATACAATAAACCTTAGGAAGGCAGGTTTTGAAAATTCAATCTAAACCTATATGATGAATTGTTTGCAATACACGGACAAAGCTGCTGTTATGTATGGCCTATAATAAATGGGATGTATATTTATTTATATTTCATGGTGTTTTTTTACGCCTCAAACTAAAATATCTATGCATATTAGGCAAATTTCATTTTATATGAAACCTGGAATATTTCTTCATGCATGGCCGCAAGTGGTTTTTCATTTTCAAACGAGTTCCATCTTGATACTGGAATAAGAATTTCAAAATTCTAAAATAATGAAATCTTTGCGCCTAAAAAGTTCATGATATTATTTTCCTTCATTCAACAATCATAAACAATTTATGACCAAACTTAAATTATGTCTCCAAAATTAAATTGACATTCAAAATGCATTCGAAGCAAAATGCAGCTCATATAGCGGCCCACTCATCGACCATGCATACGAAACGTGTTTTTTGTGTCACTTGAAAGAACAAAATTTGATTTAATGTCAGGCACAAAGAGGCCAGGCTGAGCTTAACAGCTCGACCGTGGGGTCTATCCAGCACCATTGATGCTGCCAGACCGTCGACGTGCATCACAATGGCAGGGCATCGATCGCACCACCACTTCACCATCTGGGCATCGCCCGAGGCAGTTGATGGATACACCGCGTGGCAGACCGAGGCTGTGCCGATTACTGAGGCTGTACCGCGCAGCCTGTGCGGATAACCGAGGCTGTACCGACTACTGAGGCTGTACCGAGTAGAATGTGCGGAATACTGACTACTGAGGCTGTACCGCGTAGACTGTAAGGGTAACTGAGGCTCTACCGATCACTGAGGCTGTACCGCGCAGACTGCGCTAATAACTGAGGCTGTACCGATTACTGAGGCTGTACCGCGCAGCCTGTGCGGATAACTGAGGCTGTACCGCGCAGCCTGTGCGGATAACTGAGGTTGCACAGCTTAGTTCTCATTTAAAATTTAGTAAGCACTGGTTTAGACTTGGTAACTGTGGTTATTCGATGCGGTAGCGCGCACAGCTTGCCTAGAAAATGTGAGTAGCATCTTGCACGAAAAGTGCAGGCAGCATGGAAAAAGCACTGCGTCAGACAATGCCGTCTAACGAAAAAGCATCTATACTTGATGATTTTAAATGTTTCAAAATTGAACAATGATCTTAAAATTTGATGCACAATTGTGTAAATGCACGCAATCAAGTAAAAGGTATAAAATTAGCATCAAGAGCTAGTAATTACCTTTTGCAATCTCGCTATACGTTTTTGTTCCCTCAAATTCCGGTAGATGATCGCCGGCATCGCTATACTTGGTCGACCGGCTGCAATTATTTATTTTTTAGCCGCACGGTCGACCGCCACCGCTGTTCCCACGCGTCCGTGACACGCGCCTCGCATGCCGGCGCTGCACGCGCGCGTTGTGCCGGAGCTGAGACCACGCCGCGCTTTTTACTCAACCGAGCTCGACTCGCCTGCGTATGACTCGACTGTGCATGACTCGACTGTGTGTGACTCGACTGTGCATGACTCGACTGTGCATGACTCGACTGTGCTAGGCTAGACTACGTATGACTCGACTGTGCTAGGCTAGACTACGTATGACTCGACTGTGCTAGGCTAGACAGCATATGACTCGACTGTGCTAGGCTAGACAGCATATGACTCGACTGTACTCGACTCGACAGCATACGACTCGACTGTGCTAGGCTAGACAGCGTATGACTCGATTGTGCTAGGCTAGACAGCGTATGACTCGACTGTGCTAGGCTAGACAGTGTATGACTCGACTGTGCTAGGCTAGACTGCGTATGACTCGACTGTGCTAGGCTAGACTGCGTATGACTCGACTGTGCTAGGCTAGACTGCGTATGACTCGACTGTGCATGATTCGACTGCGTATGACTCGACTGTGCTAGGCTTGACAGTGTATAACTCAAGCGTGCTCGATTCATTAGGGTACTACTCCACTTAATGTAATAAACATAAAAGTCATTAAAGTTTACTTACAATAACTAATACTTATAATTAGTAATGATCTGGTGCAAGTAATTTGGCATCAATGGCCTGTTGTTGATATCGTTTTGATATTTATAATTGCTTCATTTTTAAACAAATTTCTATCACTCCGTAAACTTAGCCCAGTAGCTTGAACTTTTAAACTCCTAAGTAGAATGCCAAAGAAAATCTTATTCATTATATTGGTTTATTGGTTAGGATCGTCGCAACTGAAAATAGTTTCATCGTTTATCAATCGACTATCTTTTGCTAGAAATCGAGAGGAAATACAGGAAACGGTACGTTCCCCACCGGCATTATATAACCGGAGGGCGGACGTCGGAGCTTGTGCCATCGGTATGCGGATTTGGGGGATGAAGCGAACTCCCACACGACTGTCATGACCACGATGGTATTTATATTTATTTATATATTTATTTTATTGCTGTTGTAGGCGTTGGTGAATAAGTTGTATCATGCTGTTTTCTTTCGACGTCCAAATACTTCAAATGATGGCAATAAATTAACGGGCAAAGTATTCTAAAATGCATATTTCCTGTTACTACAAGGGAACGAGCGAGCTGGCACTTTGAAATGTGGATGAAATAGGTATATGACAATATAGTAGTATAATAGTGTATTCAAATTTAACATATGCAGTTACATTTCTATCTCGTTTAGTTACATTTCTATTAGATTATTCAAGCTATGTGTTCTTGGTCCGAAAGTTCGGTTCAAAACCTGTCAAAAGCTACAATCATCCTTCGCGTAGTATGTATTTATATTGACGACTCAACCAGTGTATCAAAACGCTGCCAAACGCGCTCCAAGCTAACACCCGTAAAACCACTTATGATCAAATAATTTAACATAATATAATAATTTTCTAATTAGGAACAAATTAATGAGGCAAACATAGTTTTGTATCCTTCTTATTCTATTAAATCTCGTTTATTGTGCGTCCAGTAGCTCGAGGTGGGAAGACGGTCCATTACTGAATAATACTTGAATTGTCACTAGACCGCCAAGCTAAACCCTAAATAAAAACTATCTTCGTTGTTACCCATATAAACACTTCAATATTTCATCAAATCCCATTATTCAACCTCGCACCAAAAAAACATATTCCATCACACAACTCCATAACTATCTCATAATACTTATCCTCTCAACCGTGGTCACTTCACTCCCATTATCGGTGATTTCCTCGATACTCGCACCACTCCGCTCAGGAATTCCCACAGTCGCGGTAATGTTTGCATGTTCAATAATTCCGGTAGCCACCCCGCGGCCGGAAGGAAATGCCCGCAACCGCTGGCACGTATACCTGCCACATCCTCTCCCGCGGGCATCAGCTGTATAGGCAGTGTAAACACAGCCACTCAATCCATTAATGCTGCCATCACAACCACAATACTGGAATGAATTCGTAATACATGCATGGCTCCTCACACTGATGTGAATTCGTAATTTACAAAAATACAGTTACTGAGATTACTTTATAACGCGAATAGAAAGTTGCTGATATGATTCCTTAACATCAAATAAATTGTAATCTCTATCGTAATTTGAAAATATTTACAATACTTCAGCCACTGAAATATTACTTTCTAAATAAGTGCAACGCAATCACAGCCATGGATATGACTTCATCATGCATACATCTACTGATGCCGACTCTTCAGTTATATCCTGAAACATCATTTTTGATATTTCGAATGTTTTTCTGGCAAGCTAAGTTCTAGAACGTAAATGTCTCTCGATCAATGGGCGTTCTATGTAATTTGCATTGCCTTGAGAAGGATTTTCATAAGAGTATGGAGTATGACCATTGCTGCTTGGATCTCGTTTCAATTAATTGATAAACAACTGTCTTTCATTTTTGTTATCTGTGTTTTCAGTTAACTAAATCTTATTAAAATATGATTTTTCTTTGATATAAATGATATAAACTACCAAGTGCAGTGTGCATGTTAAAATTAGATCTAATTTGAACATGCATCTTTCAGACTTCTTTCTTCTACATGTACATTGTACACTGTACGCCAACAATATCCCTATTTTATTTCTCAAATATCTTAATTCTGTATTTATAAATTCCTCCTCCCAATCGACCCAGGTCACTACAGTTGACCACCGCATTGATACAAAAGGTCCGGCGCTTTGACCGCACTTGCGCTTCCTGTTATTTTAAGACGGCCGGATATGCTCGGCCGTAACAGGTGATCCTCGTCGTATTTACTTCGTATAAACGCGGCGCTTTGGAATGCCTGGTGTAGCGTGGGAATCAAGTGCGCAGACTACGTCATGGGAATTGACGAGATAAATTTGCGTGCGTGAGGGAAAGAACCTGCGTGGGAACTCTCTAAAGCTCAATAAACCATTGGAAATATTTTCCGGTTTATCGGTGGTTATAATCTATACGATTTCCATATAGGGTGACGAGGTTTCGGTAATTATCGCGTCAATCAAATCTTAATATATGGTTTCCGATGTTTCCTGCTCTGATTTTTCCCACTTGAAATAATAAGGTAATTTTTGGTATTCCACATTTTGCATGATGTAACTTGTATGGTGTAAAATTTAGTTAATGTTATGGATTTTAACCTGTGAAATTATAAATTTTGGAGGATTTATTTGTATCTATTAACCAATTCAAATTAACTGCGTTTAAGGATTCCAAGTTTAGTTACCCTTTCAACTCGAAATCGTTTAAAAATAAAATTATTTTTTTTTTTCTTTATCGTTGCGAAAAGTGTGGAGCCCTCGCTCTTGTCTGTCGCTCACCAACACTTCACGTAATTCTAGAGTGGAGATGATTGCACAAATTGCAGCAATCGCTGGAATAATCATTTACGAAGCGCAATGTGCGTTGTTGGGCCTGGCTGGACACTACGATGGATTGTCGATCAATAAATTTATTTTGAATTATCAATAAATTACGTTGATCATAGATTAGTACTGTAAGTCTGAAATTTACCATTGTTTTGTAGAATCTATATTTTATGCATGGAAATCACTGCTATAATTTCATAAATGTTTCTAAGATTAATATTGGTGTCAGTTTAGGGTTTGATGTAATAATTTATTAGAAGTCCAATGTGAAAATTGATTGTATGCAGATTGGTATTTTTATCGTTCAAAACGTTTAACTATAATATTGCCGATAATGCGACAAATTTTATTAATATTTAAAATAAGATGAAATCAAAAAATGCATCAAAGAACAGTCCACCGATAATAACAAATTGTTATCCGTAGGCCATGTGGCACAGTTAATTGTAAATAAATTTAATTAGTTTAACTTGGTATTTTAGCTCCCAAATTCTCTTGTTTTAGATACAAAATTATTTTATTGCGAGACATTTTCACTTTTACTTTTCGAAAATTGATTCGAATTAACCAGCACAGGCTGGGCGCACAAAATCCACCAGTTTCTTTCTCATATAAATCAGAAAAGTCACAAACTGCACTCGAATTCTGCGCTACGTCAGTCAGTGAGGAAATTGTTCTTCTTTCGGGTGAGGAAATACAGAAATCAAGATGTCGTTTGTTCGTCGAGTGACAAACGAAAGCCAATCGTTGGCTTTCAGGAGTCAAGTCGTCGCGTCAATTTTCCTCTGAGACCAATTACGGGACAGGCGCAACTGCCGACCATCTTGCATTGCCGAGTTTTCTGAAGTACTAATGGTCAGTTAATTTTTTATTAAAGTAAATATGTTTAGGCACAGTGAACGTGTTGACTAAAGTAAATCCACATCCTGTCATGAATAGCCTTTTTGAGTTGCCTAAAACGGTGCTCAGTAAATTCTTTGCTTGCAATTTCAATTAATTCCGTCCGACAACGTGCAAGGTCAACCTCCTCGATCCAAACAAACTCCTCGTTTTGTCTGAATTATTTGTCTTTTTTACAAGCTATACATAAATATTTTATTCCGCCTGATAATTTCGTTATTTCTTCACCCACGCAAACATTTTTATGTATTAGATTGATTCATATTCCGCATACAATTAATGCACTTTAGAGGTTTTTTAATATTTATCTATCATTAAACAAATGCGAATCAAATTTTAATACATCTTGATATATGATCGTTAGGGATTTTGAGATAGAAGAATGCAAAGAAGTTTAGAAATATAAATTTTTATATTTAAGCCACATTACCTTAGGACGTATTTTATCAGGTGTTCATTTATTCATACATGCTCTTATCCATTTCATGCATGTTGATCTTATTTCCATTCATGCGACAAGCTATACGTAGAATTTATTGATACTTGAATTAAAACAACAGTTCCTTCACACTGTAAACATTGCTCATTATGCCTTAACTACTGATAGGATTCGTTTATATATGAATATAATTACTCTATTATACATAATCTCGAACGTCTGCAATTTATTCATAAGAATTATTATTTAAATAATTTCTAAACAAATACGCTCATGAGCTCAGTAAACAACTTGGTTTTCTCGTCACGAAACATTTAAATATAAAGAATTTTTCAGCACCTGCGTAACTCTAAGTGCCAAAATATCTTTGTTGGCATGCAGAGGATTACACCGATTTTGCTGGTCGTCAAATAGGCATGAAAGTCGGAGCTGAAAGCCCGCGGCCAAGTGTATCCTGTTCTAGTGAGCCGCCACGACTCTAATGGATGACGAATATCATGTTTCAGCCGACTCTAGGGATAAAGTAAAGAAGGGATTATGGGCATCTAATATTCGCCTAGCTTTATTATAGCACGGTCGGGCTTCGAGTCACTTTTAAAAATTGTTTACGGTTTATTCGTGGCTACAGTAATCTTGCATTTAGCCGTCATGATTCGCACATCTAGTGTCTGAGGCAGAAATTTTTAAAATTTCGTTTATGAAACAGAACAGTATGACATTACATTATTATTATTAGATTATGCCAATTATAATTATTAATGGATCATAAATAAGCTTAATTATGACTTATTTCATTTCTAAGATTGCTGCAACGGCACTGCAACAGATCCTAGAAACGTAACAAATTTTTTAGTACATCTTTATTTTCATCTCTATGCCATTAAATCGATATCTTTTACCCCCTTTATCGTTGCTGACTGGATATTAACAATTGAAACATTTAATTACCGCCATGTTGCAAATAGATTAATTATGTTCAAGTTTTCGCCACCTGCCCGTTAGTTATCAATGGCAATTGATAAATCGCTGAAAAGTTCAAACGATATGAAAGTGAGGTGAGTGACTTACATCAATTAGAGTCTGGTGCGGCCGGCAAACATTGCCGGATTCAGGCAAAACGACACACTTCAATTGATCAAATCCGTTGAACTGTTACATGCCTCGTTTGTTTAATGCTGCTCAAATAAAATGGCTTCGAATCCTTTGATCCTCAGCGCACCAGACATTGATTGGCTTCAATATACGTACGGCCTTGCTACTGGGACCACTTATTGAATTGAGGGAAAAATATGGTTTTGCGTGACGTGAAAGTGCAATTCTTTGTTCTATTCAGCAGCACTAGTCAGTGAAACACACATCTAATATGAATTACGCCCAGAGCAATTCTTTGGACAATTCATAAGTGGAACGGACGACTTGAAATCCATCAATAAATAATACTATGCGTTATTATCATAATCCGGACCATCACTATTGACGGGCGCCCAGGCATTCAAGGATGAAGGAGTGTGTGAATAGAGCACCGCTTGCAGGACGAGAAGAACGGTGCAGCTGCGGTCGGTGTCACAGACCGGCCCAGTGGGCGAGTTTTTCTGCGGAGACAACACTAAAAGAGCAGTCATGTTGAGCGGTAAAAGAGCAGTCATTTTGGGCGGTGAAAGATCAGTCATGTTGCCGGGTAAAAGAGCAGTCATGTTGAGCGGTGAAAGATCAGTCATGTTACCGGGTAAAAGGGCAGTCATATTGGGCGGTGAAAGATCAGTCATGTTGGGCGGTGAGAGATTAGTCATGTTGCCGGATAAAAGATCAGTCATGTTGCCGGGTAAGAGAGCAGCCATGTTGAGCGGTGAAAGATCAGTCGTGTTGCCGGGTAAAAGATCAGTCGTGTTGCCGGGTAAAAGAGCAGTCGAGTTAGGCGGTGAAAGATCAGTCGTATTGCCGGGCAAAAGAACAGTTATGTTGTTGAATGAAGAAATAATTATGTTCGCCGACGAGAGCGCAATCACGGTACTGGGCAAAAGAGCAGTTATGTTCATCGAAGAAAGAACAATCATGTTGCCCAGTAAAAAAGCAGTAATGTTCGTCGTTGTAAGAGCAGTCACGTTACTGAGGAAGAAAACAGTCGTGTAGTTATTCTAGGGGAAAGTTCATCAGGAGAACAAGTTGTTCCATCCTGTAAAGTCTGGTTTTAAATTGAGCTTTGCCAAGTCATTTTTACAACCTTTCTAGAAGTGGCAGGCAGGCGCGTGTCTAGAAGTGGCGGACAGGCGCGTGTCTAGAAGTGGCGGGCAGGCGCGTGTCTAGAAGTGGCAGGCAGGCGCGTGTCTAGAAGTGGCGGGCAGGCGCGTGTCTAGAAGTGGCGGACAGGCGCGTGTTTAGAAGTGGCAGACAGGCGCGTGTCTAGAAGTGGCGGACAGGCGCGTGTCTAGAAGTGGCGGGCAGGCGCGTGTCTAGAAGTGGCTCTTAGCAAAAGTCTGGGAGCCTAAGAAATGCACTTGCTGACACATTACTTGGTCATGAATATACACGTCGTGAATGAATATACACGATGCATATAGCCTGTGTTAGGCGCCTTATAGAATGTCATGGGCGTGGGTAAAGAAGGCTTCATCGGGACATAAAAGACCAGGAAAATTAAAATAGAGTTTTCGGAAATCCCTCTGAAACCCGTCTAGCAGGAAATGCAGGATGACGAGTCAAATAGGAAACATTACAATGTTATAGAATTTAGAAGCATTTGCGTTATAACCTCTGTAAAGTATCGAGTTCAGATGTACTCTATTTTCATTTCTTCATAATTTAATTCCATGTTATAATTTGATTTCATATTTTCTTTTGCTCTATAATTTTAAGCGGTTTCATTCATTGATGAATGAAACCGCTTCTCACAACTAATATTAGTATAAATGGAATAATAAATAATGTATAGATTTAGATTTATTCTTATACACGTCGTGTAGCTTTCCGTTCCTTGCTCGTTTCACACTAACATTTTGTCACAAAAACTACATTAATTTGTTAACGAATCGAATTACTTTCAATCACAAATAAATTCTATCTACCTGTGACAACATAAAAAAACTGGTCATTTCCCCTCACCCCTTCCACCACATCCCCTCTTCCGTTCCTCCCTCTCCTCCTTCCATCATTCTGGGTTGACCTACACCTGCTCTTTGCAGGCACACGAATTTATCCTTAATGCTACGCGTTCGTAAAGCACAATTTTGCGTGCGGCAAGAACACGTACAGTGGAGACCCACCAGCTGATGGACAGGGGCGCTTGTGAAGCATTATTATCTTCATCTAAAGCTTGCCTGCCTTTATCATGCTAATAAAGCCAACACAACCATTGGCATTGAGTAAAAAGTACTAGATTTTAATCTTGAGCTTTTTGTAAATAATGTGGTTAATCCAACTATTGAAAGTTTTTTAATTTGTTCCTCATAATAAATAGATGCTCATCATCATAAGCCAATTCTTAAACGTAACGACCGTTGTAGCGAAGTTTGATCTTCCAAAATATATGATATTAATGTGCAAAGCGAAAATATATCTATGGTGCGAATTTGAAATGCATTTTCAGATTTCGTTTTTCTACGCAAAATAATTTCAGATTACAAAAACTTTCATCGCTGAGTTTCGCCACTGACTGACAAACGATCAATCAATCAATCAATCAAATAAATTCAATTAATGTCCCATTGTATTATTCAAATAATAAATAGGCGGTCAATACTTCCCATCTCATCTTTATTTGTAACAATTTGAGTCCGATTACCAATCTTTGTCAAATAAGGATTCTCAAATCCATTGAAATGTCATAACTTATTTCTAAAGCGACACTGACGAACCTGAAGATATTTAAATGTATGATGTTGTATCCAACAACATTAAAATACATTTTGTTAGATACATTTGCCGTATCCAATATTTGAATGTTGAATCCAACAACAACTGTGATCCAAAAGATACAACATGTCGAAAATTTAAGTTTTAACAATTACCGCCTAATTATCATCTGTCGAACAATTTTGAGAACGGCCGTAAGTAATACGCTATATGGCCACTGCAGTTTGTCATGAATGAAAGTTAAGTTTAACTATAGACGAAGTACGAGTTCACACCCAGCAATAAGAAAAACCATTTATTTAAAAATTGATTTTCAAAAGTTGGTTGAGAATTAAAACCCATCCTGATTTTCTTCTTTCGATATTTTCTGCTGTAGTTATTTCTTTCCACTGACATTTTTTCATATCGATCGACACGCATAAAAATTATTTAGGATGACTAAGTTGAAGTTTCAAACAAATTTCCAATTTGATTAACTGTCATTGGAAAATTTTAGAGGAAGCTGATTCACCAGAGGTGATTCCTCTCCTTTGACACGTTATCATTTACAGAGTTCTTGTCATGATTAACTTCCGGGCTGAGAGTGATTGGTGTTTTTCTCAAATTTAATTGCAAATTTTCTAATTTAAATTTAACTTTCCGCAAGATGTTCGGTGTAGTAAAAGTTTTGTGATCAGCAGCGTCTCTAAATTCGGCAAATATGACTCGTTAAGTTTATTCTGAGATTCGTACAAAAAAATTTGGAAAAGAATTTAAGCCAATATTCGCTGTTTCAGACATCCATGCCCGTTGCCTAGAATCTTTAATAGCCCAGCTGCTGAATATGGATTTATTTTGAAAGAAAGCAGAATTTAATTTCTTCAAGAATAACTTATTTCAATTTCAGAATGAAAATTTATTTCCTTGTTTTTTGGTGTAAGGTTTATTGTATAATTTGTAATTCATTCAATAACATCAATGAATAAGATCAGTGCTGCATGCTGGTAGACTTCGCGTATGGTTGAGTGAGTAAATGTTTAGGGGAAATCCCATATGCTTTCGTCTCCTCTCGGCGAATGACCAAATTATCCTGCATCATTGATAAAAATAGCCATCGTGCCACAAGTAGCGGGACTAATAACCTAAAACCTGTTGCTGTTCAGCACGCTAACTTCTTCCTGCCTTGCTTTCCCTCGGTCACAATCATGCAGGGTTGGGAAGTTCCCTTTAGTGCGCGAAATGCCAATTTTCCACTCTTTTCATCCTGGTTTCCAAAATGTTATTTTTTCAGTGCTCACAATGCAGCAACCGGCATTCATTTGTTCTGCTTTTTTTCTACTTCAAACCGATATGCAAGGTATATTTTTATGACTGAGCGCGTGCACATGTCAAACTTATTAAGCGTCTGATGCATATGTTAGACCAGGAGTTCTAGCTCTTTGTCTCGCAGTGGGAGTGTACCAAAATGACGAAATTTTTCAGATGACATAAAATTTGTCTGAATTAGGCTCACAATGTACCGTAAATTATTGACAATTTTTGATGAGCAATCCTTATCCTCAATAAAAGTCAGCGTACGGTCTTTATGAAAATCTAAACTAATATTAACGCGTAAAAATCTTGAGTTGACGTAAATTTTGAAGTTAATTTGCCAAAAATCGTTTTGTGCCTCGAAACTAGTTTTATAATTGCCAACAACAATCAAGTTAGGGAATAATCAAGTCAGGCTCAGTAAAACATGATTTTTCAACTGGTTGAATAACTCAGCATATCTGTTTATATGAAAATGGGTATTTATTTTGCGTCTGCCATGTTTTACATGTATTACATTTTATGAAACAAACCTAAAATTTTTAATATTTTGTTTGTTTCATAAAGCATGAGCATTTTTTTCATTTTATACAAATTTGAAGCCTTTTTCTCAACTAAAAATTAACGCTCAAGGTCCCATGAACAGTTTGTATGTATATCATGTTAATTATTTTTGAGAAATATAAACGATAATTTCTAATTAATTTTTACTAGAACAAGCTAAACGAAATTTTATTTTGATCTTCAGCTCTAATCTGATTTCAAGACATTCCCTCTACAAACTTTATCGAAAAGCAACATAATTTCCCCTCTTTCATTAATTCGTAGAAAATCCGTCTCATCAGAAGCTTAAATAACGTATTCGCATATCAAATTGAAGGCTCACTTGATATGTTGTTTACGTGTTGGATTTGAACTCAACCAAATTGCGGCCCTGGCATCACAGAGAGCAGCAGATCGCACTTCCGCAGCTGCCTGCCACCGAACCGTGCTTCTAGGTTCCGGCCAATTGATGAAATGCTATCGTTTGATTCGACTCGAACTGCGGCAATTTTCAGACAAAACCAACCATTACTTTAATATGATGGCCGCATTATTTCTCGCCTTTTAGTTAAGTTATCGTCCCGTGTGTATATATAAAGGATTAAATGGTATCAAACTCTTTCGTCAGTCTTTGCAACGGCTTTAGTTAGAATTAGATCTGTCAACTGTTGCATTAATGTACGTTACATTGATTTTTCCAGCCTCATCCTTTACTCCGTTTAATTGGCACTTTACTCGATACCTACTATAATTCTTTTACGTAGTAACTTAGAGGATCAAAATTAAAAATATAAATATCTCGTCAGAATACGACATACTTCGGTATTCACGCGATACAATATCGATTTTTTTATATTAATCTGAAATATTCAATTAAATACAAGAAGAAAACAGTTATCGTATAAGACTTGCCTCAGCTGATTTACCTCGAAAGGAAGTTCATGCTCGTATATATAAGTTCGTAAATTTTAATTAACTTCATCACTTTAATTTACAAATACTATTTTCACTATCCAATAATTGTTTCATTAGATTTGCAGTCGTTTTAGACATTCCTAAAGACTTGATTATTGTGACACAAGTTTGAGTGGTATGCAGTCATGTTCATTATGATCTAATTATTCGAAATCAAATATGCACAGCGCAGAAAAAAATTGCAGAGTTCAGTACAAATTTTTTAAAAATGTCAATTAAATTATGAACTACTAATTTCTTTCTACGCACCTTAGACTTTATCTACAACATTCTAATCCTTTGCCCATTCAAAACAAACTCGCTGAAGCTAAGCGCTTCTCTGGTGTCGGCTAAATTCCGACAGACGTACGGCGGCAGATCTTTTGATACGGAAGTGTTGTCTGCGTAATCTGCACTTAACCCAAAATTGAAGGGTTTCCCTCCTGAACCGAAATAAGCTGCTTCGTAATGCCATGTAATTCCCTTAAGATATTCCTGCGACCACTCGTGTTACTGAAAGAAACTTGCTACTTGGTGCTCTTTTCTCGTAAACATGAATTTTTCATTTTATTTAGTAATACTGCTCGATTCTTAATATTATATATTATACTTTCATATTCTGCTGTTTACAAGTGAATTATTTCCGTCATTTAATTCACTTATTTTGCGACAATACCAGAAAACTTCTTTGTTAAAAATGTGAAATGCAACGCGAAAGTTAAAGCTCAAGTTTGTTCATCTTAGCAGGCAAGAAAAAATTCTGTAATTATATTATTTAAGATCAGATATTTCAACATAAGATTTGATTGATCACGCCTAGTAAGTTGGTTTTATTGATATAAACTCTCCTCTAATCTACTTAATTCGGGTAAGCATTTACTTAATACCGCACACAAAATAAGATAACAGGAGAACGGCTTTAATTAAGTATGCTTCGTATTACATTTTATCACAACATAAGTAAGCAAATATAACATGAGCAATGTTCTTTACATCATTCACAAGGATTCCAAAATATGTTGCTGTCCCAGCCGCAGAAAACCGTTTATCGATCCAAGTTGTCCACCGTCTGACATTGTCACCTTTGTTGTCGAATTTTTGTACAAGAATTTCGTTGATGTGAGGCCAGGTCACGGCAAAGCGTAGCACACGACAGCTGCTCATGCTGCGCGAACTCGAGGCTTGGAGAAGCACTTCGGGTTCAAGAAAAATGATCGCGATTGAGAACCCAGCTTCATTTTACAGGGGGCCAGTTTGGTGCGAAAAATAATAATATAACCAATAATTAATAGCTCATGTCAAACGAAATATCTTACGAATTATTCTAAATTATCATTTCATTGAGTATAAAATTTTACAAGAAAATTCGGCTTTGAACATGAGCAGTCCATTAAGTCAGGTCATGGTGTTTGTTGTGACAGTAAAGTGAGGTGAAGTGCAGGCGCAGCATCAGCTCCAGCGTGACTCAGCAAAGGTCAGCCAAAGCTGCTGAGAGGTCCCTACAAATTCAGGTCAAACATTAGCAAGCGAACCTCAAACTCGTGTTCGATTTAAAATTAATTTCAGAACTTGAAACTTGTTCCGACAACAAACAATTCTAGGATGTGTATATACAAATTGAATTTCCTGAATTAAACATAGCGTAGCGATCCCGTAGCCATGATGTCAGATGAAACTTTGAGCAGCAAATGTTCTATTAAATTCACAACTCTATTTCAAAATTACGATTCCTACATTCTTATGAGTCAATATTGGATGAGCTCGATCAAAAAAAACTGGATCCGACTAGTGCGAAATATTTGTAATTTATTATTCTTTCTTAACATGATATGACATAACAAGATTACGTCATCAGAGAAAAACTTTAATGAGGAGTGTATTTTTAATATAAAATTATTTTCCTTGACTATCTTTTAATCTTTAGTAGGTATTTCCGTTGTTTGCATGACTGGTATTAACTCTTATTTCTTCAATTAAAATAGGATTTCATTAATTCAAAAATATCATCTTATTCCAATGAAAATTATTAATTAATTAACCAAATTGTTTTTGCCATTTTTTCAATATTTTAATTTTCCATGGATTTTGCTCGATTCCACTGTAGCTCATATGGATATCGGCTAAGCTTGAAATTGAAATAAATGATGGAACCGTCATGAATATCGAGTCGATAAATCTTATATACTAGGGAAATTTGTCACCGAGGTAGTAATGATATGAATTACTTGCCACATTCGGCATGAGGAATCTGATTAAAGTAAAATCTAGGCAAGTCTACCGACGATGTTTCTCCGACATGCCATGAAGCTGGAATGCTGATACAGTATATGTGTAAAAGCGTGAAATGCGAAGCGGAACACCACAGGAATGTGTGAACGCATGTCATGCGGAACAAGAAGCTACAGTAGAACCTAAATAACTCAACGCGTGTTAATACAGAAACGCACGAACGCACGATTTGCGTGCGGCATCAAGCTACACGCATGCATGAAACTACTGGCGTGTTACTACAGAAACGCATGAACGCACAATTTGCGTGCGGCATCAAGCTACACGCATGCATGAAACTACTGGCGTGTTACTATATAGTAACTCACGAACGTACGATTTGCCTGCGGCATCAAGCTACACGAATGCGTGAAACTACTGGCGTGTTGCTCCAGAAACACACGAACGCACGATTTGCGAGCGGCGTCAAGCAACACGCATGCGTGAAACTTCTTCCGTGTAACCACAGAAACGCGCGAACACACGATTTGCGTGCGGTATCAAGCTACACGCATGCGTGAAACTACTGACGTTTTACTACAGAAGTGCACGAACGCACGATTTGCGTGCGGCATCAAGCTACACGCATGCGTGAAACTACTAAGTACATGCAGGCCGAGTTAGCGTGGCAACAAAGAAACAGTGGACGCACTTAATGAAACGTGACGCTACAGAAAGCCTGAACGCATATTCCACAGAGCGTGAACCACTGGCATGCGAACTCTGAACCGATCGTCAGCGGTCGATGAAAAGCGCGTGCGCGCCAACGGGTGTTGGTGCATGGACCTTTTCGATATAGTAAAAATAATCGAAAGTTTTATTAATGTATTATGAACTGCTTACCATCGAGTTTTCTAAAAATAAATATTCATAAATTGAATGTGCTATAATTACTTCATTAATTTTTATTTGTATTACTCCTTGAAGAAAGTTGTTCAATAGAAGTCGGAATGCAATATACAATAAAATTAAATAAATATAAGTACGAGTAAAGTGATCTTGTCGAAGATATTGCTGTAGCAGTCCCGATTAGCCCTGTTAACATATTTTAATATTTTCTTTAATTTATTTTGGTATACTTTAGCTTGCGGAGCAAATGATGCTTTAAGCTGTTTTTTTATTTAGTTATTTTTACTGGGCAGTAAAGAAAAGTAAATGGTGTCTATATTATTTATATATTTGTACGCAATTATTCGTTTTTGTAGCTTACTCTACGTAATGTTTGTTTGCCCAAGTTGCTTATTTACCTCACGTATAGTAGGATGTCGCGCACATCTACCATCTGGAAGAATGGACACAAGTTCCTAATGGCAAGAGTTACGGGGGAAGAGAACGTTTGTGTGACACTGAACACCATCATTAAGTGCGCTCCTCAGCACCATGCTCTGTCATTTACTTCTATCATCAGGAGCCACTGAAATTTTGCGGCTCTCAATTAAGTTTTTAAATCGTCCGTCTTCTTATGAACATGAACAACGTCGAACATGAATTTCGAAGTCTTAAATTGAACCCAACGATTCCATACATTGAATAAAATAACACATTTTTTCGTCGACAAATTTGCATGAACTGTCAAAAGAAATCGCAAAATGTCATTTTTGCAAAACCTTGCAAATTTTCAATAATTTGAATAGGTTACAAAATTTACCAAACTCTCAAAAGGTAACAAAATTGACATTTTAATTTTTAGCGTCTGGTAAATATATTTTGTAATAACTGGGAAGTTCCATATAATTTCTACACGTTTGCCCACCATTTGTGGTTAAAGGGAGTCCAGAACTTCAGAAAGGTATGATCATTATTACTATTTATTATTTTCTCTCTGTACAAATTGGAAACTTAGTTGTCTCGTGTAGCTCAATCTTTAGTGAGCATTTCAAAGTTCTAATTGGAAGTTTTGAGTTTTTTCCTTTTTCCGTTTCCAGTGTATAGGAAATTTTTTTAAACATATACGTCCATTCTTCAATTCAATTGAAAATTGAAAAGTGGCACATATGATGATCGGGAATTGAATATTATTCATAAATGCGTCTCATATCTCCAAATGAAGATTATAAAAATATTACAACATTCCATTTCTAACTGGTCAAAAAAATCGTATGTAAGCGTTTTCTCCTCAGCGCGGAATTTGCGACAGCTACGTTGGGCTGATGTCTTCGCCTCCCCTTACGGCCGTCGCGGTTCACCGCTACGTAATTACACGCTGTATTCTCCACTCACTCACATTTAGCAGACTGAAACATCACTCTTGATTAAATGAACTTCACGGGACCATGACCCACTCTTCCATAGATCACTTCTTCATTGACCAATACTTTATAAAACTCTAGCAAATAAGTTAGTTACGAACGTCGCCTATTTTGTAGAGCATCTAAACCACGATGAAGATGATCATTATTTCAATGAAACGACCGACCGTATAACTCGTCTCTCTTTTTCTAGTTGCATGCGATCAAAATGAAAAATAATTTTCTGTGTTTTTTGTACGTTTTTAGCACTGATAACGCATCTCAGAACAAACAAAAATTTTCCTCCCTTGCAAGAGCTCATGTTGAAAGATTTATTCGTACATGCATTTCAAAACCTCTGCCAATTAATCGGTGAGATTATATTGAATATTTGTATTACGGCATTAGCAAATGTTTCCCAGTCTCTACATATATTACAAAAGTGACAATTTAAATAAATTCAGCAACACAATTAGTACCGATAGGAGATATGCTGTAAGTAGAAAATTTAGATTAACAAGCAAAAACTGAATAGAACGTTTTATTAACATGATCCTTCCTATAGCCTTGGTCACAGCGAAACTTAGCGAATCAAAAAATTGGAAAAGCGTTCCAGTTATTTATCAACACAGTCTCATTATCTTAACTATAAAATTCCGAAATATTGATAAAATATAATTTTTTCAGTTGAATTTTCACGGAGAAGAACTGGAATTGACTGATTAACAGGCGAATACTATTCCCGCTTACATCATTATGAATAATGCCGCATTAATATTATGAATTTTCAAATTCATATACTCAAACAGATTAATTATGGTTTGGCATCTTCTACACGTAACGGATTAGTTGAATGTTTTTCGGGGTCTGCCTAGACGAAAGGAACGATCGGCCAGCATTAAAGCTCGTCCATTAACAAAAGATACATTAAGAGCCGCTGAACACCGAGGGAGGCTTCGGTCGAATGCTTTAACCAACCGTCGCCGCAGCTAAATAATTACGGCTAAACAAACACATTAAATTTGATGAAAGCTTTCCTGTGGTGACCAAACCGAAGAACCTAATAGAAAGATATATAAAGAGCTAGCAGGATCAGCATCAATGTAGTTTTTTAACCTTTGAAAATATAAAAATTTTAGATACAAGATCACTCAATTGCTTAAATTGCACATTAACAAGGTATTTATAAATTACTTTCTAGGCTTGTCGAACTGCCGATGGAGCTGGACTCCGAAACCTACTCCTTTATAAATATGTATATGATTAATTTCTGTACCATCTTCTTTGTTTTTAAATTCATTGCAAATTCAATAATAACGAGATCACGAGATGGGAAAATGAATACATGAGTCATAATTCTGAAAAAATACTATGAACTTGTATAACGTGCTGTAAGGGATTGGATAGGATATATATTTTTCATTTTGTTTTAGAGAGAGTTTGATGTGACCTTATCCGAATAGCGGAACCTAGTTTAGTCTTGTGGTTGCCGTCGATGTGTAAGGAGTCTCAGTAATAGTCTTGATTCAAGTGACCATCTCAGTAACAGTTTGTCACGAGTTCTTATGTTCATGCTTGGCAATAAAGATTATTAAGAAAACTTGTTCTCACTGTGGCTAATGGATGGACCTATATGATCACTTGGCTGAATAATGCAGGGACGAAGATGGCTTTGTTTTCCTTTTTGTTGGAGTGCGTCCCTAGCAGTGCAATTATTACTGTGATGCGTACATAGATTAGATTGAGATGGAGATTATAATGCCAGTGTCAACATTCAGCATCTCCTTGACATGAATATTTCAATGACAATTTCCAATGCTTGCTCCATAATTATTTATAAACTTTAATAACAAGGTTCAAGCTTTACAGGACCAGAGGATTGCTTCAGAATTAATCGCAATGACTTCATGTTGAAATTCTCACCCATGAGAGCTCTGTTGACATCGTAAAGCATGAACAACAGCTCCTCCGTCACTCGTCTGTTGACATTGCGATACGCTATGACAAGCGTAATCTCATCGATTGACTTGTTATTGTGAACTTGCAACAGCGCCATAATGCGTTAACCTGCCGACACTAGAAGCGTTATTGACGAGATCCCTTCAGACGATGTTATGAAGATATCGAAATGCATGGCGTGCAGAGGGAGAGATCTCATTGTAATCTTTGAAGAAATTGTGATTCTCAAGCAACAGAACCGTAACTGATGAACCAATTTAACTACGTGCAATCATTCATCGTAGTGTCTGAGGTGCATTCACGGTTTCACTTCAAGGATTGTCGTCGAAAAATCGAACTGCGTGCTGTGGATGAAGAAGAGAGGAACCAACCCAGATGAACATGGACATAAAATAATAATTTCTTGATATGCAGATGTCGAAACTATTACTTCATTTTAAGTTTTCGATAATTTGATAGATGTAGCACACTATCTTCAACATATTTAAGCTAAACGGGAGCAAGACGTCCCTTGATTGCTTGATATTTTATATTTGGAACGCAGTAGGTCTCGAAACCTAATTCAAACGCATTATTTAAATCAATTTTAAACTTTAAATAAAAGTTTCCCCGATTTGAAGACAGCCAATTTGCAATTAACAAAAAAATAAACAATAAAACTTTATTGTTTACGAAGTGAGTCAGAATTTACGGACACCTCCACTAGAAGAATCATGCTCCCAATCGGGTCATCTTTGTCTCTGTGTTTGTGTTATTTGTCGAGTGTGGCTCGTGTTTTCCTCGTAGGCCTGCACAAAGATAATCAAACACGAGGACGGTTGAGAGGACGAGTTAAATGTCACCTGCCACGAGTCGAAGCGTTCAGCGAGAACCTTGTCGCTTGATTTTAAGACAATTACGTTTGGAATTGTAATAAAAAAGGGTGTACCTTAAGTGAATATTCGCTGATTAATATTAAATTTTTTGTTAATGAATCTAATGAATCAGGGTTGTCTTGATTGTTGCACCATCTTCTATAAAGTTGTCGAAGTTTTTATTCATGCATTTCAGGCGGTGGCATGAATAGATAGGAGCTTTTCGGGCGCACATCCAGGATACTTATCGTGTGGAACATTAGTTGCTTCTAGAAAGAATTATTCCTAATAGACATTAGGGAGAAAGTCGGAATAACAAATTGAAATGTGATTTTTTTAAAGAGATAAAATTTAAATTATATTCAATAATATAAAATATAAATTTGCTTAGAATTTCAAACTGGGAGCTAAATGGACGTTTCGCTTTAAATGTTGGTTAAACGGGGCGTCCTTTAAACAATGTTCGTTAGGTTAGAATTCCTTAACTGGATATGGGATTCGCGATGATAATAATGACGGGATATGGAATGATTTCATTTGAAAAAAATGCTAAGATTTTCTATCCGATTGCGTTCAGATTGCGCGCCTATCATATAAAGTGCATCAAACTATTTATTAAATTATTTGATTCACGATTTGATGATTCATATCATGCTTTACAAAATTACCGGAACCAATTTTCATGTAGGGAATTATTGAATATCTGTCGACCTAGAGCAATTCGTTTAATAAAGAAGTAAATTCTAATAGGGTTATGCTTAGAGACTTCCCAGGGCGCCGATCTGTCACATTTGGACATGTTAATTATACAGCACAGACACATTCATCGCAGCGCGAGAAGCGTCTCCGGCACGCCCAGGCCAGGTGTCATAGACATGGAGCTCATGGAGACAACCGGAGAGTTTGGACGCTGAGGGAGTGTGGCATGGAGGAAAGGGCGCTGGTGGAGTGTGGCATGGTGGAATGGACGCTGGTGGAGTGTGGCATGGTGGAATGGGCGCTGGTGGAGTGTGGCATGCTGGAATGGACGCTGGTGGAGTGTGGCATGGTGGAATGGGTGCTGGTGGAGTGTGGCATAGTGGAATGGGTGCCGGTGGAGTGTGGTATGGAGGAAAGGGTGCTGGTGGAGTGTGGCATGGAGGAATGGGTGCCGGTGGAGTGTGGCATGGTGGAATGGACGCTGAGAGAGTGTGGCATGGTGGAATGGAAGCTGTTGGTGTAGTGTGGCATGGTGGAATGGACGCTGGTGAAGTATGGCATGAAGGAATGGACGCTGGTGGAGTGCGGCATGGTGGAATGGACGCTGGTGAAGTGTGGCATGGTGGAATGGACGCTGGTGGAGTGTGGCATGGTGGAAAGGACGCTGGTGGAGTGTGGCATTGTGGAAAGGACGCTGGTGGAGTGTGGCATGTGGAATGGACGCTGAGGGAGTGTGGCATGGTGGAAATGAAGCTGTAGGAGTTGGAATGAGAGTAGGTTACACTCCCCCAACTGCTGAGGGGATTACCCGTGGGGTGGCGCAGAAGTGGGAAGATGTTGTGACGTTTGAGTGGGTTGATTTCGATATAGGACAATGTCGAAGTGGAACGACGTTGAACTGGAACGAGTAGGATGTGAAACGCTGTTGCAGGGAAATTATGTTGGAGTGAAATGAGGCTGCAGTGAAATGATGAATCTAAATGATGCGAAGAGCGTCGAAGCTGGGTAATGATAAACAAGACGATTTTTAGGCTGGCTTACGTCGAAATGAGACGATGTCAATTAATTACAAATTCAAGAATTCAACTTGGCCGTCTAATGTTTAGATTATAATTCTTATTAAAATTTTCCATTAGATGAATATTTTCTATCAAATTTAACTGTTCACGTTGATATTTTCTTTATTAGTTTATTTTTTAAAAATAAACACGAAAATGTACTGTCACGATTGATCGGATGCGCTTTCATTGTGACGCTTGCATTTCATACTGCATCCAAAGACGTAGAGTTTGGAATAAAAGTGTACATGGTGTTATTTATTATTAAAAGACCGAATAAGCTTGTATAAGCACGATTGGTTAATATTCAGAGAATTCATCAATTGAAATATTCAGGGTCGAAAAATATTCTTCCGATGGCGTTGGTTGATCAAAATTGTGTTAATTGTTGCTGTATTTATCGTGAAAGTGTAGCCGCTCTTCATGCTTCATTATTTTTGTACTGCGATTCCCATGCATTTTTCTGGTGATCATTCAAACAGTTATTTCTTATATTAGTGGTATTAAATTTGTCCTCGTTTTTTCATCAATGCTTCATCTTTCTTTACTTGCTTGCATCTGCATTTAGAGAAATAGTCTGTTTACACAGACCGGTCATGCGGTCGATAGTCTCTTTCCTAAAGTTCTTCGGGAGGCTATTTGCAATTCACTATTGGTGTAACTATCGTCAGTTGTTACTTTGTGATATTTAAAGTTCGTGTAGTGATATTCATGAATTGAGACCGATTATAATTCTAAGAATGCATCAGCCTAAGCAGCAACACCTCTTTTATTTACGTTCGTGATTTTTTTATTTCAGAACCTAGCTAACTATGTTGTTAGGATCATTTGGGTAGTCCGAACCATTCGCTCTAGCCTTTCTTTTTCTAATTTACGCAGCATCGTAATTATCCATCAGAGCCTTTTTTATCAGTAGAGTTTTACAAATACCGAGCTCATGCATTTCTCTGCTCGGTAACATTTTGGGTGGTCTGGCTGGCGCTGTTAGGTCAGAGTTAGGTTCGGACATCACCGTTGTGCAATGGAGTTTCAACGTAAATCATTGTTAGAAGCAAATCAGTTTACTTTACCTTGACCAGGTAAGACTTAGTACACTTTAGCAGTGGAGAACTTTTTAGAACCTTTAGAGACAGATATTTTTTAGATACTTAGACTATATAGTTTCTACTTATGCAAAGCGATTTAACGTCGTAAGCCTTCCACTGAGAATCATTATCATTTTTCAATGGTCGAAGAAACTTGTCCATTTTTTATTTAGCATGAAGCGTAGCGTCGATATGAGCCATTAATTGTGGTTCGCTTTAATTTAAATGACATTGTCTGATTTTTTTTAATTTGCATCTAATTTCTTATAAGCTTTTCCTTCCATTCATTATGGTAATTTCACATATCTCACTCTTTTGCATCTAATGTAATTTTTCCATAAGTTTCTTCTTCTATATTTCTTTAGATTAATGTGTCTAATGTGATGCAATGAAACTTATAATTCGGAGCAATTGAGGTGCCTAATTTAATTAATTGTGTCATTTTGGCGCAATTTATGAGACTCTGTAATAATAAATGCTCTCTAAAATGAATTGTACTGACCAGTGACCACCGACATAAAAAAGAAAACCCGCATTCATTATCAGGAGCATAAGATAATGAATTAAATTTTTAGATAGAAAAATTAAGTAGCCTGTCAACTAAGAAACCTTTCGTAAGTCACTATGATCAGGAGTACCGTATACGCGTAAGGAAAGTAAAATTTGCATAATCAAATGATGGTTTTTATTATTAAACATTGTAAAAAGCATCACCAACAATAGCTGGCAATTATTGTCATAAATATTTTACCGACATCGTCCCCGGATATTTTGCTCTGGCAACCTCTGAGTGAAGCACAGTAGCGTTAACTGAGCGGAAAGCTTGCGCGTCGTAAGCCGCTTGTCCGGGCTTAGCACTCTCCGCAACAGCCTTTGCGAGTTCAAAGATTTTCCCGAGACCGGGAAAGTTCTCCAAACTCCGGTAAAATTCTCTTGTGATGATAATAATTCTAATGAAGCTTTTTGCTCAGTCTTCTGTGAATATAAAAAGTGCAAGTGAGATTGGCAAGGAATTTGAGCACTTAGAAGGCGCCTGAAGGTGATTATTTAATTCGAACAGGTGCCAGAAAGGATGCAAATTTTGTTGAAAGTGGCATTCAAAATCTTTTTACATTTTTAAAAAGCCGCAGGCGTTCTTATTAAGAAAGCTGAAGTAATTTTTCACCTATATTTTTTTTAAGTGATAGCCTTGGCTAAATGGATTAGTGAATGGAAGCATTCAAACTGTTGCGTCCTCGTGTTATAACCGCGCCTCATGTGTTACTAATTTTTGGTACCGCGATTTTCCTTGTCATTTTTTGCAATAATTCAAACAGTTATTTATTTTATTTCTTCTAATAAAATTATTACTAATTTTTCACAATATTTAGTATTTTAGTATTTTATCTTTCTATTTTACTAGCATTTTCGTTTAGGGAAACTCCTGCTGATCGCAATAGTTCGACACGCGTCACTTTCGTGAAGCAGCTTGCGCTTCACTGGTAGCGTCGCTTATGGGCGTAACTTAATTGTGATATTCATAGATTGTGTTGGGATATTTGAGAATTGTAATTATTTTGTTATGAATAACTTGGGTTAAATATTATTGCCACATCATGTTAAGTTTATTATTTTTGTTAAAATAATTATTAGTTAACTACTACGAATAATAGATTCAGTGCGTGCCATTCGTTGGGTTAATTTCTTTTGTTCCTGCTTCTATATTAACTCTTCATCATCAGTAGCAGCACCAGCAGTGCCTTCGTTATTAAAAGTACCAAAAATACCGAGTTCACTTCCTTGCAGTTAAAGTTCGGTTGTCGGGCAGACGCTGAAGTGAGAGAGCTTTCTGCCGTTACCGTTACGCTTATGACGTTTATTATACGCATTGCCACTTAGAAAAATTAAAATTTACGCATTTAAAAGTGCCGCACAACAACGGAAATTGCCCTTTGAAACCTGCGTCATGTGTCTAGCCTAAATAATAGATGCGGTGCACTGAAAATTAGAAAAATAAATAAATGATCTCCACATTAATTCTGATAGGAATTTTTTAGCGAATTGTATATACATGGTGAAGGTCAATCTAATTAGTTTCTTGAACAAACCTCCTTATTATTTGATAAAGCTCGCAACGCAATTAAGGTTTTTATGTACGTCAAAAGTAAGTTTTTCATGCGAATCACTGCGGGCGAAAAACCATATGCAAATATATTTGTTATCGATCTTGAACATCCACGCTCTAATCGCAAAAGTTCTGATATTATAGAACCAAAGTTATAAATTTTTCCTAAAGCTGAGTATAAACACTGAACAAATCCTATCCTCTCACTTTAAATATTCTTGACAAATTTGGGCTCGCCGTTTTCTTGTATGCGTAGTTCATTCTCATCACATAGGCACCCGCCATGAAATTAGTACATTGCTGATGATGACAAGCCGTGATCTTCTAAAATGGACTCGAGAGTTAATGGTGTGAGGTATTAAGGATACGGACACCTAGCAAACGTGTAGTCCGTGCATCTCAATATTAGAGAAGAAATGAAAAATCAGCTCAAAGATTTACGCCTGGGCCCATACTTTCAAAAAAAGTTAAGAGATCGTAAGTTCATCAGCCAATCATTGACGGCCTTTCAAGCCACTCTTTTAAAAACAGTTAAGAGATCGTAAGTTCATCAGCCAATCATTGACGGCCTTTCAAGCAAAATCCACCAATCATAGACAAGAAAATCGAGCGTAAGTACTTACGTTCACTTAGCGAGTTTTGAAAGTATGGCCCCTGGATTTAAATTTTGAAACAAACGCATTAATTACTCCGGAAACTGTACTTGTATCTAAGTTACTGTTTGCATTAGCGAATAGAAAACGTAGTCTTTATTCAAAGCGAATTAACGAATGAAAGGCGTAGTCTTTATTTTGTTTCAGAAATTTCGCTAAGTCGTCATTTTCGAATTGAAAGATGTACAGGATTCAGTATAAAATAAGAGGCACTCTAGATAATAGTTATTGCAGATTTTAGCATTCGAAAGATATGTATCATTCAGGCATATTAATAGTAATATTGTAGTAGAGAAGAAAGATAGTGTGGCGCAATCTTATCGCTAAATTGCACTTTATCTTGGAGTCGATAAATCCATAAAAATGGAGGAGACGCCGAGCTTTGTCTCACCTACGCCTTAATCGTACATGAGATTAGACCAATTCTCATAAAGATGGCGAAAATGAATACATTTGTGATGAGTAGTATTCAATAATTAAAATTCAAAATTTAAATCGCATTACTTAAATTTTCTGCATCAAGATGAGTTACAAGCGCCAAGCCTAATTAACCGAAATTATGCTCTTGGTTAAACAGTTTGTGACTTATTTTGGAAGCATTGTGGGCATTGGTAATCTATAATATTATGATTTTCTCTTATTCAAATAAAAAAATTAAATCAAAGAATCCCCCTAACTTCACAAAACCACAAATTCAGTTGATTACAACAGTTTTGAACTATTCCGAAAGATTGTAACCAGCATTCTGCTTTATTTCAGCACGGTAACTTTGAATTTTTTTCTGCTCCATCACTGCATTTGAAGGAATGATTATAACAAAAGTATACCACCAGCCTGCGATCTCCGTAACTTTATACCATCAAAGCATCCTAGCCTAATTCGTGTTTCTTTGTAGTCACTGCAAAAAGACTTTTCCATTACGACTTCAAAGCGCAATTCTCAAAGTTTCTGTTTGTGCTGCGGAATCTGTTGTCAGATGCAGTGACGACGTACGGCTGCACGGCCTCATCTTCCTCGAATGCCTCGCTATGACGTATTTTTTTCGTTTGTTTTAAACTTAATATTTTGCAGCCCTGATATTTTGATAATTTTGGTCATACTTTACTAGTCGATTTTTTAATTTTATTTCAATCATTCACTCACCTGAAACTTACCCTCACATTTTCAGATGGATGTTTTAAGTGCACTTTCTCGGTTTTCTTATTCTTGCTTCTATGTACTTCTAGCTTCAATTCAAGCTTATGTAGCTATTTCGGGATGGCGACAATAGATTACGGCGTCAATTCTGTCATCTTTTATCTGCAATTAGTTGTTATCATACGATAAATGTCATCATGATAAGAGTATTTAACCATTAATGTGTATCGATAAAGGCCTCAAAAGTATTTGAGTATTATTCAATTTACAATACGAGCAATTATAAGGGATCAGAAATTTCTGATCAACAAAAGAAATTTTCAATTACATATAATATAAAAATATGGGACTATTTTTGTTAGGATTGGGTTAATCTTATTGAATCTTGAGAAATTCTAGAAGTTCAATTATAAGTAATTGTTTTACGTACATTACGGTACCTTCTCCTCATCGCCGAGCTCCGCGCAATCCCTGCCTTGACTCGGCGGCTCTGCTCAGATTACGGAATTTTTTGCGGCTCGCTATTGCTGGCGTCGCTTTGCTCATTCCAGCTTTACACTTCCATTAGAGCTTCTGCTTATTAATAATTGAGTGTGAATGAAGGCATTTCAGTCCTGGTAATTAGATGGCTTTGATTTAACAGAGAAGCGCATTAATATCAGAACAAAAACGCACGTCTTAGGAGAACTCTGCCTACATATGCCTTGAATTCGCGATTGTTGTTATCAGAGTATATCAGGCTCGTTCATTTCAAATGTTTAATATCATTAAACTTATTAAAACGTTTTTCTTAGCTTAGCTTCGCGTTTGTTTGTTTGTTTGTTTGTTTGTTTGTTTGTTGTTAACATTGACAACAAAAATTAGCCCACTTCTGATTGTAGAAAATAAAATACTTAAAAAAACTTTTTAAAAAAAACACGTTTTTCTTGTGGACTAAAAAGTAGAAAATAAATTATGGTTTGCCCCAAAAAAACGTGGGTCGGGGCTGTACGTTCACCATCAAATTTCCAAAATTTAAGTGTTGTGTGCTTTTCGCTTTAATCATAAATCTGCCCGACACACGTTTTTTTGGGGCAAACCATAATTTATTTTCTACTTTTTAGTCCACAAGAAAAACGTGTTTTTTTAAAAAGTTTTTTTAAGTATTTTATTTTCTCAATTATTTTCATTTATCAACTTCCCGTAAGAACCAAGTTGAACTAAATCAAATTGTGTATGACAGTTGTTAATAAAATATTGTTCTGTTGATTGGGGCCTAAAAAATCTACATTTACGCGATTAAGTTGAACTTTACGCTACGATTGCTTCTATTCGAGTGACTTGTTTTCTAGAAATAGTGAAAGTGAACGATAATTCTTAGTGGCATTAGTCATAAATAAGGCTGATAAACTCCTTACTTTGATGGAAACTTTCTAAGGATTTTCAATTACTCTTTCATTCCGAATTTGATCATCAATTCTCGAATCGAAAGCATTAATTATGTGGGCTTTTCGTGGCAGTAATTAAATCCTAGACTTTAATTAAGACTGCCGAGATGTTTAGAAGATGAAGGTTAATTATTACCTCTTTGATTTCGAATGGCTTTGCCGAGAGCGGCTGGCGGTCGATGTGTGTCGAACGTTGGAGTTCTCACTCCAGGAATGAAGCCGTAATTAATGAGCCGTTGCCGCCCCTTGAAATGTTCTTATTTTACGCAACACGAAATGTTCTTATTTTACGTAACACGAAATGTTCTTATTTTACGTAACACGAAATGTTCTTATTTTACGTAACACGAAATGTTCTTATTTTACGTAATACAAAAGGTTCTTAATTTACGTGATGGTATTTTTTCAGTAATTTATAACGGAAATTGTTCGGCATTTTACTGAGTAATTTTACTTGGTATTGATTTTTCCGTGTCACTTTAGTTGAGAATTTACGGAAGGTGGAATGCGGAAGGTGTCATTTTTCATCCACAAGGTGTCATGCGGATGTCATTTTTCATCCACATTAGATGAATAAATTCAATTTATTTATGCGCAGTGGCTGCAATAGTTCTACATATGTCAGTTCAGCCGTTTTAAAAATGCGTTTTCCGCTGATAACCGGATGCTTGACTTTTATATACGATAGGTGTGGCATTTCAGAATTTGTGTTTTTCGTTTATAACTACGATGATTCAACACCGAATATCACATATAACCTCATGAATCAATTTAATTTCTTAATTCACAGTGGCTGGATTATTTGACATATGTCAGTTTTGAGATTCCCTACATGCGTTTTCCTGTAATAAATACAATGATTCATCACTGAATATCGTCAGCCGTGTCCTGAATGTGTTTCCCGGTAGTAACTACCATGACGTAGTAACTACCATGACGCAGTTATAATAAGCCCTATTCAAATCACTTACTGTTGCGTATTAACAAAATGTCCATCACCTTAATTGCAGGCTATGCGAATACTTGATTTCTTCTCATTACCTGAAGAGGGACATTCTAATTATAATTTTGTCATAGAGTTAATTTTACAAAACAATATTGTTCTCAAAATCCCAGCTTAAATTGAGAGAATAAGATTCATTTGCAAATTATCTTCTCTTTTCATATGCAAACAAATATTTTAGCGTGACGCTCATTTTAAGATGAGCTATCACAAGATCGAACGTAGCACGTCAAGGGTTTCCATGCTCCGATTCTTATTCGTAGCTATTGTGATTGAAAACAAAAATTATTTATCTGCAAATGGTCACAATTTATTTGATACCATTAGGTAGTGAATAGTTATTTAATTTCATTCGTTTGGAATAACAATGAAAAATATTAGTGAAACACAAAAATATTTTAAGATGAAAATTCAGCAACGACAATCAGTTCCGATTATTCGTCGTTCATAAATATGACATATGACAATGTGACCTGAAATTTTATTAAAATATTCATACATCTGTTAAATTCTTTTGAACGCATAATTAAAGTAGACGATGTTTGTGATGTTTTTTTTGGATAATTTAAGATAGTAGAAGTTATTATCCAATATCTCCTATTTTGAGAAAAAAATCATGACGTATTGTGTTTATAGTTCCATAATTAACTATTTTATGTTTGATTTTTATGACGTATTGAAGTGCAAAGCAAAGGGCCGTGTATTGGCAACTGTTCCCCAATTACTTAGCTTCAACGTTAGTTTTGGATAGATCTGGTTAACAAGCTAGTCCCTGATCACCAAGAGACAAGTCAAGAGCACTATAAGAGTCGGCGAAAAGCTGACCCTGCCTATTTTTCAAAGCCAATATTCCCATGCATTTCGGTAATATCAATTGAACCTCTCATTTCCGTGCTGCCGATCGCTGCGTTCGGCCTCTTTGAAGTAAAGTCATTGTCCCCCTTCCAGCGATCGCATTTTTATGCACCTGCCAACAGCTTCTGTTCAGTTTAGCTTATCATTTCTCCAAAGGAAATACCAACATTTTTCTTTGGGATTTTTAATGCTGTGAAATTAAGGCATGTGTACAGGTTTCCCTGTAATTATGGAGAGCGGCTCGGAACTTTTGTCTACGTCAGGCTTCACTTTCGAACTCCGTCTATGTGGTTTATTGTTTGTACATTTTTATCATTAAGTTTTAAATTTTTAATAACAAGTCGAAGGCGCAGTTGAGGTGCTGTTAATGCAGAGCTTAAGCCACTCGCTTGCTTACTATAAGCAGTAAATTAAGCGGCTTGCGAGCAAATTTGTTATTAATATATACTTACGTGATACAGAACGATGACTTGAATACTAATACTTTGAATACTCAGCACATTTCAAAACTAACAATGCAGTAAGTGTGAAGCCAGTCGAAATTGTTTGCAAATTAAATATCTGACTTATATATGAAGTTATTGTATGCACTTTTTGTTTTCATCAATGATCATAGAGAGATCAGCATAAGATAAGTTTGAAGTTAGATATAAAAATAGTTATAGTACTCACACTCATCCATAGTAACATTTGGATCAATCATTTTCTCTGCAATTTGTAATAGGTACGAATTTGTATTGCATGATTGCGATAGTAATTTTTCATACATGCTTGAATTCTCTTTTCGAATATTTTTTTCCTAGAAAAATGCGAGGACTCGAAGAATAATAGAATATTTCTATTAATATGTTTAACGATAGCGTTTTTGGTGAATTACGGCGAATCTATTTGCTTCTAAATTCATGGGTAATTTGCGATTTTACTAAACAGATGATATAAGCTGTCGCACTTGCGATATTTTCAATTTTTCATGCTGATTGATTTGATTGTTCACAGTTATAAATAGGGGAAAATGAATCCCTATCTTCATTTTTTATCCTCCACATAACACTAATTCCTTTGTTACTTTTTGTGATTTCCGCATAGTATCAGCATTCTGTCATATAGCGCTATTCATTTGGCACGTTCACCTTGACCAGGTTCATCTCCATCCACTGATACGTGATATGATACAGTAATCCTCGTAAGTAATTTATTCTGTTGCAAGTGGTTACTTTAATCGTGAATTTATTTTGGTCCATCTTTCAGCGACTATAGTAGCATGGTATATCGTTTAGCCACACGTTTTTCCTTAGACTTCATTTGTTTTATCGATTAATTTTCATGGATCAACAATCCAACTAAATAATTTATCGATAAAAATTTGTAGGGAAATGGAAGAATTCTGAATTATTCCTTGTAATTTTTGCAATTTACGTTTCGGTTTGTGACACGCCCTAAGTTTCCCAATAAAGTCACAAGGGACTTTGTGTAGTGCCTTCATGCGAGAGTAAACTCGCGGCTGAAATTACTTTATCAAGCAACCTGATGCCTTGACACGATCACTTATTCGCTAAGTAGTTATTGAAGAGTGTATGGTTTTATTAAAATTATTTCACTCTCCCGAGAATGTCATACAAATATATAATAGGATAAAATATGTTCTGAACCAAAATACAGTTTAATTTCGAGCTTTTGTTTTGAATGCGATAATTATAAGCTTTTTTCGTAAAGAATAATTGTATAATAATTTCGTAATCACTTTCAAAATTGGACGCCACTTTTGAAAATTTAATTATCCAGCATCTCTCAGTACTTCTAAATTCTCTATGGCTTCGATTTTTTTTTTGAGCCGAAGAAATATTTTCTGGAAAACGAATTGATTTTTGGTCAATTAATGTCCCCATGAAGTAGCGGGAAAAACAGCATTTTTACTCGATAATAAAAATATGATCAGTTATCCCAGTTTCGCTCTTAATTCATGAGAGTGAGTCAAGTGAGATTGATTGCACGATCGAATTCGATTTTCTTCAGATTTAAATTCTACAGGTAAAAATTTCACGAAAATTAGTGTTAAATTGAAGAATGCAAATAAAAAGCGAGATTCAGAAGCGGGAACGTTTACAATTTGGCTAGGCTTCATTTTGTTACGCAATCCAACTCCCTGTTCCGGATAAAGAATTTTTATTTAAATACTGCAAAAATTCCTATATTTCCCTGCACAACGGACATGAATAGTTCAAATGACATTTCAAGGTTCATTGATTATGAAGGAGATAAATGAATAAACACAATGATTTCCACTTGATTTTCTTACATTATGATACATCACAAATGAGAGTCGCGCACTCTTCGTTCATACAACAAAGGAACGAGCACACTTTCCATCCAACATTCGAACAAAATTCGAAATCGTGAGTGCGTGAAGTAAACATTTATTCATTAAAAATACTTTCGGAAATTCACTTTCCGGTGTCTCCTTTTCAACGTAAAGTTTTCAGTAACGAGTCTATACATTTGATGCTCCATGGAGATTTATAATATTAGTTTCATAAAAAAAATTATACAAAAAAATCACTACGAGTAGCAATTATTCAAACCAAAATGAAATTAAGATTCAATTGATTTCCTAGAAAATAGTTAGGAATGGTTTAAAATAAACCAACGACTCTGTAAAACTGCTACAGTGAAACGAATTAAAAAAAATGCGAGTTTGTTTGAACCTATCAATAATTACATGACAAGATATGCCGAGGTAAAATTTCATTTTGTATAAGATGAAATACGCTCGTGAAACATAACATGGACACATCCATAATAGCGGCGCTGCGATGCAACAGTAACTACACAAATAATGTATATTATTAGTGAGTTTATGTACAGAACAAGAGAATCAACATCATGTCGCAGCCCACCACTAACATGCCTAACCCCAACGTCAGTTCGCACTCGACAGCATGTATAGTAACGCGCATTTATCTAACTTTTCGAACTGCCCATTGGGCTCATCGCAAGTCGAACTTCACACTGCCATCAATCATAAGAGCTCAGGACTTTTTACAATACCTAAAAAACTCTCATCGCTATCAGAGAACAGTAGAAAAAGGACACAAAGATAAGGTAGAAAGGAAACTGTACAAGTATAGAGCATGAGTAAAGGCGGAATAGAATAGTACAATGAGTCTGAAATGGGCGAGTTTTAAACTACAAACATCAACAATAACGAAAATAGTACCGTATCATAATTTTCCTCTTCAGTAACTACTACTTTCATCTGAAGATCGACCAGCTACCGTGCGTTAGATAGAACTGATGTGTACATCAATTATCCATATAAAGGCTTCATACAACCAGGAAATTACATAAAGTCGGTCGGATGAAACAGGAATGGAAATTTCGGAAAAGACGAAAATTTTGAAACTTGTCCGGCAATTGATGAGCTCATTGTAACTTTTAATTACAAATAACTTGAATGAACCTACGGGAGAGGAAAGGATGAGCACAAAGAAGTTTAATACGTGGCCTAGATGCAACCATTCATTATGTAAGTAAGAGATACACATTACACATTTTTCCTAAGTTTGATTCATACACATGATATCGCATGCTATATGCAGCATTTGGATGGACATTCTATAAGTGCTCCTTTATTTACAAGCCACCAGTCCAACGGCACAGCAGCAAAGTCCTCGCAGCAAATAAAAGCTGCCTTGTTACTGATATTTCTGCGTCAAAATTCAATCTCCTAGCACGTACGTGTTCACTATCGAAATCATTCCATTTTCCGCGTCGGTCAAGTTAGGACAAACAATATTCCAACAACGCTAGAACATGGAATTGGTCAATAACAAATTGATAAAAAGATAGAAAAAAGTCTAAATTACTAGACGAGATTAGAAATTGGAATTTCTTTTCAAAGAGATCAGTTAGCCACAGACAACCTCAGGAAGGAATCTAGTCGAAACGATTCATTAGAACTAAGGTTATAAAAAAGTTACATAGTTACAATAGGAGCATATGTCAGAACAATGAGGATAGCATAACTCCATCGTCCGCTTCTGAAGCTTTCAATCCAAAAGGCGATGGTATTATTCAGTGGTATGAGTAATCGATTACCTCTGTGGTCAAGTAACGCAAAACATTTTCTAGTGAAATGAAAAAAATTCGACGACAATTCCAAAACAAATAAGAATATTTTCTATTTAAATGAAAAAATTCGACGACAATTCCAAAACAAATAAGAATATTTTCTATTGAAATGAATAAATCCGACGAATTTCAAAATTCAAAAATACTATCAAATTGAAAAAGCATTCAGTACTAGACTGAGTAAATTATGATAATATTAACCGAACATTTTTCAGAGATTCTCGTAATTTGCAGTTTCCATCTAAATCATAAAGCTGATATTTGAAGGAAAACTTGGAACTTGCAAAGAGTTGGAAAGGAATGTCACTACGAGGAACGTAAAAGATACAAACGAGAATCTTACAGGTAAATAATCTACAAAATAAGGCTATGGGAAGTTTGTGCAGAGATAACAATAGTCGAAGGTACGAACTAAGATCATTTGAATAAATATCATCGTTATTTCGGGTTCAGTAAGAAAAGGCACAGATGATTTTCCAAGGAAATGTAAATTTGGAATGATATTTGACGGACCCAACATCTATTAATTAAATGAATGTAATAGACACTTGCTCCCAGAGTCAGCTTCATGAGAGAGTTGATATGATGTTTACAAAAAAAATTAAATAGAAGTAGATATAGCTAGTAGAGAAGTAGATAGAAACAACGAAAGTTTAACTCTAAGATAGCTGCCTAGTGTTGCACTCTCAGATAGCTGCCATATGTTGCAGATAGCTGCCTAATGTTGCAATCTTTTATAGCTGCTTTATGTTGCACTCCTAGATAGCTGCTTTATGTTGCATTCTCAGATACCGTAGCTGCCGTATGTTGCAGATAGCTGCCTAGTGTTGCAATCTTTCATTTATAGCTGATTTATGTTGCATTCTTAGATAGCTGCCATATGCTGCAGATAGCTGCCTAATGTTGAAATCTTTTATAGCTGCTTCATGTTGCACTCTTAGATAGCTGCCATATGCTGTAGATAGCTGCCTTGTGTTGCACTCTTCCATAGCTGCCTTATGTTATGCCCGTCATGCAGCAAGATATGGCACATTACGAACTTTCGAGATATTCAAGCTTGAGCTTCACAATCACGAATCTCTTCTGATATGACTGGTACGCACAGCCGTGCAAAAATTGCCCGCTTCCGAAGCATATTATAAATGCAATTTTATCTCATTGCTTACACTAAAAGTCAGCTCAGGCGTTAGAATTTCGACTAATAATCAAAATACACACTTTGAATTACTCATCACACTTTGATTCTTTCAAATTGAAAGTGTGATTTATCAAAGTGTGATGAGAAGACTAATCATTAATCCGATAATAGTCAGAAACGATTCAAGAATTATTTAAAATTATGTTCAAGATTCGCAGAAATACATTTAATGAACAGAAATACTTACGGGCCATTGTTGAACATAGAATTTACAACAAGGGAAAAAAATCACGACCATTTAAATCCAGCAACTGGAGATTTTGGTCTAAAATAACGTATGAAACTTAACAATTAAGAAAATAAATCAAATAGCTAATATTGCTCAGTAGATATCACGCGTATCCAGCTGATATGTACTCAAAGCTCTAGGCCTCTAGCATTGCAATATCAGATACACCCAAACATTTAACGGATCGCGAACCACGAATTAATGAAAATTCTATAATACCAGAAAACGAAACTTGGCAAGATCGGTAAGTCTAAACTGAATACAGGTGAGTGAGCGCAAGTGGTGAATAGACAAACTTTGCGCTGACGTATGAGGGAATCGAATTCAATACAAGCTCTAAATCAACGTTCAGAAAACACCCCGTAAAAAAGTTATACAAACGCGCATAAATATCCACAAGGAATAAATACAATCATGTTTTCTAACTGACTAGTACGACTGTTTGAGAAGTACATCTAAAAATTAATCGAATCGGCAGACCACGGTTTTGACAACCATTGTGTAGAGGCGAAGATTACGCAAATTAAATCGATGCATAGAGAAAAACCGAGATTCATCTTGGTAATTAAGGAATGATAATGGCTGACAATAAGTAGAAGTACCGTTTAGTGAAAACGAGGTTTTCATAGTAAACACAAATTGAATTTGATACCTGGAGTATGAAAAGTTTCCCACAGTCGCTCTCATATAAACTGAGTGTAATCCATTACTCATAATGAGCAGTGATTAAAACTGACCAATAATCGTGATACATTAATTACATTATACGATGGCAAAAGTGTTGACATTTAATGGTAATACTAAACGAACTTCAACTTCCCCGAGTTGTGTCAAGGATGTAAACTTTCAATACTCCAGCAGGGTTTAACAAGACGATTCAATTCCGTACGCGTTTTATTTCTCGTTATAGTTCATTAGGCCTCAAAAATAAATTCCGAGTAAATAAATTGAATTAAAACATTCAATTACCTTCGAAATTTGCACTAACAACCTGCAACTGCTGACGCGAAGTTTGAATACCTTGTAAGGTCGACAAACGGACTCCAGGGGCCATACTTTCAAAACTCGCTAAGTGAACGTAAGTACTTACGCTCTATTTTCTTGTCTACGATCGATGGATTTTGCTTGAAAGGCCGTCAATGGTTGGCTGATGAACTTACGATCTCTTAACTTTTTTTGAAAGTATAGGCCCTGGTGACTGAAGGCTAGGTTTGCTAAAATGGGCGATTTTAAAAATCCGTTAACGCTCATTTGCACCTCAGGATAATTGATTCACTGTAGACAAAGCAGGATGTTTTAGGTTTAGACATAATATGTGTAGAGCCAAATCCTGTTGAATACAACAGTCGCAATGACCAGCCAGTAGGTAATTTCAGTCGATGTAATCATAGTTAAATTCCATTAGCCAGAACTTGTTCATAACTGATGAAAAATATCTGAAAATTGTCATAAAAAACGATACAATTGTTACCGGATATTGCAAATTATTACTTTCGAAAAATTATACACGGGTTTCGAAAAGAATGCTTTAAAATTAACTTCAGAATTTCTTTAATGAATGTTGAGAAACTTAAAACCTGCAACAAGTAATAGAGTAACGGTTGTTTGAAAATACTGATTAAAAACAGAGACAAATTGGTGAAAACAACAACCTTATTTAATAATCCAACGAAGTTATAAAGCTATGAGTTTTTTACCTAAGCTATTTTTCGCTTATAGCTTAGCTTCAATTCATCGTTTGGGACATAACTTATATCCTGCAAGATGATAGTAACGTAAAATATGTCCTCGACAAAAACAAATCCCTTCATTCAATAAGAAATACAAAGATTAAAAAAAATCTAACTTATGAAATTCTATAAAAATAACTTGTAGAACGTAGGCACTATATCGGACACGAGACAGACATTTTAACCATACCTAAAGCTCATGATTACATTACCCATGTAGACCAATGCTGAATTAATCTTCGTCAATCACTTAAAAGGAAAGAATTAAAGCTGTAACCGTTTCTTATCTAACTTAACACCCTTCACATGTAAAGGTTTCAATTACGATCGAGATAAAGTTCAAACTTTATCTCCTCAGATATTTCCTTGACAAGCCAGCGCAGAAAAGTTTTTGTTTTTTAATTCACTTCAGTTCAACTCAAGATTGTCTTTACGTGAAAAGTTCACTTTTTTTCGCAGCCACAAAACATTAAAATTTCCAAGCCACTCACGGCTCTTCGGTGCACAAAAGGTAACAAGGAAGTTGACATACGTCAAGTGTCATTGTTCAACATTCCAAATCCTTCGCTTTGATTCGACTCACTTAAAAAGCACAAATTAATATTATTGACACTGATCGATAGCAGTTCGATTATTAAGTCAGAGTCACGAGAAATCATACACATGTAGTATATCTCTCTTTAGTTGCTCTATCTAATTTCTCTACTTCACGAAGAAAGCCGAGGGTGTGATCGCAGTGCGAAGGTTCCAACACATCAAGTAACGACGAAGCACGAAGATGTCATTGCACCGCGGGTTAGTTATGACCACAAAGATTTAGGCGCCGTGGCTGGTCAATCAACGAAGTGGTCAAAGCTGTCCAGATACTCGAGGGCAGCCAGGTAGCAGAACCGATATTCCTCCTGCAGACACACGTCAGTGTGAAGTGAAATGCAACCGTGTAGGTACTCCAGAACAATTGAAATTTTTCTATTGCTGCTAATTTGCGAGAAAATTTTCAGTTTTCTTAATAGATGTCTTGAAAGAAGGTCATTCTAAATTGTATTCATTTGAACTGCTGCTTTATCTTTATTGCTCCAACATGCACAGTAGGAAAACAAAACGAAAAAAAAAATCGTACCTAATTTTGAGCAATACATCATTTCTGAACTCGCGCTACTTGTAAATTAACCTCGGTCTACACCATGGCAGGTCGCTGGATGGTACCCTCACCTCGGTCAGCACCATGGCAGGTCGCAGGTACGCTCACCTCGGTCTGCACCATGGCATGTCAGGTACGCTCACCTCGGTCTGCACCATGGCAGGTCGCAGGTACGCTCACCTCGGTCTGCACCATGGCAGGTCGCAGGTACCCTCACCTCGGTCTGCACCATGGCAGGTCGCAGGTACGCTCACCTCGGTCTGCACCATGGCAGGTCGCAGGTACCCTCACCTCGGTCTGCACCATGGCAGGTCGCAGGTACCCTCACCTCGGTCTGCACCATGGCAGGTCGCAGGAACGCTCACCTCGGTCTGCACCATGGCAGGTCGCTGGGTGCGCAACATACGGACGGTCTGGAAGAGGTCTACGACGCCCTCGTATTGCATCCTCTCCAGCACCTGCGACAGCGTGATGAACACTCCCGTGCGCCCCACGCCCGCACTGTCAACACGCATTGATAAGTATCAAAAAAACATTTTTTTACAAAGTTTAATACAAAATAAACCTATATTAACATATGACGGTTTAATTTGTACTCCAAAATTCAATTTCGATATCTAAGCACACAAAGGCTTCAATTTCATGTCATGTACGTACTTGTCTATTTGAGAGGAAAATTTAAGGAACAAATAGCATGCAACTGATACAAACCATATCGGTTATAATTTATTTTGTTTTACCGTTTTCAACATTACTCATTCTCAATGACTCCACAAGTCTAAAATTCTTCGTTAACCAAAAGAACTTTTTGCGATTTTCAATTTGTCATGGCCCAAGATTATTATAGTTTGATTCACGAGTCTGAAGATAATCCGTATTATAAATTGCCAAGAGAGCATTGCCCGCTCTACACCCTTCAGTCCAAGGAAAAAAAATCGAAATATAAAAATATGAATAAGAAACACTGACTTAAATCAAGATGGAATCGTTATTTTCAGCCGCTACTATAATCCTTTTGAAGCGAGAGACACGTCAACTACATTCCCTCCAGACAAATAACGCTGAAACAACGGAGTTTACGTCTTGATATCGTTGAAAAAACGTTCGCTCGACGTTATTTCAACGTCAGATGTCTGGTAGGTAATTCCATATCAGCCTCACCTGCAGTGCACTGTAATGGGCCCGTCCTGCCCGAACTGCTCTTTGGTTTTATGCACTTGGCCGATGAAGTCGATGAAGCCTTCGCCAGTCTTCGGGACTCCCTATATCATAAAAACAGTCATTACAATAGTGAATTTACATAGGCAATATTTTCATGGTGCCAAATAAAAAGGATAGAACCGAAAATTTACCATGATGTCGTAACAATTGATGTAATAACCATAAAAGATAGTTAATGGGTGGATTGGTTACTACTAGGAAAGATATGTGAAAAACACGAGGTGGCCCGAGGAGGACAGAAAGGGAAAAGAAAAATGGTAAGTAAAAGACGAAGATTGACGTATTTCGCATTTAATTAAGCAGTCGCTGGTTATTTGCGGTCACATAATTATTTATACCGGTCATATAATTTATATTTATACGGTTGTGTTAGGATTGACTGAGAATATGCGTGTTGAATCCATCACTGCTTCGGCGGGTTCATACAAAGTGTGAGTAGGTAAGGGGTCCACTATTTATATTATGCAGAGTTTTGAGTGCATTTTCATGATAAATTAGCAAACTAGCTAGGTAAAATTTATCGACAGTTAATATTTAGTGCGGTCGGACAATAGGCAGGTTCTAGCCTCACCTGTTCCGGCCACTCGATGAACTGGAATTGACGGATGGTGCGCGATTGTCCGTCACGGGCGTCCGTCACCTGGAGAAAATCATGTCATTACGCTGAGAAACTGGGAATTTTAATCCAAACTTCATCATTGCGATTCATCACTATCATGACGGCAAGTCACACGTGTTCTATACATCACTGATAACACTATTGATCACAATAAAAATGCGCCAATTTAAAAACTAGTCAGGTGCCAAGTTCCCGACAGAATTGAATCGCAGATGACTTGCTACGCATGTTACCATCATACGCAACCAATGTTAGTCTACAAGAAATCAAATCCTATTGTTGGTCTTCATTTTATGCCACCAGGTGTTTTTTCCTTTGCCTATAAGTGATGATTTTTTTTCCTCCACGTCAACTTAGTTTAATATTAGAGACTAAATTTTTCATGCATTTATTAAATTTCACTCAAATTGAAAATATCGTAAATTGAATTTAAATCCCGCACCCAAATTAACTCGATAAAAATGATTCATTTGCAATGAAGATAATAATTTTCCGCATTCTTCGATTGTCCGTACACGGTGCCAAGATAATTTTACTGTAATGACCCGAACTGCAATTTACAGCCTAACAAATGACTAACAATTAGCCGATAAAGCAGCGAATGTACCTTAAACTCCCGCAGGATGTACTGAGGCATGTTGTACTCAGTCAAGGGGTCGACCACGAAGAACTGGTAGCGCTGGGAACGATCGTTGGGCCAATACTGAGAACACTTGTCCTGCAATGAATGAAATCGTCATTAAATGACTTACTAAACACCGAAACCTGAGAGTTTTGCAAAGCATCGCAGGTTATGAACAATTTTATTACAAATACCTTACTGCAAATTCGATATGTATTAGAAATTGTAAGGCTTAATTCACTGGCTGAAGCTGGTGATTTCTCCATTCTAGAATAACTGTTGCCGAATACAGATTTTTGAAGAAAATTATCACGGGATCCAAGTCATAATAATATGCGCAATGAATTATCTCACTTTAGTTTAACTTTACCCTCAAGGCCAAGCCTGCACATCGCAACAAAACAAATGATAACAAGAATAATAAAAAATATAACTCGGTACTCACTGCAGTGAGTGACAGAGAGCGCATTTTCTCGTCGACGAAAACATGAAGTCACGGACGGACAGACAGACAGAGAGACAGACAGACAGACGGACATGGCGAGCACAATAATGCATTTTTTCTTCATAAATGAGAAAATGCGCTAAAAAGGATCCTAAAGGCTAAGTTTATAATAATAAACTAACCCGTCCGAGTTCCTTCAGTTTAGTTAGCATGACGACGATGGTAGAGTTGTGCTCCCACAACATGCGCCAGAAGTCGTCTATGGTCTCCTGTAGCGGCCCTTGAGTCGCGATGTAGGCGCACCGATACCTGCACGACACTTCAACTTTACATCTCTGTTACCAGATCTACCATTAAAATGATCAATATTCATTTGCATTAGCCATTCAGATGGAGTTATGAATAAGTTTGCCCGAAAAGTTTGTTTAAGACGTTTTTTACTCGGATGCATGCTCTTGCACCAAGCTTCATTTCAACACGCATAGGTAGTGTCCATCAATTTCACTTGGCATCAGAAATTTTTAAGAAATGTTTTCAGTGGAAACGTCAACGGTAAACACCACTGAACAGCAGTAAAGACGCATTTATAAATCAATGAAGCTGGCGTTGATGTAGTGCCGTACTCACCTGTATCCATCAATGAAGCTGGCGTTGATGTAGTGCTGCTGTACGTTGATGTAGGGCTGTACTCGCCTGTATCCATCAATGAAACTGGCGTTGATGTAGTGCTGTACTCACCTGTATCCATCAATGAAGCTAGCGTTGATGTAGTGCTGTACGTTGATGTAGGGCTGTACCCACCTGTATCCATCAATGAAGCTGGCGTTGATGTAGTCAGATCCCTCAGTGGCACGCAGAGGCTGCAGGCAGACGCGAGTGCTCTCATAAGGCAGGATGTTCACGAGACGGTTCTTGAACTTGTTCACGGCGAGGTTTGCGCTCACGAAGCGCGAGGGCTGGGCCTTGATGTTAGCCAAACGCTGCGAAAAAATATAACTCAGTACTCAGTGCAGTGAGTGACAGAGAGCGCATTTTCTCGTCGACGAAAAGACGAAAACATGAAGTCACGGACGGACATGACGAGCACAATTCTCGTCGACGAAAACGTGAAGTCACGGACAGACGAACATGACGAGCACAATAGCGCCTTTTCTCCATAAATGAGAAAATGCGCTAAAAAGGCATTAACATCAAAAAAGGGTTCATATAAAGAACTTTTTATACAGGTTTACTAGCGTAGTGACATTTCTTGGCAATCGTCAACCTAAGATTAAAACAAAATATTTCAACTGATGATAATAATGCAAGTACGGTCAAATTACTCCCACGGAATAACAGGGCTATTATATGAAACACAAAATTATTTATTGAACATATATAATACTAGGCTTAAGATGTAATAGCAGGGCTCTCAGTATGACAAAGTTATCCGCCAAGTTGGTTCGGCGACTCAATCTTGATTTCTAATCCCGTAATTCAGACAACTCGTGGTTCCAAAAATCCAGTCATTTATCATAATCCCGTAATTCAAACTGATGGTTCCAAAAATCCTGTCATTTTTTATAAGTTCAATTACCAATAAGTTCCATAATAAGTTCAATAATATAATAATAAGTTCAATAAGTTCAATAATAAGTTCAGTAGTAATTTTTCGGTATCGCTGGTGGGCGGTGCTCGGTCGCCATAAAAGGTAATGCTTTCAGCATGGCCTTGGGTTGTTGTCTTTAACCCTCTACTGCCTGACACGAGTAACCGGAGCAATATTGTCACAAGCCTACTTCCCAAAAAGGATACGTTCTAGTGAGCGCAAAATGACTTGCACTGATGGTTGCCGCCACGTACGACAACTTTAAAATGTTCTCTGTTGCGTACAAACGTCCTCAGGTTGCTACACTCAATAGTTTACGTATAATTTAAGCTGAAAGTTATGTTCCCGGAGAGTGACACACGGCGGTAGAGGGTTAACCGTTAGGTTAGGTTAGGGTTAACCCGTTAAACGAGTTTTGAGCACGTACTACTTGAGGTATCATTCTATGATAATTATCCTTTATTTTATTATCATTCAATGATATTTATCATTAATTTTATTATCATTCAATGATATCACAGCCTTAAGGCTAACCTTAAACTCCGCCTCCATAGCCGTTGTGTTGCATCGCTTGGCTGCAACCGTTTTACCTAAGCCTTTTACCTTTACCTTATTAGTCTTTTACTTTATTACCTTTATAATTTATTTTATTATCATTCAATGATATCACAGCCTTAAGGCTAACCTTAAACTCCGCCTCCATAGCCGTTGTGTTGTCGTCGGCAGGCTGCAACCGTTTTACCTAAGCCTTTTAGCTTTACCTTATTAGTCTTTTACCTTATTACCTTCATCATTTATTTTATTATCATTCAATGATATTATAGCCTTAAGGCTAACCTTAAACTCAGCCTCCATAGCCGTTGTGTTGTCGTCGGCAGGCTGCAGCAGGCGCTGGATGTGCGCGTGTAGCGCTCGCGCCGCCACCTCTGAGCTGCCCGCTACGATCGCCTCGAGCAGAGCGTCGTGAATGAACATGTACTGGTCCTCCGTTTGTACCTTAATTAAATAATTATTAATTACTACAGCGAAATTATTTCTCTACATTTATTGTCTTCCGTTTGCGACTTAATTCATTAATTAATAATTAATAAAGTGAGATTATTTCTCTACATATATAATGGTTCAGGTGAATGAACATGTACTGGTCCTCCGTTTGCACCTTAATTCATTAATTAATTAATAATTAATACAGTGAGATTATTTCTCTACATTTATACTGGTTCAGAGGCACCAAGGGATAACATTCCCGTAGAGATCAAAATAAGATTGTGTATACTTCAATAAATACAAAGGGTGACTCCGAATTTAAATTTATTATAAAATCGAAAGTTTTATCTTACTGAACTTGGAGGAATTTCTAAGTTAAATTTACCGAGTGAATACCAATGAATTCCAACGCGACATTGTAGAATTACATGTCTCACAGGGACATCAGGAATTGCTCTTCCCTGTTCATTTTCATTCGGCCAGAATTTTATTTCATTCAGCATGGTTAGTTGCTCTGGTTCTTGGTTTGCATTTCATGCCAGATTAATTGCATGAGCAATTTTTTATTAAATTGCTTAAATAATTTATTAATTATTACATATTTCTAAAATTTCACTATTAATACTATTCTAAACATTAAACTATTCAGAGACGATTGGTTTGCTTAAATTTTTAGAATGGAAGTGAAATTAACGATGTCGTCAGTACAGAGCAAACGTCTACAATTAAATTGCACATATGAAATTCATCTGAAATCACCGGTGCAACAATCTCTTAAACCTCTTTAGTATACAATTATACATCAGTGAATTTAATACAAGATTACATATTTCCATCAGCCCATACAAGCGGCGGTGAGGACGATAAATCGAATACAGTAAATCATAATTACATCAGAGATCATATTATATCTTACATATAATGTATCAGAGATCATACCTACATTATCTTGAATCACTGATTTCACATTCAGGCTCGTCATCACTGAGATTCTATTAAACTGAATACAAATCATCGTATTTAGTTATCATCACCGAGAGTCCGAGATTGTATGAAACTAAATACAAATCATCATATTTAGTCATCATCACTGAGATTGCATGAAACTAAATACAAATCTACATATTTAGTCATTATCACTGAGACTGTAAAAAACTAAATACAAATCGTCATATTTAGTCATCATCACTGAGATTGTATGAAACTAAATACAAATCATCATATTTAGTCATCATGACTGAGCTTGTAAGAGCAGGCACCCACCATGTAGTTACGTTGCGCCCTGAGACATGTCACGTGGCCGTAGATGTCGATGGTGCGCTCGAGCTTGAGGCGTTCCAGCATCGCGTCTATCACGATGAACGCGCCAGTCCGACCCACACCAGCACTGCAAATTTTCAATTATTAATATTTAGAACCTGCTTCCTATTTCTGAAATAATCTTATCATATTGACTGGAAATGAAATAAAATTGTTCTTTATTAATGCACAAGAGAAATGTGCCGGGGAAACACTTCTCTTAATAGTTTCACAAATTAGAATTAAACATGAATTTCAGACTAAATGAAAATTTCTGCACAAATTGAAGTTCTTACACTAGACGTGAAAAAATTTCAGTTCTAACATAATTCCAATGAAATTCTTACACACAGAAGTAAATAAAAGTTTCAGTTCTAACATTATATACTAATTCAAGTGAAATTCTTACGCATTGGAGTAAATAAAAATTTACGCACTAAAATAATTCAAATATAATTCTTACGCATTGAAGTAAATACAAATTTCCGTTCTAACATAATTAAAAATGAAATTCTTACACATAGAAGTAAAAATTTCAATTCTAACATAATTCAACATTAAGTGACCTGCAGTACAAATTTCTGAACAAAATGAAATTCTTACACATCGAAGTAAAAAAAATTTCAGTTCTAGCACAATTCAAATGCAATTCTTACACATTGAAGTAAATAAAGTAAATAAAAATTTCAGTGCTAATATAATTCAAATTAAAATCCTTACACATTGAAGTAAATAACGTAAATACAAATTCAAGTTCTAACTAATTAAAAATACAATATAGTAAAAAATAACTAAAAAAAAATAACGTAAATGCAAATTCAAGTTCTAACTAATTAAAAATAAAATTCTTACACATCGAAGTAAATAAGGTAAATAAAAATTTCAGTTTTAACATAATTCAACATTAAATTACCTGCAGTGTACGACGATGGGGCCGCTGTCGACAGGATTGCACTGCTTCACACGGCGCAGGAACGTCAAGAAGGGCGTGGGTGTGTCGGGCACGCCGTGGTCCGGCCAAGCCGTGAACTGGAACTGCCGGATCTCACGACGTTCCAGACCTCCCATCTGCGCGCGGTAAAATGAATCAATTGATTTTAATGCTCGTAATTTATTGATGTTACTATTTTTTAAAATTTAAATGTTCAATCACTCAATAATTGAAATCTGAGCGCGGAAAAGAAATCAATAAACTTTGATGCTTTAATTTACTGAATTTACTATTTTTAAAAGATCAATCAATAATAGAAATCTCTTCCCACGATTACATCAATCCTGAATGAACATTTTTCCAAAAAATAATAAATTATTATAACTCTCTAGCCTACGCGCCAAAAGATCATATTATTTAATTGATTTTTTGTCTTATTTGCTCTATTTATCAAGTATGATTTTCTATAAGAATAGCAAGAAAGTCACTTTCTGAAGCTGAAATGGCATATTGTCCTATTTTCTCTATTTATCAAGTATGAATTTCTGTAAGAATAGCAAGAAAATCACCTTCTGAAGCTGAAATGGCATATTGTCCTATTTTCTCTATTTATCAAGTATGAATTTCTGTAAGAATAGCAAGAAAATCACCTTCTGAAGCTGAAATGGCATATTGTCCTATTTTCTCTATTTATCAAGTATGAATTTCTGCAGGAATAGCAATAAAGTCACCTTCTGAAGCTGGAATGGCATAATGTCCTATCTTCTCTATTTATCAACTATAAATTTCTGTAAGAATAGCAAGAAAATCACCTTCTGGAGCTTAAATGGCGTATTGTCCTATTTTCTCTATGTATCCAGTATAAATTTCTGCAAGAATAGCATTTTCTCTATTTATCAAGTATGAATTTCTGTAAGAATATCAAGAAAATCACCTTCTGAAGCTGAAATGTACGGACGGTGTAGGTGGCCAGCTCCTGGACGTCGGTGAGGGTGACCTGCATGCTGTTGTATGCCTCGGTCTGGGACACGCGACTGGGCCAATATTGGTCACACTTGATGCGGGTTCTCTCCTCTAGTTTGGTCATCATCACGAGGGTGGTGGAGCCTTGCTCCCAACACATCCTCCAGAAATCACCGAACGTCTCCGGTAAAGGTCCCTACAGAAGAAGTGAAGTTTTGAAAGAAATTCCAAATTTTAAATAAAAAAAATATTTCCGTTTGAAAAAAAAAATTTCAAACTTCAGAAATCAGCGAACGTCTCCGGCAAAGGTCCCTCTACAAAAGCAGTGGTTTTGAAAGAAATAACAAATTTTGAATTAAGAATTTTAAACTACAGATATCACCGAACGTCTCCGGCAAAGGACCCTAGGAACGCACTGCACTTTTATGCAATTCTTTTAATTGCAATGCAGAAAATAGAAAAATTCAATTCTCGTGAGGACAAGTACGTGAGATTTTATTTGAGTTTCTCGTATGAAAAACAAAGAGAAATTCGACGATAGCAAGAAGGAAGAACAGAAAATTCAAAATAACCATCATCAGAAGCGATCCAATAAAGAATTAATGTTTAAGTAGCTTCATGACTTATAACATTATTGCTGAATAAATGAACATTTATGCAGAAATTAAAATGCTCACAGATAGACGTTCTCGAAAAATTTCAATTCTTGCATTAACTAAAATTATGTCCATGAAAGAATTTATCGAGAAGACTCAAGCTTTAGCACAGATCTGAATTTATCAACAGTATTTCAATACGGATGTACTGATTTTAATACGCATGTATTGTAATCAATACGCATGTATTGATTTCTATACAAATGTATAGATTTCTATAAAAATGTATTGATTACAATACCAATATATTGATTCCAATACGAATGCATTGATTACAATACGCATGAATTGATTTTATTACAAATGTATTGATTTCAATGCACATGTTTTGATTTCAATAGGAATATATTGATTTCAGTACGAAAGTATTTATTTTAATACCGATTTATTAACTTCAATCCAGGTTATTGATGAGAGTGTAGAGCATCGTACAGACCTGAGTAGCGATGTAGGCGTTAGGCTTCCTGTATCCATCACAGAAGTTAGCGTTGATGTAGTCGCTGCCGACGATACCGTCGATGGGCTGCAGCGTCACGCGTGAATGATCGTAAGCTATCACGTTCGCGTACCTGTTGACATAAATAAATCGTGTTTTAACTGTTTTTACAATGACTTTGTAACGGTTCCAGTGTGTTATAGCCCTTAATAAATCATATTAGATGTTAATTGATATAGGTAAATAGAATTTAAGAATGAATTATGGTGTCCGAATTTGATTTATCTGCGCTACGTTTGTGCGGCGATGCTAAGAATACAAAATTATTTTGGGTTGTGTGATTTAAGTTAATTTGAATCCCCTACTTGTATCTAAAAATGAATATTATGCTAAGATAACTAAAAGTTTGTAAGAGAAGCTGGGTAAACTAAGATAAGATGTTAGCTTCAGCGATAAGTTGCGTTGATGCTGACAGTCTGACCAGCTCTACTGATTCTGTACAAATAATTTTGCACAGTTCCGGCTGACCTAATATTATTATGTATGGCTTTAGCTTTTTATCAGGAATAAACTTCGACACGCCAGAATTAGCCACATAATGTGGCAGAGTTAGCTGGTCGTACTTAATTTGCTGCATTATGGAATGTTACAATTGTAGCATTCGTGTTTTAAATAGTTATTTATTTATGCTCACCAGGTTTCGAAAGCACGCACTCTTTCACGTTATCCTGGATAAAATTTTCCCTTCATATATCGATAGTTGTTAACTTGTATCTGCCTTTTAACTCTATCAATTATTTTTATACTTTTATTTAGCTATAGAAATTATTCTTGCAGTTATTTTTAATAAAAGAGATAATTTTAAATAATGTCAAACTGAAATCAGATTTAGAATTCACATAAAAGAATACAAATAACTCACCTGTTCTTGGGTTTGTTGACATCCAAGTTGCTGTTGTCCCACGTGAACTGCTGCCCAGGGTCGATCGACTGCAAATAAAATGATGCGATTAGAAAATGTTTTGTCTGAATTCAAGCTCAACGTACGCGTTATACACTTCGCCATGCAATAACTTCTGTCACTGCCAGGTCCAGCATCCCCTACGTCTGTAACGGTTCCGACATCACTAACGTCGGTAACGGTTTACGTCATCACTAACGTTCCCACTCACGAATTTCGATACGAACGGTGATTCTCTCCTTCGAGAAGGCCTGATTTAACCGCGCTCTAACATCATAAACAGCTACATCATCAATATCACTACAAACAGTAACAAAAAAATCACCAGCATCATCACTAACAACACAATCAACGACATCATCAACAAAATGACCACCAACATGACCAAGGCTCTTAACTAAGCATCCTTGTCGCGCACTCACCTCGTACTCCTGCGAGAACTTGAGGTTATCGTTAGCCTTAAGAGCATCATCACTAACAACACCATCAACGACATCATCAACAACTTTAACAACAAAATCACCACCAACATCACCAAAGTCCTTAAAATTAAGTAAACATCGTTGCTGTACTCACCTCGTACTCCTGTGAGAACTTGAGGTTATCGTTGGCCTTAAGAGCCTCGATGTGGTCAGCGAGCTGCTGGACGGGCACCGGGGGATGACTCATCATGCCTGGCGTCTGGAAGTTGAGACGTCGTAACTCGACGGGGTCAGAAGGTCCGTTCATCATTAAACCATTGCCACTGCTGCCCAGACTGACGCCTTTAACGCTGTTAAGTGTGCCGTGGGCTGAGGCTGGACCACTTCCAGCCACCACACTAGCACCCACGCCGCCCATGCCACCGAGGTCCGCCATAAGAGGTTTGGTCACTTGGCTTTGGTCGGGAATTTTCGGCTGACGACGTCGTCTGGTGGACAAAAAATAACAGTTTTTAGCGCATTTTCTCATTTATGAAAAAATGCATTATTGTGCTCGCCATGTCCGTCTGTCTGTCTGTCCGTGACTTCACGTTTTCGTCGACGAGAAAATGCGCTCTCTGTCACACACTGCAGTGAGTACTGAGTTATATTTTTAAGCCTGCAGCCACAATAAAAAGGCTCCTTTGGTGAAAAGTGGATAAAAAATAACAGGTTTCTTAAGACAGCAATCACTTTAAAAGACCACTTCTAGTGAAATAACGCACAGGTTTTTTAAGACAACGACCCCTTTTAATTTAAAAGGCCACTTTTAGTGAAATAACGCAGAAGCTGCTTTGATTTTCAATTCTGAAGTAATTGCCAGAATCACAAGTTTTTCCCCACTGTTTGTTGTCTCTGTAGTATGGATGGAAAAATGTTCTATATAGAACGCAAGTTTATGTGAATTTTGCACATACGATCATTAAAAAATGAACTGGTAGAACCGCTTCTAAATAATTATTTTCTTGATTATTTGTTAAGGTTAAATCGAGTTTAATGATCGGTTATTAATTGGTCACACTACGAGAATGTTTTTCACACATCAAAATATTGATTCATGAGAAGGATTTTGCAGCTGACTCATTTGAATACTTCAACAGGTTAGAATGTGTCAACCTTGTGGTCCTGCAGTGGAAAGGTTCACAGTCTCTAAGATGGATAACTCAGTCAAATCGTCAATGTCAATATAATCAAGCAATGGACATAGATCTCAAATTTACCACAGAAAGATAATTATTCTACGTAGACTCGACTGAGAAAAAGTGAAGGCAGAACCATAGAAGCTATTAGAAAATTTGCTAGTGGAAATTTTATACAGAACTACGTTGAAAGATTCCTTGCAATATTATATAATTTTTGTTCTTAAATGAGAGTGTACAGTGATTCAAAATTCAAATATAGAAAGTCAATTTATAAAATGCATGTGTACTTAAATAAAATTCATTAAATTTAGTTAAAGCTAATTCAGGGATTCAAAATTCAACATTAAACACGTATCAAAATTAAATTCATTAAACTTAGATAAAGCAAATTTCGAGATTCAAAATTCAAAGATAAACACTCGCGACGAAGAAACTTACTTCCAGACGAAGAGCAAGCAAAAGAGGCAGATGACGATTAAAATTAAATTCATTAAATTTAGTTAAAAACAAAACTCACTTCTACACGAAGAGGAAGCAGAAGAGGCAGATGACGATTAAAATTAAATTCATTAAATTTAGTTAAAAACAAAACTTACTTCCAGACGAAAAGGAAGCAGAAGAGGCAGATGACGACGAGCACGACCGCCCCTATGAGGGGTCCCACTATCATCAGGGTCTGAGGGTGTGAGGGCGACCGCGGCACCGACAGGTCGCTCGAGTGGTTCGGCTGGAAGGGGTTGGGCCGAGACGGCAGGTCTCCGGTCGGGGCAGGTCTCATGTCCAGTGAAATGAGCGTCGAAAACGGCGAGGACGTGTACAGGTGCTGCAAAAATCAAGCCCGAATGAAAATCATGGAAATGGCGGAGTAGAAACCATTGTTTATTATATTAATAAATATTATTATAATACTGATAAATCACGAGTAAACCGGAAATTTCCAAAAAAAAAACATTGTTGTGAATTACGAAATATGATATAGATCGAAAAAAATAATAAAAGAAGTAATACCTACGAATAGAGGAAAAGTTACTTGAAATGCCAAGTAACGCGAACAAGAAACATGAGAATATTTTCATAAATATGAAGGAAGATTCTGTATACAATAGAAAACTCTGTAATAATTCTTCAAGACTGTCACTTCCTTGTTAAGCTATGGTCGAGATAAACTACATAGCACTTGAAAGCACAAAAACACTCACACGTCCTGGAGTGTCGACCACAGCCCGAACGAATATCTTGTATCTGCGAAATGGTACATCATTAAAACATTATATTAATAACAAACGAAATTTTCGTCATCCGAATAAGCTGTGTAGGTATTTATTTTCTACATTCTATTTGGAGTATTCTTCTATAAGCCCTATATATTCTTCTATCAGCCGTATATATTCTAGCATCAACCATATATATTCTACTATCAACCGTATATATTCTGCTATTACGTAAGCCGATATATTCTTCAACCAACCGTATATATTCCCGCATCAACCATATATAGTCTCACATCAACCGTATATATTCTTCTATCAACCGTATATAATCTGCTATTAACCGTATATATTCCAGCATCAAATTCATATAGTCTGGCATCAACCGTATTAATTCTTCTATCAAACCCGATAAAATCTGACTTTTTATCTTTCTGCAGCGGTCTGTTCTTGAATCCCCCCTTAATCCTGCCGTCGCCGAGGCTGAAGGAGTAAGGGATGCTGCGATGCATGAACTTGGCCGCGATGTACGGGCCTTCTGCCAAGGCTTCCTTATTGCCTGCCTTGTTCGCCATCAGCTGGAAAACATGAACATTTTTATTTGTCATGTCAAGGTGTCATCAGCTGGAAAACATAAGATTTTTATTTCTAAGGTCAAGGGCGTGGCCATTAGCTAGAAAATAACAGATTTTGTGTATCATGAAACTCACACATAGCAAGCGTCATGAACATTTTAATGTGTCAGGTCAAGATCGTGGGTAGAGAAATGAAAAACAATCAATTATTCCAGGCAGCCTGAGAACACAACTAAAATTTTCTATGAACAAAGAGAAGAAAACAAAATAATATAATTTAATAAGTTCAAATGGTAGAACCAAATTTTAATTTGTAACGTAAAAAATTTCATTTGATTGAAGTTATTGGCAATCCTCGTGAAATAACATACCAAAATATTCGTGAAACAAAATTAGCGATAGGTACTGTTTCTGATTGAAAGGAACAAAATACATTAGCACATCTCACATCGTCTGTCATGTACTGATCAGGCTGCTTGAATGTGAACTTGACAGCAACAAAATACATTAGCACATCTCACATCGTCTGTCATGTACTGATCAGGCTGCTTGAATGTGAACTTGACAGCAACAAAATACATTAGCACAGCTCACATCGTCTGTCATGTACTGATCAGGCTGCTTGAATGTGAACTTCGAGGTTGGCGTGGAGGGTTCTTCAGGTACCACGACGAGGTAGTAGTGGGCGATGGGGCCGTACTCTTCAGAGGCCTGGGGCAAGATCATGGCGATCTCGTGGGGACCCTTCACGCCGTAGAAGTCAGGCTTCACCATGGGTTGCGGAGCTGTAAATAAAAGAACGAGTTAGACACAAGAATATATACGAATAGCGAAGAGATTGTCAGAAAGAAAATATGAGGCAAACTGCTCAATAAATGTTCAGAAAGATTCATTTTCCGTTCTATAACCTCGAGTTCAAAAAAATTAAAACACGTATTGCTAAATTTCCACACATCGAATTCAAGTTGCACCAAAAAAGAATAGGGGCATTCAACAAGCTCAATCAATCTCAAATAAAATTAGCTAACGGCAGGAGCTTCTGAAATTAGTAGCTAAATCTCCCAAGTTTGAATCTTAGCGAATACATATCAAAAACTGAATTAGTGGAAAAAATGAAATCTTAATTACTCTGGTGTTTTATTTTACTTCGAACACTTACGAGTCAGTGATGATAGTTAAAAATAATTGGGCGGCAGGGTCATTAAATAATAATTGGCCGCAAACAAGTATCACCAGAACTAGGCTTCACTTCAATTAAGCATCAAAAGATTTTATCACGTCGCCTCTTAAGCAACTTACCAGCCATCTGAGTAGTGACAGTTATCCTGGCAGGAGGTCTGTAGTCGTCAGTGCTCGGTACGGCCGTCACGTTGACGGTGTAGGTTGTAAAGGGACGAAGATCTTCGATGACGTAGCTGTACTGACGCGATCCTACAACTTTTGGTTGTGCTTTGAACTCGTGCACTTGCGTCACGCCTCGAGCGTCTACGAATTCTTTGTAAGCCGAGTAAGTAACCTGCAGAAAAGATAATCTTTATTGTAACAATATAAATATTATAAAATCTTAGAAGCCGAAGATATAAGAGACCTGGAAAAAAACGTCACATGCAGAAAAGATAATCTTTGTTCCAACAATCTAAACATTATAAGATCTTAGAAGCCGAACATATAAGTGGCCTGGAAAAGCGCGTGGAGGCTGCCAATGAATGGTCTAATAATCTAGAATCTCCAATGACAGAAAAAAACATTAACTTTTTAAAACCACCAGGAAGTTTTAAGTATTACATCAATATTGTCATTCTGAAATTAAACGAAAAAAATATACATATTCGATCATCTGGATGAGAAAATATTATTTTTTCTAACCTCGATAAAAAAACCTGATGGGGGAGGGGTTAAATACCTTGTACTACTGGGGGTTAAGCCTGATGGGGGAGGAGGGGTTCAGTATCTTGTACTGCTGGGGGTTAAGCCTGATGGGGGAGGGGTTCAGTAACTTGTACTGCTGGGGGTTAAGCCTGATGGGGGAGGAGGGGGTTTAGTACCTTGTATTGTTGGGGGTTAAGCCTGATGTAGGAGGGGTTTAGTACTTTGTATTGCTGGGGGTTAAGCCTGATGGGGGAGGGGTTCAGTACCTCGTACTGCTGGGGGTTAAGCCTGATGGGGGAGGAGGGTTTAGTACCTTGTATTGCTGGGGGTTAAGCCTGATGGAGGAGGGGGTTAAGCCTGATGGAGGAGGAGGGGTTCAATACCTTATNTACAAATTACAGTAACTTAGTACATATTGCAGTAACTTGGTACAAATTACAGTAACTTAGTACATATTGCAGTAACTTGGTACAAATTACAGTAACTTAGTACATATTGCAGTAACTTGGTACAAATTACAGTAACTTAGTACATATTGCAGTAACTTGGTACAAATTACAGTAACTTGGTACAAATTACAGTAACTTGGTACAAATTACAGTAACTTAGTACATATTGCAGTAACTTGGTACAAATTACAGTAACTTAGTACATATTGCAGTAACTTGGTGCATATTACAGTAATTTAGTAAATATTGCAGTAACTTAGGACATATTACAGTAATGTACTACATATATATCATCATACATATTGCACCAAATTTTTATATTTTTACGTAATGCAGTTATTTACTAGTACATATTACGGTAACTTAGTACATATTTCAGTAACTTAGTAGATATTAATGTAATTTACCACATATTACAGGAACTTAGTACATATATATCATGATACTTATTGCACCAAATTAATACATAATGCGGTAATTTAGTACACATTGCATGCAATAATTTGCTGTTTCTTGATGGCCGCTGAAGCAGAAGGGAAATACATCTTACACTCAGGCACCAACAGTGTCTCAGGCGCTTTACGATTGCCTCAATGAATTTGAGGCAATGCTATATTATGTTATATGAATAACTCAATAAATATGAATGCCTCACTAGGAATGGTATATGCGAGGCTGCTGCGTTTGCCAGAATTATCGCTCGCGTAGCATCACAACCCATCAACATATACGAATACAACCCCATCAACATATACGAATACAACCCCATCAACATATACGAATACAACCCAATCAACATATACAATATGCCTAAAGCGACCAAAAAAGCTAAGCGCCACAACGATTTCAACATGAAAGCTAAATTTATTTCAACAAGCAGCCATAAATTTTTCAAAGTGAGACCACATTAACTTCTAGCCAGCTAACAGAATTTTAACAAACAGCAATGAACTTTTTCAGCGAAAGGTCACATTAACTTCAGCCAGCTCAACTAATTTGAAAAAAAACAGAAATGAAGTTTTTTAACATGATACAAACAGAAAATACCAACTAACTTCATGCCACCTAAACTAATGTCAACAAACATTAATAATTTTTCAAATATTTGCCCACATCATATAAAACATATACGATGTTTTACATGGTGGCAATCATATAAAACATAGCCGTTGTTTTATAAAAAAAAATATTTCTCAGTACTCACTGCAGTGAGTGACAGAGAGCGCATTTTCTCGTCGACGAAAACGTGAAGTCACGGACGGACAGAGAGATGGACGGACAGACAGACGGACAGACAGACAGATATGGCGAGCACAATAGTGCATTTTTTTCATGAATGAGAAAATGCGCTAAAAACATAGGCACCTGGTTGGTGCGGGCGGCGACTTTAATGCAAACTAATGTCAACAAACATTAATAACTTTTCAAATATTTGCCCACATCACATAAAACATATATGACGTTTTTTATATAGTGGCAATCATATAAAACATAGCCGTTGTTTTATATAAAACATAGGCACCTGGTTGGTGCGGGCGGCGACTTTAATGCCGTACTCGGCGTGCTGCTCGAGGTTGGGCAGCTCGGCGGAGTGCGTGACGGCCGTTTGTAGCTGCTGCCACTCCTCCATGTCGGGCGTCGGGGACATCGAGTAGAAAACCTGCCCAATAATAATAATATTAATAATATAACTCAGTACTCACTGCAGTGAGTGACAGAGAGCGCATTTTCTCGTCGACGAAAACTTGAGGTCACGGACGGACAGACAGACAGACGGACAGACAGACAGATGGACATGGTGAGCACAATAGTGCATTTTTTCCATAAATGAGAAAATGCGCTAATAATATAGCAATTTCAGCGTTTATTACTCCGTAGGTCTGTCTCCGATTCTTAACATCGCAGAACATCCACTGCATGTTGCGGGCTTGAACACGTAACTTACTGCTTCAAATTATTTTTGCTTAACCGCCCGGCCTCCTCGCCGATTCTGACCAGAAACTGGCGCACAGAGCTGGGATCAAACCCGCGCCTCTCTGCGCCAATCCTGGTACTCTGAACTTTAACCTCTGGACCACCCGTGTTCTACTAATACCCATGGGTTCTACTAATAATGCACTCTAACAACTCACTCTGTTACCAGAAACGAGGAAATGATCAAAGGATAGAATCGTGGGCAAGGAATTTATAGACTCACAAATGATGAGGTTCTTTCCTGTTTATATTTAATCAACGAACATTCGATTCGAGTAGGTATAACGCAGTGTACACAAAAACGGAAATAATAAACCGGCGATTTGTGTCTGAACCACGCAATGTATATTCATACTAAGATAATGAACTCCCAATTCATGCTTGATCTAGGCAAAGAATATTCAAACCAAAGTAACGAATTTAGGACCCCATTCAAGAAACAAAGTATTCAGTCACTAAACTTTAGATTTATATTAAGGGTACTCGAAATAAATCACATGATATGAATAAAGGAGTCGATATGAATCACCTGTTATGAATGATATACCATACAAGTTTCCCTCACCTTGTAGCCGATGAGTTTGCCATGGGAAGGCACAGGCTCCCACCAGATCTCGATGCTGGACTCAGAGGTGGCCATCCCCTGCAGGTTGACGGGCGCTCTCACCAGGTCTTGCTGCGTCGTGAACACCAGGTCTTGGCTGTACGGGCCGGGCCCTTTGTTCGTGCTCGCTCGCACCTGGACAAGGAAAACGCAAACGTTAACAATTTTTTTATATATCATTGTATATATTGTATATATTATTAACAGAGAAGAATGACAGGGACAATAGACATTAAGGTTTAAATCTCGAAGAGTTAATGCACAATCGTTTCATATTGCGTCATCAGTATTGAAATAAAGCAAAATTAACGAGAAATAAAATCAGGCAAAAGACAAAAATGATAAAACTGCATTTTTAAAATACAAAAGAACACCAATTAATCCGAATAGCAACGGTTAGCAAATCACACATCCAGTCACGAACCTTGAAGGCATATAGCATTGCATTTTTGCAGTTGAAGGCAAATCACGAACCTTGAAGGCATATCGCATGTTTTCGTCAAGCCCATCGAAGACTTTCTTATTTTGCGTGGTGTTGCCAACGTAATTGTAGTCGTTGTTCAAGGAGACGTCTTTCTTGAACTGAATGTCGTACCTTATGATGGCACCGTTACGTTCACCGGGCGTTGGGGGGTCCCAAGTGAACACGATCGTTCCGGGAGTTTGATAGCTGATAAAGTAACGACCATGAGAGAAACAATCAAATGCAGGTTACTTAAAGGGAAAATTGTTCAATATAATTTTCGTCTTTTGTGAAAAATTTTCATGAATATATTTATTAATAAAAATATAAATATCTATTCATAAAAATATTTATGTATCAGATAATTTATGAGAGAAACAATCAAATTCAAATTACCTAAAGTGAACATTGTTCAACTTAATTTTTGCCTTTCGTCAAAAATTTCGTCAAGTACAGATATGCATCAGATAATTTATACACATATACAATCCATATATATTAAAAATTTTCTTATTGTTTTTTTTTTCAATTAGCCGAACGAAATTTATTGTCGGTGCTTGGAGATCGTAAAGTACGCTCTGGTCTTCAATCAAACATATACCGTAAAATGGGGTAACTTAGACCGGCGGGGTAACTTAGACCACTTTTCGTTTTTTTAATAAAAACCCCCACAACTCAAAAACTATTTGACATAGAAAAATTTTGTCAATGGGCATTAAAGGCCTAATACTGAGGCTACATAACACAATAGAAAGATTTGAAAAGTTTGCATATCTAATAGGTTAAAAAATTAAAAATGTGACCCACAAAAAAAAGTTTTTGAAATTACATAAAGACTATGAGAGGCAGGAGCCAGCAATTTATGGTGAGTGAAGCTAGAGTATAGACCTGTATTTTGCATGTTTCAATTCAAGTTTAATTTAGCTAGTAAAAAAATGGCATCATTTATAGAAAAAAAGTGGTCTAAGTTATCCCATTTTACAGTATTTATATATAGGTATATATATTATATGTTTATATAATATAATTGATTATACTATATATTTATATAATATAATGAATTATATATTTATATATAGACAAGTCAGCTATCTCACCGGTATGATATGTTTGTAGGCGGACCAGATGGAGGTGCCTCAGGAGTGCTGTAGAGACGCACAGCTTCTTCACCGTAATCCAGTCTGTTCTTAGCCGAGACTCTTATCTCGTACTGCACCCCGCGCTGCAACTCGTCTAGGGTACGGTGCAACATTGTGTTGCCTTGCAGCGTCACCGTCTGGAATGGCTCCCCTGAACCAAACAAATACCATCGAGATATTTTAGTATTCAGTGACTAAAATAACCGTAAATAAATTAAATAAAATTAAACAATAAATAGAACAAAATTAGAGTGTTGTGATCAAGAACGGTCTGGAATGGTTCACCTGAACCAAACAAATACCATTGAGATTATTTTAGCATACAGTGACTAAAATAACTAGTGATAAATAAAGCAAAATCAGAGTGTTGTGATCAAGAACGGTCTGGAATGGCTCCCCTGAACCTAACAAGTTAAATTGAGATTATTTTAGCATTCAGTGACCATACTAACTAGTGTGAAATGTAACAAAATTGGAGTGTTGTGTTCAAGAAACCATACAAATACCATTGAGATTTTTTTAGCATTCAGTGATTAAAATAACTAGAGTGAAATATAACAAAATTAGAGTGTTGTGATCAAAACAAATGCGGATTAGCCATAAGGCGAAAAACATTAATTCGTTAGTTTAGCAGCGAACATCTCTTCTGGCATTATTTTTCCAGCAACGATTTCCATCAGTAAATTCAATTTGAAGAAATTCAGATCTCTACCGAACGTGCACTAGCCGAAGTGCTTGGACACGAGGGCATCGAAAAAACAACAAAGACGAGCATCAGTAATTTTGTATTTCAAAACAGATTATAGGAACTTTTTAACACGAATTATCCAAATTATAGAAATGACAGAAATTTTGCCAAGAAGTATAAAAAAAGTATTATGGAAGATGCCAGATTGATCTATCGAACTAAGTAATAACTTATTTTATTTAAAATTAATAGTTTAATTCATCTTATTAAAATTTTTTTTATATTTTGGCATTAAAAATTTCAAATTAAAACATTTTCCCCTCACTAGTATGAATTTATTCAACATTCATACTTAAAAACAGACATAAACGAGGATCTATCACGACCACGGTAAAGTGTTACGTCCAACTGAGCGTTCTGGTCTCAGTCAAATCAGAGACGATTCAGAGCCGATACGGAGACACAAGCTGAGACCGCCAATCAATAGAACACAACAAACTGATCCAGAGATTATAGTTGTCTCCAGCCCAGGAGTTCCGTAGCAAGACTCAGGGAGCGAGGCAATGCAGTAATCGGCTTTATTAGCCTCAAGGGCTAAGGTTCTCTTCGACTTCTCGATAAATGGATGGACGGGTAGCTGAATACCGCGCAGGTTCTTAACGGTTCTGTAGGTTCGAGAGGCTAGATCCTTTAAAGGTAAGAGCCTCGCGGCAATGTCCTTAGGAGAAAAAAGTAGAAATTCGCATCGCAAGACGCAGTACGATCGACTGCTAACGAGCTCTCAGCCATAATTGACTCAAAAGCTCCAAGCATTTAATTTTAGTTCTCTTCCTAATACTGTTATTTGAGGTAGTAAATAAATGAATTATTACAAGATGTATTAAAATAAAAATTGTCAACATCTTAAGGCAATGCAACACCTCAAATAATAATCTCGAACAGAAAATCATGTCGATTATTCCACATTTTATTCATATTCATTAACGATTCCAATATCATTAACTTTTTAACCCGATCTACACATACAAGCCAAATAGTCAGAAATTTAGGAAGTTTGCACATCGTTCGAGACCAGCAGGCCAACGCGTATTTAATGATTGATTAAAAATGATAATGATAATGATTAAAATAGAGCAACCAGCAGCCGAATTTACGCAAGAAAATTATCACGAGCTGAGAAACTTCACACCGATATCACCATGAAAAAAAGGAGATCTGAAAACAAACTTGCCACGTCACAGCCGACGGAGGGAGCCTCTCTCTTTAATTGCTTGAGAGCAAAAGTTAAGCACAAAACTAGAAGAATTGGACACTATAGCGTCGAAATGTTAAGTTCTAGTCGCAGTCTCACAGTCGGCGGCTTCCATTGCAGTGAAAGAATTCCAAAGTAAAGTTCCTAGCAATAATTGTAGTAGAACGAACAGCAACAGGCGTAACAGAATACGAAACAGCAATAGGGGATCGGCTCGAATAGAGACAAGTTCTTTTACAAAACAAATCCATGGGTTGGATTTACCATGGAGCACAACATTTAGACTTCACTTGTTCGAGGCGCATGAAGGCAATAAGCAAGAACGCGATTTGACACGCGATTTACAAAAAAAAAAAAAACTGAAAAACCATACCTGAAACACAAATAAAAAAATAAGCATCACATAGGAGAAAATGTCTTGCAAAACTTAAGTAATTGTGCCGAATAAGATGAAATTTTAAATTTCAAGGGAACTAATAAATGTGAATGTCTCTTTTACCACAACTCAAAGAAATGAGAGGTTTATTGTCCACATAGCAATGCACTTCTCACTGTTTTGCACTCCATCACCCTGAGAGTTTGGTCTAACAAAAAGGTGTATCAATGCTACGTCCTGCGTGCTGCGGGTAACAGAATGTGTCACGAATTGAACTACGTGACCCATTCATATTTCAGATTGCAGAGAAAGGCACCTAATATACCAAAAATAAAACTCAATACTCACTGCAATGAGTGACAGAGAGCGCATTTTATCGTCGACGAAAACGTGAAGTCACGGACAGACGGACAGACAAACTCACAGACAGACGGACATGACGAGCACAATTGCGCCTTTTTTCCATAAACGAGAAAATGCGCTAAAATAATTTAGACATCTCCCTGACATACAAAGAAGTTTGACGTACCAACAGGTCCGTAGCGCAGTCTGTAGCCCTGCACTTCTCCATAGGGCTGAGTTGGAGGCACCCACTCTACGTAGACTGACAACTTGCCGCTGAATTTGTCAACTGTGCCACTGTAACGAACAAGTTGCTAAGTGTTAACAACACATTTCATAATTCATACACTCATAACTCAACTGCAAATTTAGTTAATTCCATAATACGACGATGGACATTAAAGCTAAGATGCATCTGAACTCAAAATGAAAAAAAGTGCCCTGAACTAATCAACTTAGAACATGGATAAGAATGTCATTAAAATTAGGTAACAATTATTCTTAAGTACAAGCGAAGGTAAAAATTGGAAGAAAATTGCACAAAATATAGAGTCGTAGACATCTTAATAAATGTTCTGATTGACGGGATTAATTCAACAATAATTCCTTTATTAGCTATTTAATACTTGGTATTGCGATCTGACTAATCGCAGAGAATCAGTCATTAGATCGAACTAAAATTAGTTTTAAAACAGCGCAGAGAAAAGCGATTATCTTTTAGAAGATCAAAACTCCTATAATTATTGTGATTAATTACCACGTTTTTCTTGACTTCGTTTCGTGTGTGTCTGTCATCAAAAATTCAAACCTTAACAACATTACATAACATTTTACATAACTTAAATGTTATGTAAGAGTAAATGTTTTTCTTTTTTGTCCGTTAAAAAAAACGTGGTTTTTAAAAGTTTGTTTTATTTATTTTATTTGAAACTCACTTGACGGTGATGAAAGGTTTGTTCGGGACGCCGCCCGGTGTGGTGATCCTTTCAGGGTTCGATCTGGCACCGTCTCCCTTGCGGGTGAGAGCTGCAACTTGTACCTGAGAGGGCGATTGGAAATTAACACCGTAATTAAGATACGAATCAGTATAACATGCTGGCAAATCTTTGTTGAGCAGTCAGTTAATATTTTTAACCTAACCACCTAACCTTAGAGGGCGATTAGAAAGAAGAAGTACCTAACCTTTTTAACTTGACCTAACCTGAGAGGGCGATTGGAAAGGAGGATGAAAAACACAACAATTAAGATAAGAATCAGTCAATATGCTGGCAAATCTTTGTTGAGCAGTCAGTTACAATTTTTAACCTAACCTAACCTTAGAGGGCGATTAGAAAGAGGATGAAAATGCACGGCAATTAAGATACGAATCAGTCAATATGCTGACAAATTTTTGTTACAAGCAGCCAGTTAACATTTTTAACTTAACCTAACCTGAGAGGGCGATTGGAAAGGAGGATGAAAATGCACAGCAATTGAGATACGAATCAATATGATGGCAAATCTTTGTTATAATCAGCCAGTTAACAATTAGAATGTTTTGCTGAAGGTTTTTAGGTGATTAATCGGTTCATCTTAAAACTTTGGAGCATATGTTTGCTAGAAGTTAACATATGAATGATCAATACGCATGACGCTATACCTTCTTTTCTTTTCATGGTGACACACTAAATTAAATCTCAGATGCAAATAACTAAGCACCCGAGAATTAAGATTAGAGAAATAAACCATATGTATGATATTAAGTGCAGAGGTCACAATTGCGATCCCGTCACGCTTAAACAAACCACGATGATCCAGAAAAACAAACATAACGTATCGAATTGAATAGCCATTTTAGGTGCCGGGCACTGATGAGGTACATAAAAAAGAAAGGCACCGAGCACCGAGTCAGACGTAGTAACGCCGAGATAAAAACAGAAACGTAAATAAAAATTAAAGGCCGGGCCCTGAGGTGCATAGAAAAGAAAGGCACCGAGCACCGAGTCACACGTAGTAATGCGGAGATAAAAACAAAAACGTGAAGAGAGTCTCACAGTTATCTGATCTTCAACAAGAGCTCCCAAATAAACATTAAACTTTAATTTTTTTCTGGAGTCGCTCGGTGCGACGGTAGGCAATTTCACTGAAATTCTTTTCGACGGGACAAACTACAAGCACAAATAGCCGGGAAAGAGTATCGCACTATTTAATTTTTGTATCAACGCGCAATGACATCTTACTGGCAAAATATATCATCATAATAATAGGCATAACTTATATTTTGATGCGGCATTTTGAGTGAAGATTGAGTGCGACTAGGCAGAGCGCTTCTACTTCGTGTAGGCCCGCCACCACACTAGACCACCTTGGTCCCCCGCCCAGACCCACTTGGTCCCCCGCCCAGACCCGCGACTAGACCCGCGACTAGACCCACCTGGTACTGCGTGTCGGGGTCCAGGTCTGTGATGACGTAGGAGGTTGCGTCCCCCTTGTGGGTGGTGTATGGGCGACCCTGACCCTGAGGGATAACTTCCGAACCCTGGATTTAAGTTCAAATTAAAATAAATTAATTCATATTATATTAAAAAAATATTTTGTACATTATTAGAGTGACGGCAGTCAATGTTCATGAAGCCCTAAATAAGAAGTTAAACAAATTAAAAATTAATATATATCATCTTGAAGAAATTCTGTACATCATTAGAGTGACGGCAGTCAATGTTCATGAAGCACTAAATAAGAAGTTAAAAAAATTTAAAATTAATATATATCATCTTAAAAAATTCTGTACATCATTAGAGTGACGGCAGTCAATGTTTATGAAGCCCTAAATAAGAAGTTAAAAAATTAAAAATTAATATATATCATCTTATAAAAATTCTTTACATCATTAGATTGATGCCAATAGATGTTCAAGAAATAAGAAATTGAAAAATTAATAAACAAAACAAAACATTTTCATATGTTCATTACTCTCCGCTGAAAATGGTGTAGTCGAAAAATACTGGATTACTGGACAAGACAAAGATCGCAATTAAAGTGCACATAAAAAATCATCAGTGGTGTAATATTTCACAATTGACATAATTACAAAATTACAATTAAAAATACACGTATACGGGAGATGCTTACACTAGACGTGACGGCCTGGACGTGTATCTGATAGCCCCGTATGATGCCGTGTCGCTCGCGCTCGCTAGGCGCGCTCCACTTGACTTCGATGCTGGTGCTGTTGAGGACCTTCACGTCGACGCCTCGCGGTTCCCCGGGCACTGAGGTACATAAAAAAGCCACCGAGCACCGAGTCAGACGTAGTAATGCCGAGATAAAAACAAAAATTTAAATAAAAATTAAGGGCCGGGCACTGAGGTGCATAAGAAAGGAAGGCACCGAGCACCGAGTCAGACATAGTAACTCGGAGATAAAAACAAAAATTTAAATAAAAATTCAAGGCCGGGCACTGAGGTGCATAAAAAAGAAAGGCACCGAGCACCGAGTCAGACGTAGTAACGCCGAGATATAAACAGAAAGTTAAATAAAAACTGGAAGCTTGTTGATACATTTTTCTGCCACTTCAAAATTAATGAACGTTTGCATGGGTGCAATCTAGTTTTTCACGAGATAATTTGGTATTGTTCTGGTAGTGAATAAATGTAGGAAGGAGTTTTGATACACAAGAATTGACTTAACCATTGCACGATCGGGCCCCACTACAAAAGAATGGAACAAAACTGACTTTAAAATAAAGTCAACAATAAGGCAAATAAATAAGTATGCGCGTATATTGTTTGCAGGACAATTTGAATGGTTTCAATGATGAGACAGGAGACCACATATTAGGCACAGCTAAGAAATATCGTTGGTTGGTAGTGGATTAGTATAAAGGTAAAAGTAGTACATTAACGATGTAGAGGTAGAAGTAGTGGATTATATATTGATGAGTCTGCTTGGCGATACAAGTGAAAATAGTGCCGCGTGTCTGCTGCAAAAACTGTAAGAGATGTCAGAATAATGTGCTGTGGGAAATCGAGGAGATGAGAGTTATTCCCGCGACCATGTTAGTAACAGATCAATTTGGTCTTTTTGAAAATAATAATTAACAATTTAATAATGCTTAGTTGCTCTTGTAATCAACATAAAGTCATGTATAGAACCATAACCATAGATTAATAAGCTGAAATTAAGAAAGATATAAATAGTGTAAGAGTTCAGACAGGCGGTAGCGTCATCAGTAATTAAATTTTGATGTCAATTTTCAATTAATGTAAACTCAAGTCCATGAACCAATAACACTTCCAGATGACCCTCAAATTACAATAAGAATTATTAACCACAATTTGATAATTAGTACAAATCAGAAAAAAATCACTTGCTTCATCGCTTTCTTTTAAATGCATTCATCGTTTATATGTGAAAGAACAAATTTAGAAATATTCATTTATTTATAACAGCTATGGATGGCACCCACAGTATAATCTTCCGAAAACATTCCGGTAAAACTTTCCAAATTTATTTGAGTAATTTTTACTTGTAAAACCCAAGTTACCGAAATCGTTCAAAAAATGTAACAAATATTTATATCAAATTACCATTTTCTGGTTGAATACCTGATGAAGTGACAGCATCGGGAACAGGCGACTTAACTTTGAAGGCTTAAAATGTATCCAAAACGTCGGGTATAACAAGGCTATATGAGGCTCCAGGTGACACCAAAGCCAATAAGGCGGTTGGTCACAAACGAAACAAGAGCAAGTGCATCTAATAGAATCAATTGTGGGGAATATTTCTCTCTAATTAAACTGGCTGTCTAAAACTAAGAAGAATAGTGCAGGTGAGGGGTACCGAGGTCTGCATGGATGGGTAAGGGTGTTTCGGAGGTTAGGGTGGTTGAAATTTCAACAGCAGTTCAAGAATAAAAAATGTGCGAAATTGATCAGATATTCATCAACAGGAGGAGGAATGATGATGGCATAGTTGTAGCTATTTGACATAAAGCCGAGTAAGGAATAATGAATAACAGGAATATATGAAGTGCACATACACGTTTTACGACCGTATCGGTCTTGTCTAGATAACGATACCATAGGCGCTAATATGAGACATCATGTTCATGGTGATTTAAACATACTCATCGAAAATATGGAAGTTTATTTTATTCAGTTATTGCGTGAGAGAATAATTTGAAAGAATTAAGCAAACTTCGAAAATATATCACGTCAGTTACATTTTACAGTGCGTGCAGCTCTGAGCTATCACCGCGACATCGATTGATATAAATACGTTGGAATAATATAGTTTAATTTGTGTTAGATTTTTCTTGAATGTGTTCATAAATGAATTCTATACAAGAATCTTAGATCGAGATTCAAACTAGGAAATCATGATTGAAACTAATAGACGTTTGATTTTGTGTGTAGGCTTTCAACAACAAGTGAAGTGAGTGAAAAAGTTCAACATGAGTGAATTCTTTGAATGAATATGAATGAATAATTTTTTCATTTTTCTACAGGAAGCGTTGCTAGGGCTCTAACACTAAGGATAAATTGACTACAAAAGCCACACATGCAGGGTAGTTTGATAGGACAAAAGCAGGTTAATAAGTTAATTTACAGCGTCATATCAAATAAACAGAAGAAAAGAAATGAAAAACAGCGGCTTGAAGAATAGAGTCAGAACTAATAGTCCAGGGTGAACAGGTCTCGGGGAAAAATCAGGTGAAAAGTTCCTTGAAGCTTCTCTAAAAGTGCTATAGGATGATATTTTTATGACTGCATTTAAAGAAAAGAGGAGTAAACAAAGTCGTGACTGATGACTATGAAGTGGTATTCTAATAACTTTTATCAAAAAATTTACTTACCATCCCCTTTAGCTGTCATTTGGAGGCGAGAGAGAAAGAAATAGAAAATACGGCCATCAATATAACGCCAATGAGCATTAGGCAATAAGCAAATAAGCGATGCAGACGGAAGTTCAGCGAGGAGATATATGTTACGTTTTAAAAATACGGGAGCGTATATATACTGTTCAGTTAATGCGATGCAAGAGTTTCTTCTATGTTGTTTATGTCGATGGTGCAATAAGGGTCGATATATATAGACTACAATGTAAACACTACTTCTAATTACTCATACAAGAAAGCGAGAGAAAGAAGAAACGGCAGGACAGATATAATGAGAAGAATAAAAGACGTGGAGACAATATCGTAAAATTTTCCCTAAATTATAATAAAACAATCAGAATTGTTGTCTAAAACTTCTAAGATAGCTACGATTACTCCATGATCAAAAAACGGACAGAGGAAACACTGAAGATTTTGGACATGGATACCCAATATATGTACGTAAAATAATAGCAGCTTGGGTTGAACAAATCCACTACATTTTGAATAAATTAATAATGCGATATCTTGATTCAATTAAAAAATCCTTGGCTAAACAAGCCAAAACATTCAAAATTTATCACAAGAAAGAAAGAGAATAGCTCTCATTTTTCTCCCATAACAACAATTTACTGAAAATATGTCACACATCTATACACTTATACATTTTCGATAGGCTTTTGCCCTCAGAATACGGGAGAGTATTCTTATATTATTTTCGTATTTCAATACAAAAACAATGAATAATGCTAAGTATTTAAGATAACAGCCGAAATATTCATAAGCTTCAAGTTGTTTAAATGACTAATGTAAGAAGCTATAACGGCCCCTAACCAGCGTCAAAAATCCACGCACACAATGGGAAAAGTTAGTACAGAAGAAGCAAGAAACCACCAAGAAGTTAAAGCAAACAGAATGAAGAGACAAACAAATAAACAAATTATTTAGTGTATGTGCGTTGATTTAAGTGCATCATATCGATTTCTTGCGGTTCATGCTTTAATAAGTCGTTAAGTTAATCAAAATGTGATAATTTATGCAATAATCTACAGTTTCAACATGCCAAAAGAGAAAAGAAAATAACTATCTATTTTGCCTTAATAGAATACTAAGCGCATTAATTAAGTACATTCTGAATAAAACCAGCTGAATTATTTTGCAGCGACATTTATATAGACCAAAAATGCTCTATATAACACCGAAATCTCGGCTAAATAATATTCCTAGTCTAAGTGATGGACATAATGTTGTAAATAACACATACATACATAAGGTAAATTGATCAGTCGCTATAAGCAAATTAGTATAAATTTGATTTAATAAAGGAATCGTTCAACTCTGGTTTGTGACTGCCCGCTCACATAGTAAATAAAGACGCCAGGCTGATACGGCCGTCAAAATTGTTCAAATGCAATAAACTAGAGAAATTTTAGAGAAATTGGAGCTCTAAAGCATAAAATAAAGATAAAAACACTCTCCAACGGAAGAGGAAACTAGTGATACGGAACTGTTGAAGTGTAAAATAATGTAAATTGGAGCTCTAAAGCATAAAATAAGGATAAAAACACTCTTCAAATGAAGAGGAAAATAGTGATACAGAACAGTAGAAGTGTAAAATAATGTGGAATAAGATATAGTGGACTAACGATGACAAAGCAGATGCATTACCAGCCATATCAGAAAGCCCATCATTATAAAAAGGCGAAAAGAAATGCATCGGACTGTTAAGAAGACACAATAGGTCAATATCTGAGAAAATAGATGTAAGCGTGACACTGCATGTATATGCAATAGCTTAACGGTTTAGTATGCATGGTGGTGGGTTGACTGCGTGGTAGCATTACAAATGAATCTCCGACGCTATCTACAGAGCTGAAGAGACCTCACTTCATTTCAATAACGATTCAATCCTAAAAACAATGTTAAAAATGTACGCGTCTTGAAATGAATTGCCTGAATGTCATGTATTTCTGTGACAGGTCAGTTCAACTGAAAACTTCTAACCAGTGTTTCGAACTTGAGAAAATTTCAAATTATTTATAAATATATTTCAAGGTAATGTAAAGAATTAGCATTGTCATTCCATACGAAGCGCTTGTAATAGTGTTTCCCAACTTTTTTTTGGTCATAACTTTTACTTGGTGATCTGATACAAGTAGGAAGGCCGCAAAAAAACATTCGGTGCCATTCCGTAAGAGAGACACAACACATTGGCCACTAATTTATAATGTTAGTAATATAGTATCAAACCTAACGGGCTGACAATCAACACTGTAAATGAATGTTCTCTTTGAACATAATGTGAAACTGATGCTTGATGGCTTGTGACAAAATCAAATAACTACCAGATTATCTTGAGCTAAACGGTACACACTTTTTGTATAAAAACTAAATAAATTTTTAACTAAGCGCGTACCACGGGTTGGGAACCACTGGATTACAATGAGCGCAACTCCTTGTATGATAAGTTGCACGTTATATAAATTTATATTGATGATGTACAATGTAAATAAATGTTGAATCAGGTTTGTTAGTTCATTAGGTCATCTTCAGTTCACGCGATAGCGTCGAGTAAACAAGAGCGTTCGTTGTGGAGGTTTATAATGAAGGCATAAGCATGTTATAAGAAGTATTATGGAAGAAAAGTTGTAAATTTAGTGGCTTGAAGGCGTTGTTTAGTGCAGGCATCGTTTATTAATGCGTTGGCTGGATAGGTGGGTACATCGTTGGGGCATGGATGTCGGGGACGGTAAAAAAATCGATATCGGGTGATAATAAAATTGATGGGAACAGAAAACTTACTATTGACCAAAATGAAATATTAACTTATTTAAACGTGAATAGCAAATCTAATTCCTGGGAAAAACGGAAATATGTATAATAAACATTTCTGTCGATCGAAATCAATTCGGACTAAACACCAGAAGATGTGTACCGAAACAATATTAAAATTCGAATAACAGTAATCGTGAGAGAACATATACATCAACTGAAGTCTCAGAAATTCAAAGTGGTCTATGTAAATAAAATATCTGCAATGCTCGATTGTCAAAACATTACCATGATCAGTTCCCAACTTATCGATTTCATCGGAAATAAAACCAAGTTTTGAATAAATCAGAAGAAATTACAGACGAATGGAAGGACCATGTAAGGATATGGAGGAGTAGGACGGGTTGTGGATTCAGATATTCGGCAAAAAAATCTCGGGTGTTCAGAGCTACTTACAAGTGTTCCGTGGTTTGCAAGAGCATGTGGGGGCTCGTGGTGTTGCTGTCAAATTAAATCTATGGTCTTCCTATATAACAACACCGATGAATTTTCTTCCCTACGTGCCACAGAAATCTGAGCTTTTTTAATTTTAGTAATTTTGGATCAGTTATGAATAAAAATAACTAGTTTTGACGCACTGCTAATGCTTGTGAATCCGTTAATGTATATATTTCAATAAATAATATTATTTACTCAATTGAAGATACCCCAATAATAAGAGAAACTAAATATATTGATACGACACCCTCGACATATGACTATGAACTTTTAGTTTGAGTTACCAATTCGCTCTTGTAATGTTAACATTGTCATATAAAGAGGCGGCTGATGTACGTAGGTGCTGGAAAGAAGAGAACACGGCTAGAAGATGTAGGCAATGAAATGTCTTCCTGTAATGGAAATAATATGCACGTGTTAATTATTGGGCATGTTTGGATGGAATAAAATTATTGAACATGTCTGGCTGGAATAAGTGAGAGTGTGCATGGTTCTCCGGCCACCGTACGTCGTGGTTGCAGTGCATGGTGAAGACAGCATCCAGGTCTCCCTGGTCGTTGTAATTGGTATCAAGTTAATGTGATCGTTGTAATTGGTATTAAGTTAAACGTACAAAAAATGCAGCACACATAACTCATAATTAATGTTGATTCGAAGATAAACAAGTAAATATCCTTAAGTGAATAATTATAGCGTGCACTTGCAAAATTTAAAACTAAAATGTCCATTGTGGAGATATTTACAAGTATCTGGAATTCTGTGTAAGTAATAAAATGTAAAATTGCTGTGCAACGTATTTCCATGTTAATACTCGATAAATCAAGTAATTTTCACGATATTTTTTGAATTGGGACATTTATTCAGGTTCGAGTGGCTGAATTCACTGCAGAGTTGTGGAGAGAATATTCGTAGAGTTTTGAGAGACGGAAGAATTTATTGGAAGGCTGTAAATAACCGACGAGCAGGTGTGACGCCAGTTAATTAATGTCTATACAAATGAAAACTCCATTTGTGTATCCCAAGAATAAGTTCGGTGGAGAAGCCCTGTGAAATAACACAACAATAGTAGTGCTGATAAGAGAGATACTATGGGAGATAAGGTGGCATGCAGCGGGGGAGTACATATCCCAGTAAAAATTTAGAGACGCGGCAGCTTCTGATTTGGGATTACCAGAAGCTGGGGCGACTCTAAATTTTGTTAGGGATTATAACGAGTGCTGTGCTAGAGAGAAACGAACGTGAGCGTTCAAAATAGTGAGACACGCGTGAGTTATAGTGCCGAGATCATAGCTAAGGAAATAGCAATGTGCTGATGTGCTTAAAGCTTACTCCCCCTTCGTAGTCAAAATAGCTTTGCCCGAACAAGCCAACAATTTCTTTAGTACTGTCACGCTCTTATAAAGCCTTCATAAATGCTTAGAAACACAAATTTGAAAGAGTTGCACAAGAGATAACCCCAATGTAAGGTTTTCTTCAGTGACACGGAAGGCATTAATGTTAATATATATAATTTAACACATATTAAAAAGCCTGTAACAGCACAAAAACAACTTGACAGCGAGTAAGGAAATGTTGCTGTTCGGTCAGAGTTGAGCTGCCTACTTTCTAGGCAAGGGAACTTATTCATCATTCAGCACATAAATTAGAGACAAACTAGATGCTGCATAGCCTGGCTTTGCTGCAGCAGCGCACGGCATGAGGCCGTGACTGAAGCATTAAGCTATTGCTGGCACACATCTCTATACACAATATAATCCAATGTAACAACCAAATTCCTAAACTCATTGATTATATAAGAAATACACTGGGGATTTATTATTAAAAAACAGATAATATTTTTCGATTATCATAGAGAAAAGTTCATTTCAAAAGCCTTCCAATTGAAGGACCATTTAACTGTGTTCAAAAGATACAAGTAGAAAATTACATCTCCCTACATAGTTCTCACACCAATAAATTGAGAATAATCTTATTATTCGCAAAGGCTACAAAATTGTTTGCTGAAGGCAAGAAATATTTTCATATAGAGCTTATATTAACAATATTGCCTATAGAAGACTGACAGTACCCATCCAAGCTTTAATACTGTAATTACAAACTATCCTGTAGCCAGAGACATTCACGGTTATATTTATACTTCAACTAACACTTATCATTAAACAGACTAATGAGGATTTCAATTCAATTAATCAATGATAGATTATTTTTAAACCGCATAGACCCACGCTCGAGTATCTCACTTAGATAACAAATCATGAAAATTATTTTTTCAGTGTTGTCTCACGTAAGAAACTAGAAAACGGCGAATCGTTATTAAGTTTTTTAACGTTACCGATAACCTCTCACTATCATGGACGGAAAATATCGTGAAAAACACCACAATCAACTTAACTCCATATAACACTCACCATCCTCGTCGGTGCGCACCATGATAGGGTCGGACTTGACCCCTGCACCAATACTCGTGCCCGCAGTCATCCAGACGCGATACTCGGTCCACTTCTGGAGACCGGTGATGACGAACTCTCGCTCGTTAGGGTCTGGTATTTTGACCTCACGTGCATCGTCGTCACTCAGGCTGCTGTTAACGTACATCAAAGTGTAGAATGTGATGTCGCCGTGCTGCAGCTCCGCAACTGGAGGCTCCCAAACTACACGGATGCTCTCGGACGTCTCCGAAAATGCTTGGATGTTTTGCGGTGGACCTCCGGGAGCTAAACAGTACATGATTTTGTCATTAAAAATTACTTGTTTTGTGCATGCAATTTTTCTTTACATTTACAAGAAGATTGCCTCAAATTTCTTTAGCCTTAAAGGTAATCTAAAAATTGTCCACAATAGTATTTCAATAGCTCTGCGAACCCTGCAGAAAAGTATATTACAATGGCAAATTTTAACCGTACCAAGATCCATTGGCAAAATTTAACAGCTGCAATAAAATGACGCTAAATTTGAACAGTTGCAATTATACAAAGGTAAATTTTAATCGTTGAAATAATATACTAATACATTTTAAATTTTATAATATGACAAGTAAGGCGGCTCACTGGACTGCTCTGTTCTGACGGAGATTTTAGCGGTCTCAGCGCCCTCTCCGCGCTGGGACTTAGCAGCGAGCCAGAGACTGTAGACGGTGTTGGGGCGCAGGTCTTGCAGTACGTAGCTCTCCCCGTCGGGAATAGTGCGTTGCTGATACTTCTGCACGCAATAGTTTCGTGGGACAATATAAACAATTAACTAAATAATTCAGTGTTATCGGCAAGTGGAATAAAAATTCAGTGAATAAGTGAGATAAACAAATAAAATAATTCAGTGTTATTGGCAGGTGGAGAGTAAATTCAGAGAATAAGTAAAAAATCAAAATAATTTAAAAATACAATATCAAAATAATTTAGTGCTATCGGCAAGTGGAAAGAAAAAGGAAATTTAGAAAATAAGTAACATATACAATTAACTAAATAATTTAGTGTTATCGGCAAGTGGAATGAAAATTCAGAGAAGAAGTAACATATACAATTAACGAAATAATTCAGCGTTGTGAGCAAGTGGAAAGAAAATTCAGTAAATAAGTAAGATAAACAAATAACAAAATAATTCAGTGTTATCGGCAGGTGGAAAGAAAATTCAGTGATTAAGTATTTAAAAGTAGAATCAGAGTTATTGTGTCAGCACTCAACTAGATGGTTCAGTGCTTCTGGCACGTGGATAGAAAATTCCCCAAAGAGTGACTGAAAAAAACTTTAATTCAAATAAATGTTGTTCGAAAATGATTGAAAAATCGAAAGTACGTTTCCTGTAACGTATAATTAAATCTAAGTCACTGTTAATGGAGTCACTGAATGTCACACTCAGCGTTTCCTTTTCAAGATGATCGTTTCAAGAATAAATAAAAATAAATAAATAAATAAATAAAATGCCTGTATAGCTTTTTAAATTGGCAGATAAGTGAGCTAGATTATCCGATTTCTTGTAATACTACTTACCGCTGGGTCATTGGCATCCTGTAAGTGAAAATAAAAGTACGATTAGTACAGTTTGATCACCACACAGCAACCAATCTTTCTCAGTTGAAATTATCAGGTTTTGAGCTATATTTCACAGTCAACTTCGTAAACGTCAGCTCTATTTTATGAACCGAGCTTATTCTATTTCAGTCAATAACAATACTTACAAGTTAATGACTCGTGTGCAAATCGTTTTGAATTTTCCCGTATAATAAACAAGTGTTCTTCATGCTTGTTGAAGCCTCTCATTCCGACAGAAACAATTTCTCTCACTTAGAATGATGATGTTAAAAGCGTGCAAGTAAATTGCATGAAGCAGCACTCTTGAGATGAATATATTGAAAGCTTGTAAGAGAAAGTTAAATGAAGCAGCACTCTTTAGGATGAAGATATCGACGGCGTGCAAATGAATGACATGGACTCTTTAAGAAATGAATGGCATGGATTTTTCAAGATGAAGAAATTGAAAGCGTGCAAGTGAATAGCATGAAAGCACTCATAAGATATTGAAAGCTCGCAAGAGAAAGTCAGATGCAGCAGCACTCTTTAGGATGAACATATTGAAAGCTCGCAAGAGAAAGTCAGATGCAGCAGCACTCTTTAGGATGAACATATTGAAAGCGTGCAAGAGAAAGTGAGATGTAGCCACACCTTCTGAAGGCTCCAGTACAGCTCGTAGTTGATGATGTTCTCGCCCTGGTGCGAGGGCCGCGTCCAGCTCACGGCGATGGAAGTCGCTGTCACGCTCGACGGCTTCAGGTCCGATGGCTGACTTGGTACTGAGCAAATATTTAATGTTATATTTCATGTTACATTAAACATAATTACATTAATTATGTTACATTACATTACATGTGTTATGTTATATACAAGTTATATGTGTTATGTTATATAATATGTTACATTACATTAATGATGTTGAATATTTTAAAAATGCTTGATTAAATATGCTGTATCAATATTATGCTGAATATGCTAAAAATTCTTCATTAAATATGTTATGTATAATGTTATGCTAACTATGTATGTTATCTAAAACAAATCAAGTCGAAAGTTAGACAAGTCTATAAATATAATGGAAAGACTCAAGCTTTCGATGGTCGTATTAAAGAACTATTAGCATTTTTGAGAAAAAAACGTTCAGTTGATATGAACTCAAAATGCAATTGTACAAATTGATTGAAGAGTTCAGAATTAATCTGGGGTAATTTAAATAAATTATAAATATTAAAAACCGAAAATAATTATGAATCAATGATCCTGAATACAGAAAAAACGCGGCAGCTGGACGAGACGGATTCACAGATATGTTTACGGATATGAAATAACAAAATCAATACAAATGCAGGCCATATCTCAACAGGTCAAAATATCTGATGAAAATGCTATATTGCTTCACCTATCTGTAAGATTTTGATTTGATTTAAACGCAAAATTACGAAAGAAATTACGAAAGAAATATCCCGTGACAAATGAGCATCAATAAATAACATGTGCATCAATAAATAACGAAGATCAGTGAATGACAGATAAAACGTCTGGATGTTATGTAAAGAATATGTCAGCGACATCACCTACGAATCTTTTTCTTGATCATGTCAGCAAATAATTTCCAGGAAATGAACTTTGACCAACTCATTAATTAGCGTCAGAATCGCAGAAAAAAACTCGACAGATTTATTAAACTTCAACGTCACAATTTTCAAATCTTGGCATGAAGAAGCCTTTGGTTAATATATGTCATCCTAACGCCAATTAATAAAATAAGTAGACATTGGGCAGAGCGAAAACGAAATATATTAATTACCATCAAACATGGACATCACGAGCGCGGGCTTGAGAAGATTTAGCCAAAATTCAAACGATTACAATGAGGTAAAATTTATCGTACCTTGCGAAAAATATACTGAAGGAAGTGAATATCAACAATATACGAGTGTATACTTTGAAAGTGTATACGTGTACCTATACATTTTATAGGTTGTGCACATTGAAAGCTAAACCGATAAAATCTACGGATATGAACACCAGAATTTGCTTTAAAATTCGTATCAAGAATACAATACTTGAAAAGAAATGTGTGCTTTTGTTAAGTTATAATTTTCCTCTACTTCTCTTTTAACGACAGATAGGTGAATTTGTCTCATCATTATATGAATTTCATCCATCAGCTTTTACGGCTTTAAACTTTATTCATCCTGAATTATTGAGAAGCAGTTTGCAATGCATTTCAATTGAAAGCGCCATGGGTAAAGAAATTGAAAATAAAGTTAAATTAAGAAATTTACAAATAGCAGTTCAATTGATGACCTTCATTAAAGATTCTAATTATTTTAGAAATGCACGGAAATGAGTCTTCTGGTTCGTAATATTGCCACAAACGTCATGGGTTTCCAGATACTATTAATTCGACCACCGCATAAATCCTATCAGGCGAAAAATTTGGCACGTCCAAACTTAACACACATTATATTTTGACGAAAATTACGCTATAATTATCTAAAAACGAATAGAACGGCAACCGATATAAACGTATCTTTTTTAAGGAACAGAAATTCAACAATAAAAATAATAAGTCCCGCGCTAATGACTTCTAAAAAATATAATGGCCATGATAGGATCTCGCACGTCCATTAGTTCCGACTGCAACCAAGAAAGCGTCTCAGTTTGCACAGTAGCAATGACATGAAATTTTTAGCTATCTTCTTAAGGAACAGGAAGCGAGCTCATTAATTATTATTACTTCACAGCAATACCATCAGTTGAGTCTTGAGTCGGACTGTACAGCAGTAGGTTAGACTCACAAAATAGATTAAAATTAGATGCCCAATTAGACTGGCTTGCAAAATTTTTTCACGGATTCACGAGGATTTTTCACGATAAGCTTTCGATTAGCAGAAAATTTTGTTAGTGGTTTCAAGTGTAGGTATAAATGATGTTTAATTGTAAAGCAACAATTATTTTCAACTTGTATATAAAGTAACAAAAATATTTTCCGGTGTTTTCTGTACGGCTTGAATAGCGAGAAAAATTTCAACGCTAATTTTTTTTCTTCATAATACATGAAGTTTACATTAACACTGATCACACCGAGCAGGCCAACGAACAATTGTATAAATAACCTAGTTTTCTTTTTTTTATTGAAACAAAAATCAAATCCAATTCAATGCATGAACATCCCCCAATTGTGGGCGTATTCTGCAAAATAAAAAGCGCGTCAATCGTAATAGCATGGAATAAAATCACGCTTGGTAATGCTAGTGAGAGTATCACGTTCACAAAACACTCAATGGTATAATAAACACTTTGGAGAGAATTAATTAACAATTCCTCTCATTAGACATCCAACCTGAAGTTGAATCATGACTCGAATTAGCTAAGCATGAAATATAAAACGAATGCTTGGTTTGCTAACAGTGTTAAAGTACGAATATTATAGATCACGCGTCAAGTCCAGGACATCAAGAGGCTACTCGACGGGACTTTGAATCAAATACTTGAACATTTCACCTCAAATTAAGCCATTAAAAGAATTAATGAGGGATGCAATGTTAGGTGTCAAAACCACATCATGAAGTGGACACGAGAATCTAATTGATCATCAAGTACATCGTTCAAATGACACAATAAACACGCTGAATAAAAAAGTGACAACCTAATTTCGCTAATATCAAGACACTTACTCAGGCTACAGCCAGTGATGTTCAGATACGCGAACTCAAATTCATCATTTGTCACAGACATCAATGGCATTGGAAGAGGCCATTAAACGCACGGTAAACGAATCGTCAACAAGGTTTCTAACGAGTTATCAAACTTCTAAGTAACTAGCCGCTAGGCTACACTTACGTACACTTTAAATTACATTATCTTTGAACACAATGAGAAGCAAAACTAGTAAAGGAAGTGAGATGCTGAATGGAGCGTAGACGCTCGCCTTGCAGTACCGCCGCTTTCACCGACTAGATACATACATTTACAATTAGAACTAGTAAATGAATAAAGTAAAGATTCTCACCTCCTTGCTGGGTCTTGACTTTGACAGGGTTGGAGAGGGGACCGGAACCGCTTTCACCGACTAGATACATACATTTATAATTAGAACTAGTGAATGAATCACGATGCTTAAGATTCTCACCTCCTTGCTGGGTCTTGACTTTGACAGGGTTAGAGAGGGGGCCGGGGCCCATGCCAGTAACAGCCTGTACGCAGATGGTGTAGATGCTGTGAGGTATGAGCTCGCTGATGGTAGTAAGCTTGTTCTCCTGCACCGTCTGACTCTTCCATGCCGAGATCGGCAGGCTGTCGTTGTTCGTGTAGTAGACCTTGTAGCTCTGCACAAAATGAGAATTCACGCGCGTTAGTCAAGCCACGGGTTAAATGTCCTTAAAAACAAATAGCAGAGCGAAGCATTGTGATATTAGACGTAGTGCATATACTGATACACGAATTTAAATTTAACAGGAATCGAAAAATAATATCAGAGCCAGTGTTACACATGATACAAACGAGTGCATTTGATAATGGCGCAATAATTCTGTACGAATCCCAGATTCAAGCTATTTTATGAGAACAACTATGAATAGAGAATAGTTATTAGTTAGTATTAGTATAAGTAGAGTATTATTAGTATCAGTAAAGGGTCTCGCCATCAATGAAAAAACATGGTATGTATCTAAGTATTAATATTAAGATCACTTGGTTGCTAAAGCCGCAAATTTACCAGGAATTCAAAAGTAATGAAAATAGCCAAAAAGTTCACCAGTTCTTATAACGTTTCGGAGTCCAGCTCCATCGTCAGTTCAAAATCTAGAACACAGGTACAAACAATTAGTAGCCTAAAATTCATGGTATGTATCATGACGCCACGAACCGTAATCTGGCCGTTAGGTGCCTCGGGCTCTTGCCACTGGATGACCATCGTGGATGAAGAGATTGGCCTCACGTGTACGCTGCGCGGGGCGCTACCGGGCTCTGAGGAAAGCCGTCAATGATGTTGGGCGTCAAGACGTGAAGATTTTAAATACATCAGAAATATTTGTTTTTAAATAAATTGGAAAAACAATTGCAAATATCTAGTAAAATCTAGCAATAGTCATTGAGTAGAAAATGTTTTCCTTCTTCAGAGTTGGAGGCGTGAAGAGTTTTTTAAAGCGACGGTAAAACTGGATTGAAAGTTAGACGAAGGAGAAAACAAGGCAAACGAAAATTCTGTTATTGCGATTATCATTAATATTAATTACATGAATCTTCGAAAAATTAACATACTTTCTTGCGGACAGCACAAGCACGATTTACGATTGTTATCGGTTTCAGAAGATTTTTTACAACTTTACTGGAATGTGTACCATATCAAGAAAGTTTTGACGACTAGAATGTAAAACTTTTTTGCTAAATTAAGAAGAAATCAATCAATCAATCAGTAATCAACCTACGTGTACAACCGAACCAATAGCAATTAATTGATGAAACAAAATGAAACTCAAAACCAAAGAAAGAAGAGCATGCATGCAGACAGATGACACAAATCGACCGTCAGTAGAGCATACAAAACAAAACAACTTTAAATTGTAAAACTAAGTTAATTGCATAGCACTAAGATACAGAAAGTAAAAAGAAAGATAAAACATACCTAGGATGCAACCTTGTTCTCGGTATTTATTTACCAAGATAAAATTCAACTAAAGTCAAGGCAAAAGATTCATAAACCGGATTATCTGTTCTCTCGAGGTATCAATTTGCTAGAACACAGGGATAAATAAGCTAATGAATTTTACCGCAAGCGGCATGCATTTGGCCTCAACTGTCGCGATTTGTACAACAATAAGTTGGTTATGCCATTATGCTTTCGAATTGGAATATTATGAATGAAGATGGTGGATTTGCGAGTACCAGCAGGTTGAGGTAATTTGAGATGTTACGATATAATTTTTGACTTCGGAACACTCAAGATAAGTTGCATGAACAAATTAATTCGACGAAACCACGCTGCATTCTAAAATGAGACATAAATTCTTTGAAAATCATCACAAATTTTGCAAAATAAAAAATGTAATTGGCACACCCGCCCCAGTTCACCACCGGACACACCCGCCCCAGTTCACCACCGGACACACCCGCCCCAGTTCACCACCGGACACACCCGTCCCCGTTCACCACCGGACACACCCGCCTCAGTTCACCACATTGTACCCTCAACTCAGTAGCCCACCAAAGCAGCACCCTGAGAGCAGGTATTGTACCGGAGATTCGGGAAGCTCATCACGCACAACGCGCAGATGCTGAGTCAGCACGAATTTGTCTACGCCAGAGCCAGCACCGTCATGGTCAGGATCTATGCCTAGACCACCGCGTGAGCAGCGGGCCAATTAGAAACACGAAAGTAAAGCCTAACATATATTGAGAAATATTGCTCGAGAAATAAGTATGAAGCGATCCATTTTCCAGTCACAATGAGAGTGGAAGAACAACGGTTTCGTGCATGTATTACAATTTAGTGCCATACATTGAGTCTACTTACGACGTAAAGCGCAAAATGTACCACACATTGAGTTCACTTATGACGTTATTAGGAGTAAATAATTGGATCTAATGCACAGGGTTAACAAACATCGGAAACGAAAATTCGTGATGTTGTGAAGTTTACGTTCGTTCTGGCATTAGAACAAAATTAGTATTGGTGCAGGCACGGGTCAACGACGCCGCAGACATGTTAGTAGACATTGGAGGGGCAAAGCTATAACGAGCAGCAGCAGCAGCAGCTCTATTGACCTGCAACAATGGCCTAAGAACCATAAATCGTTTAGTCAAATAATGCTCAGGGATCGTTCAAAGGAAGCCAATAAATCCCCCTAAGAGAGGCTCTAATAAAAGCGATCCATCATAGAGACGCCACAAAGAATGAAAGTTGCTCGCACTAAGATTTGGAAGAGGGCAAACTCTCAGGAAAAAAATCCCCGTTAAAATGAGTAATTATAAACGCCCAGCGTTTTTTCACGACATAAGAAAAGAAGAATTGGAAGAACAGCAATAGAAAAAAACAAGCAAATCGTAATTCACGACATAAGTAAAGAAGATTGAAATAATAGCAATAGAACAAACAAGCAAATCGTAATTCACGATATAAGTAAAGAAGAATTGAAAGAACAGCAATAGAAAAAACAAGCAAATCGTAATTCACGACATAAGTAAAGAAGATTGAAAGAATAAAATAGAACAGACAAGCAAATCGTAAGAATTCTTACATTGAAAGATTGGAATCTAGTATAAAGCGGTTATATGGCCTGCAAAAGCAGATACCAATGAATAGGATCACCAGAGCTTGTCAATAAGTGCCAGGTCGTAAAGTTTACAGCCAATACATGAGGACAATAAAACACGCAAGTTGAGGAAGCTTTTATAGGCGTCCATTGAAGTGAGTTATAACTTGAACTATCATTGGCACGCGCTCTCATGAGCCACGTCGAGAGGGCATTGAGAGGTGAAAACTCACTTGTTATCAGCGACGCTAGCCTGCAGCTCTACAGTGGAACTGGCTTGATGTTATGTCTACTCTCTCAGCTATAAAATTAAGAATGTGTCGTTATTCTTAGTGTTCAAGTTACTTTATATTAATTAGGGCCGAGACGATGCTAGAGGAAAGCGTGAACGAAAAACTGCGACGAGCTGACGGTTATTTTTCGTACCATTCGACTGATGAAAACATTAATGATTTGGTGAAATTCTTCAAGACTGAATGATCCGTCGGATTTAAACCGCTACTGATAACCGTCATCACCAGAAACTTCTCATTTAAATTAAGGTCCATCCATTGTAAAAAAATTTTTATATAAAGTCAACGGTCAAAAATACAAAAGATATTGATTCTTTTGCAATGATCTTCAAATATTAGGCCCGGCATAGCGTGGAACACTGCGCATTGTCACCCAGCGAATGTCGATCCCGCTGCTGGAGCGGCCAAGATTGCGCGGAGTACGGCAAGGTAGCAGCGAGGCATTTTCAAGCCCAGCAACCATCGTTTGCTCGCCCCAAGGGAGCCCAAGCCAGTCTTGGCTTTCACTCCACACATCCATTAGAGGCAGCCAGCGTTACCGCTAACAGCCGCTGGGACCACATAAAACTCCTTCAAAAATCCACGCTATTATTTTCTCTTGAAGTCCTCTCGAAAAGCCTGTAAGTTTTATCATTGTGCGTTGCAGTGACGCACGTTCGCACAAATAAGTTTCACGGAGGTTCCGTGCACAGCATATGGAAGTTCGTTGCACAGGCCTATCTAAAGCAAAGCAGAAGTTTAAATATGAATTCAAGTACACTCTGTTCACCTTCTTTACCTCGTAACTTTCGTAAAATACATTTCTTTTAGATCTTATGAGTATTCCAAGTAAAAATACATTTATTTGATGGCTTTCAACGCCGAGTGCGATACTGGATGCAAGACCGATAATATTTTCCATCACGTTGAAGCCGCACTCTCAGCACGTCCCAAACCATCTGATACGAGTATTAAATTGCAGAGACAGAGCTACGAATTTGGTTGAGTATGGACGAATAACGGATTGAGTGAACAACTAGAAATTGAGAAATATCTGTAGAAAAAAATACAAAAGAAGAATGAGAAGCACGTGCAGCCTAATGAAAAGGAAAAACTGCAGCAAACACGAGTGGAAAATTCAAAGAAGAATGTATTTAGTTCTTGATACGAATTAATTTTATGACCTCTACAAAACATGGCCGTTAAATATCAAGAGTTTTAGTCCGATTTGGACACTTAGAATCGGAATCGACGAAGGAAGAAGGCTTGAAATTAATCGCCAGCAAGCTTGTGTCGGCTTTAAGGCTCTCAAGAGACTCGTGAAACAGACCTAAGACAGCCGCGTACCAACCGGCCATCCGTCACTAAGTCCCCTCAAGACCGACGTTATTTCCCCATGTATTCATTTCCTCCACTTTTATCTTATATAGAGGCTTGCGGTATAAGCCAGCCAATGGGAATATTTTACTAAAATCAGGAAAACAAAATTTTATAAAATCCAGAGGACAAATTTTTTTTCTTACATCATGAGAACAATCGCGAAGTGTAGGTCAGCGAAATCGAACGCAAAAGAAGGCCAGCTAGAGGATCAGAGCATGCCGATATTTTTTGCCAGGTAAATTTAAACATAATCACAGCTGTTTCAATTAGTTGAGCCGTAAAATATTCCGTATTTAACTTCTCATCCCGTGACAGACGTTTGTACCACGGTTTGTCAGAGAATGCAGTTGGTTAGCTGTCCACCGCCTAGAGATGCAGAAGTAACGTCAAACATTGCGACACAAGCGCATTGACGGACAAGGCCCAGCTGACCCTTCGGTAAACTCAATCTTGTGGAGGTAATTCTCTAGAGACGCGTCCATGGCTAACGCAAGATGCTGGACACTTCTGCCTTAAACGCATACACTGACGACACTTCAGGGCCGCAAGTGTCCCTTGCCGGACAAACTTCTACAAAAAACGTTTGTTCTACAAAAGAGAACTTCTACAAAAAAGATTTACTTCTACAAAAACGTTTGTTCTATATACGAAAGAGAACTTCTACAAAAAAGATTTACTTCTACCAAAAAAAAAGTTTGTTCTACAAAAGAGAACTTCTACAGAAAAGATTTACTTCTAAAAAAACGTTTGTTCTACAAAAGAGAACTTCTACAAAACAGATTTACTTCTACAAAAAACGTTTGTACCTTGACAATTCGAAAAGTTTTACGTACTAAAAATGTTGTCGAATGAAAAATATTTGAAAAGTTTGAGAGAAAATACTCGCATAATAACACTCATACCCTTTGTAAGAATGTCGTCAGCCTATACGCAGCAAGCATTTCAGCCTCGATAACCTATACACTTATGAAATTCTGTCTTAGATTATCACAAAATACACAAATTTGGTTTAAAGTATAGTATGTGACAGAGCCAATAATAAATAATTAACAATTAATTTAAAAAGTGAACATGATAAGGACAATATTTGTACAAGAAAATCGTTCTCTGCTGTATTAGATTCAGGAAACATAAAAATTTTCCAGTGCCTAGTCTTTTCCACACTCGGGAAATATTCATCCATGATAAGAAGACCTAAGGTACAAGGGATTTTTATTAAAAGCTTTGCCGGTGGCGTCGATCGAAGGCTCGAAGGTAAACGGTCCCCTGGGCGAAGGCAGCTTCAATTAGGGGCGAACGCGGTAAGGCTGTGAGAGGCGCGTACCCCTTAAATCGGTCAGCAAAAGCGACGACGGACTGCAAACGCAGTCTCTTCTTCAGCGATAAATTTGCCTAGTTATAGATTTGCGATAGCAGCCTCAGGAAATAACGCACATGGAAAGAACCACGCTCAGGGGAAAGGGGTTCCGGAAAAGGAGGAGGCGTCCGATGGGTCCAGGCAATATTAGCTCGTATATACACCGTGGAGCCGGTGGCTGCTGCAACCGTATGCTGCAGTCACTCATCTAAAAATCGTACAAAGAAAATAGATTCCAAATTTCCATTCAAAAGCGAACATTCATGAATTTACCAAATAAAAAATGCAAGAAAAATGAATATTTTGTTATATTTGACCGTAAAAATAAGAGTGCGTAGGAAGAATAAAGCCTGTACAGAGTCGATAAGTCGATCGATGATCTTCATGTTTGACAATCCGAGGAAAACCAACTGCACGGTAAAAGCTCCTAAAAAGAGCGTAAGTCAAATCTACTCACCCACATAAATTGTAAATTAATAATGAATGCATTCGACTTAATGGTTTTGATGGCAATTTTAAGCCTCACCTAAGAATTAAACGTATACCTATGTGAGCAAGAAAAATTTTGCGTTCACGTGATATTGAGTGCGGAAAAATCATGATATCTAAATTAACTTTCAGGTTTACAGTGATACAAATTTTTAATTTTGTACAGTTAAGGCTAACTTTCATCTTTACTTAAATTTAAAATAGATAACTCTGGGATAACCGAATGGGTAACTTTTGGAAGCACAACAAGCCGTTAACTAAAATGTTTTCATAGTATTTACATTCTTTACTTATTATTTTTAATTTTTCGACAATGTTTTCCATTATCCAAGCAGAAATGATACACTGACACCAGGCTGAACCTTCTTGAGCTTTTTTCACACGCACTCTTCCACGACTAAACATAGACGAAAATAAAAGTACCCACACGTTTCAGATGTAACCCTACGGTTTGTTTAGAGGAAAGAAAACTTGGAAGCTTGGCTTTTAGAGAGACATTGTAGTGAAGAAAACTCGAACACAACTGAGAGGTCCGTGAAGTTTTAGCGCGACTCAAAGTTAGGGACAAGGCACTGAGTGTAGCATTGTGTTCCTATACAGTAGCCCTTCAATAAAATAATTGCAGACAAGCCAGGCGGTCCAGCCACGTCTGTAGGATTCGTGGAACGAATTTTTGCCGCAAAGCCGAATCAAAATTGGCTATTGAAGTCGGGGCATGATTGCATGGAGCGGAGAAAAGCGTCTATGCACAGAGGTCATGCATTGAGAGTGAGGCGTTCTATAGCGAGTGGGCAATTGATCGTTCAAGAAAACCGCAAATTTTGGCTCGGTTGCTTAAATCTTCTCATATCCCAGAGGCGATATCACGGAGCTCGGCACACCGACCAGTAATGACAAGAATCCTGCCAGGAGCAGTCAAATTTGCAGCGAGAAAGTCGCGAAAAATTGTACGATGTGCGGACTACAAAATGCTTTGGCGTTGAACGCTGCACTACGCATAGGCAACTGAGAGAGAACAAAATTTGTTCTCATTTGGTGGTGATCAATGCAATTTCCCCATATTAAATTAAACGCTCGGTCATCGATAATAAATGTATTTCGTAATATATCATTGCGTAAAATTCATAGCCAACGATCACGATTTTGGTAAAATAAATAGCAAGAACATCAAAATTCATGGACTAATTTTCTGATACGCAAAAACCATATAACTAAGATACTTAAAACATTTTGAATAGTTGAAAACAACAGCAGGCACGGCAATTTAATTGCTGCAGAAATAAATTGAACAAAAACACAAACACAGAAACAAAATACTACAGTAAACTCGGAATAGGAATTACTTTTAGAGAAAAGATCGAAATAAAATTTAAAAAAGATTCGAAGGAAAAAGAGAGTAACAAAAAATTAAATGCATACTTCTATATAACAAAATGAATAAGTAAAATCTTTTTATACAGCATCAGTGTACAAGAAAAGCTTCAATGAAAAAACCAGCACGAGTAAAAATAAAAGTGTGCCGAGTTTCTTGGAAGCAACTTTGAACCTGCGCACTCACTTGAATCTCTGCCGTTAGCTGCTCGAGAAGAAGAGAAAGACAAATGTTAGTGGAAAATAGCAAGATGATGTTAGACGATATTAGCAAGGAAAGACGACACACAGGGAAAATAGAGACATAATTAGGCTGGTAAATGTCCCAGGATAGCAATGCGGACATGGTTAACCATGGTGTTTCATGGTTAAAACAAACAGTCGGGCGAAGGAATTTGCGCGTTAAACAAACTAGTCCTAGCGCATTTAGAAGTTAGTGTGCGTTAGAAAATAACGAAATATTAACGGTTGATAAAAGTTATTTTAAAGGTAATTTTCTGTCACTCGAGAGGCTATCCATTGAACGTTGTATTGGCTTTCAAGTCCTCAATTTCAAGTATCGATTTCCTCAATACTATGGAGCTAAAGGAAAGAGTAACATGCATTCCTCACTAAAAAACTAAGTCTGTTACGTCGGTTATTGCAAAGAAAGTGTGGGTGGAAGTTGTTCTTTAAAAAACAGTCTGAATTTAAGGTTAGTTTGCGATCACCCTTGCAACGCTGAAGAATTCAGTAGCCTGTCAAGGCCAATCAAGGCAAAAGAAAACCTGACTTGGCTTCAGCGCGACGCGACGCGTTGGGAGGAAAGTCTGTGCGTCACGATCAACCCAAAAGTTATTTGATATTTCCATTAAATAATTTTAGCTTATTTTAGTAACGAGTAAACGAGTGAATTATGAAGCGGATAAACTGCTTCCAACAATATTCAGGAAGAATGCTATTGATGCTGTAAGGGATAGAAATCATTGTTTAACTATCGGAATATTAATTGCACAAGTTATTAATAGGTAGTCCCGAATTTTAAATTGCATTTTTAGTTTAGAGTTTACGGAAGGCTAAGTACGGAAGGAGGATTTGATGTGGAGGAGGAGGCGATAGGATTATTTTGTCGTGGAAAGCCGGAGCGGAGGTATGTGCTGCGTTAGGATGTGAATATGTAAATATATATGTGAATAGATTTGATGTGGAGAAATCGTGTAAATATTCAGGTCATATATTTAGCAATCCGTAATGTTTAGCTTAACTTATTATTTATGTTTCAATTGTTTCTTTTATAGGAAAGCCTCAAATCGGAGATTTAAACTCAGACCAAAAGTTTCTCAAATCGAAGACTTAGATTCATATGAAGAGTAAGCCTGAAATCAAGAGCTAAGCACCAAGATGACAGCAATGAAATGAATTTTTTAGTGTTATTCTTATTGATTATTTTTTTATTTGAAAATGTGGTGTAATAAAATGTTTCAATTATTGTGAATTTGCATGGTGTTTTCTATGCTTTTAAATTCCTTATAAACTTGCGATATAAGCAGACTGATTATATAAGTGATCATGAAGGCTAGTTGGTGGTTCAGAGAGCCCCAGCAATGCAACGAATTTAAATTCTTATGATGGAGGCAGCAGCGTGAACTTGCTAGTGTCATTCTTATTCTTATTTGATTGAAAGTGTGGTGTAATAATGCGTTTTAATTATTGTGCATTAGTGACTAAACCTATACGATCATGAAGGCTAGTTGGTGGTTCAGAGAGCCCCAACAATGCAACCAAATTAATATTATTATTATCATAGCAGCATGACTCACTGGTCTCGCCAGTGGTGATGTAGGCAGGTTCAGACGGCGCGCCTCGCCCGATCTTGTTCACGGCCACGATGCGGAACTCGTAGCTCGTGTACGGCGACAACGCTGACCAAAAATATTACATCATATTACCACGAACATTAAATTTATATTAGAAATTGATATCCTAGGAGATAAACTGACAAGGTTGACGAAAAATATTACATCATATTACCAATAACGTTAAATTTATATTACAAATTAATATCCTAGGAGATAAACCGGTAACGCTGACTAAAAATATTACATCATATTACAAAAAACTAAAATTATATTAGAAATCAGTATCCTATGAGATAAAAAAGTGACAACGCTGACCAAAAATATTACATCATATTACCATGAACATTAAATTTCTATTAGAAATTGATTTCCTAGGAGATAAAAAACGGAAAACACTTAGGAAAAATATTACGTCACATAACCAACAATGTTAAAATTATATTTGAAATTAATATCCTAGGAGATAAGGAACCGACAACGCTGAGGAAAAATATCACATAATATAACAAACAACGTAAAATTTATATTAGAAATAAAAACCCTAGGAGATAAAAACTGACAAGGCTGACGAAAAATATTACATCATATTACCAACAACGTTAAATTTACATTAGTAATTAATATCCTGAGAGATAAAAACCGACGAGTCTGGCGCAAAAATATTACATCATATTACCAAGAAGGTTAAATTTATATTAGAAATTGTTATCCGTAGTGGTAAAGAACATACAATCAAAAGTTGAAATGTCTCATCCGTAGTTCTCAAATGTTGAACTTTTCATTAAAACTGTCAAATTACTGACGTTAGATTTTAAAAATAGATTGATGTTTTTGACACACAATGTAAGAGGCGTTACATTTGCCAAGGATGTACTCGTACGTGCAAACTCACTGTTGACAGCTGAATTTAGAATTCAAACGCGCACATTATAATCGCCAGTTCAGTGACATTCAATTCTAAAACAATAATTTCTAAACCTATTTAAATATTAATTCTATTTAAAATAATAATTCTAAGATAAGATACAGTAGCCATGAACGCACAAATGCACTCACATCTGACGTTTGAACTTATCATTCAATCGATCGACATAATAATATCTGATCACTGACGTCTAATTTCCGAATACTAATTTTCATTACAATATAAGAGACGTTCCAGTTGAAAAAAATACACTCACAGCGTCCGTATGAACATAGAATTAAAACGCGCACATTATAATATCTGATCACTGACGTCTAATTTCCGAATATTAATTTTTATAACAATATAGGAGACTCTACAGTTACAAAGAATGCACTAATCGGACGTATGAACCTATAATTCAAACGCGCACATTTTAATTTCTGATCACTGACGTCTAATTTCCGATTAATAATTTTTATAACAATATAAGACGTTAAAGTTGCATTGAATGCACTCACAGCTGACAGCGTAGAACCTGGTGACAAGGCCGGACATCAATTTCCGAATAGTAATTTTTATAAAATATTATAGACTCTACAGTTGCAAAGAATGCACTCACGGCGTTCGTATAATTTTTCTAATAATATTATAGACTCTACAGTTGTAATGAATGCACTCACAGCTAACATATAATTTTTATAAATATATTATAGACTCTACAGTTGCAATAAATACACTTACAGCTAACGCATAATTTTTCTAACAATATTATAGGCTCTAAAGTTGCAATGAATGCACTCACAGCTAACGCATAATTTTTCTAACAATATTATAGGCTCTAAAGTTGCAATGAATGCACTCACAGCTAACATATAATTTTTATAAATATATTATAGACTCTACAGTTGCAATAAATACACTCACAGCTAACAGCGTAGAACCTGGTGACTAGACCGGACATCTCAGTGTACTCGCGGTCTACATCGCGCGGCTTGTACTGGATGATGTAGTAGCTGATGTCGCTGGGGCTCACGTCGTACTCCCACACCACGCGTACAGACGTCGCAGTCACGTCAGTGATACGTACAGATGTGGGCGGCCGCGGCAGTGCTGCAATAATAATAATAACAATATTTGTAATATTGCTGTAATATTTGCGCTGAAACATTAATATTAATAATACTTGTAATATTGGTGTGATATTTGTGCTGCAACATCACACTCGGCATTTGTGCTGCAACATCATCGAAAAAATGAGCATTACGGACGAATATGAACTCCTACTTCAATTAAAAAAATTGAAACGGAAGAGCAACCAATGCAGTGCAGGCCAGCAGTGCAGGCCAGCAGTGCATGCCAGCAGTGCAGGCCAGCAGTGCAGGCCAGCAGTGCAGGCCAGCAGTGCCGGCCAGCAGTGCAGGTCAGCAGTGCAGGCCAGCAGTGCAGGCTAGTAGTGCAGGCCAGCAGTGCAGGTCAGCAGTGCAGGCCAGCAGCGCAGGCCAGCAGCGCAGGCCAGCAGTGCAGGCCAGCAGTGCAGGCCAGCAGTGCAGGCCAGCAGTGCAAGCCAGCAGTGCAGGCCAGCAGTACAGGCCAGCAGTGCAGGCCAGCAGTACAGGCCAGCAGTGCAGGCCAGCTGTACAGGCCAGCAGTGCAGGCTAAGGCGCGGTATGCAGAAGCGCCTCGATATCTCAGGCGTCGCGTAGCTTACAATGGCGTCTTAATTGCAGTCTCAGCGCCTACCGACCAACTAACAGCATTCCGGTCCACGCACCCAAACACACTTGAACTAAACCGAACTTAGAATTAAGACAGCAATTTATCTGCATAGCTGTTTATTATACGGGATTTCGATTCAGATTAAAATACTGCCAAAATTCTCGGAAATAAAATTTTGTCTATGGGAACGCCTAACTTATTTTCTTCAAAAGCAGCATTTCTAAAAAAAAAAGTATTACTTCAAATTTGTCATGATCGTAAGATATGGTTAAAAATATAACATAACTGAAATAGCTCTACAAACCAATCATAATCTCAATACTCCAATCTAACTGTAAACTTAATAAAGCAAACACTGCAATATAAATAATAAACAGGTAACTGGAATCCATGCCTAGGAATAACTGAAATGAAAATTAAAAATGAAACTTTAGTAAATACTTCATCACGATTCGATATCATTCAAGTGCTTAGGTATAACTATACCTACAGTTGGCAAGTTTATAACGTAGTAAAATTATGCTGTGTGACAAGGATTCAGGCAGATATGTGTACACATAGAAATAATTTGTATAGTTAGGCAGAAGTTTTTCTTTTATGCAAGTTTTATTAAAGACCCGAGCGTATTTCTTATTAATGATTTTCTTATTAATTTTCTCGGTGCTGCGAACTAGGCTTTTTGCGGGATTTGAAAGTTCGAATATAAGGTTTCCAAATGACATTTTATTTTACTTTACGACATTTCGAATATTCCATATTCATTAGGTCAGCAGTGCAAATCAAAAATCAAAATCCCGCAAATCGATCTTTCAACTCCCGCAAAAAGCCTAGTTCGCAGCATCGAGAAAATTAATAAGAAAATCATTCATAAGAAATACGCTCTGGTCTTTAATAAAACTTGCATACATAGAAATAAGTGAACTTTTTCCAGATATCGATGCACTTTTTAACGTTATGCGAGTCATTTTGACTCAGTTTGGCCCTGCGAAATGGTGCATCAGTGATACGACCGTTCTCTGCTTGTACTATGGATAAGAAAATGCATCACTTTTTTGACGCTATAACCCATTTATGTTTATGAGTAGACACTTACCCTGTACTTTGACCTGAACATCGGCGACGATGATGCCTAGAGTGGACTGCGCCTGACACGTGTAGTTCTCAGACTTGCGGATGTTGTGTAGCATCAGCACGTTCTTGGTGAGTCTGTTCTCCGACACCTCGACTGCCAGGCCCTATAAACCATTGATACAGTATAATTTATACCGTGAAATGTCGCAAAAACTATTGATACAGTGTCATTTAGACAATGAAATGTCGCAAAAACTATTGATACAGTGTCATTTAGACCATGAAATGTCGCAAAAACTATTGATACAGTGTCATTTAGACCATGAAATGTCGCAAAAACTATTGATACAGTATAATTTAGACCATGAAATGTTGCCCAAACCATCTATACAGTATAATTTTAGATCATGAAATGTCGCATAAAACATAGATACAGTATAATTTTCGCCCTGTAGTGTCACACAAGCCATTGATCTAGCATCATTTTACAACCATCACAAGCAAACTACAATGATCAAAAGACGACCGAAAACTCGTAACATGCTACAGTGGAGAGATAATCTACAAACAAGGTATTTATTATTTGTAGATGAATAAAAGAACACTGTATAAATTCAAGATTATTCCAGAAAAATTAATATATTAAAAAGAAAAACTCTAACTAAATTACAAATAAACCCATTATTTTTAGTCGAAACGCAATTTCATCTTTTTACTTCAGTGCCCCCGAGAGAAAAAAAACGGTATCACAGATACCAGAGTGGCAGGTCGACCCGCAGCTCCGAGGGCGGCGATCTGTCCCAAGTCAAACTGGGAGCGCATTACTTTGGAAGCTCGGCCTTTTCCAAGTTTCAATTGAGTTCCAAAGGAAGTAAACATGGAGGACTGGCAGAAGCAATCGCAATGCGATCGAGCGTATCATTACACTTAACACTTGAAATAAGTTTCTCCCACACATCTTGACTTACCCCACACAGTGTATACCGCGGATCTCAAGGCCGAATTGACCTCAGGTCTTGCTTAGAAATTTACATGAAATGAGAGAGAATAACAAAACGTAAGCCAAATTAATAATAGCTTTTCAATAGACATATTGAATCAGCCCACGATTTCGATCGTTGTTAATTCAAAAATACAAAACTGTCACGGTGAAATTTCAAAGGAAATTGCCGAGCTAAAACTTGACGAAAATTTCGAAATCAAGTAAATTAATATAATATAGAAAAATACACGGCTATTCCAATGATGGACCCAAAGTAATAAATTCGTATTTATTCAGGTATAAATTCAGGTGATGTCGGTGTAGAAATCCATCATCTTCCATCATGTGTAGCAGTGTTTGAAATCCGCCCAATTGCACGTTTGAATAGGTTAACAAAACTTTGATTATTTCTCTTTACATTGGTGTAAAAATTATTCATTTTGAATTTATACTTAAATTATTACAAATTTAATAAATTCAGTCCATCATTTAGAATAAACTTCTATCATTAGTTTAAGAACGTCTTTGCATTCAAAGTAAAGAATATTTTAGAAATATTATTACAACCACAGCGGATTCATTATAGCTCGGTTAGCTATAATTTTTGACCTTGGGAGTGAAACTCAAATCATAATATATTGTATTTCATGTTAAATTTCACAATTTTTATGAAATAATAATTTTTCGCTTGCTAATTTCTTTTGTTATTCTTGTAACAATTACACTTGGACGAGCTTTCATACTGAATGGCTTATACTCCAGACAACTCATACTACGCTACACAGATTGATACGGAAACTGAGTTCGACATAAAAGATAAAGCAACCGTCTCTGATGACGAGTAGTTTTGTTCAGAGCTCATGCGTTAATGTTCAGTGCAAGTAGAGTTTCATTAAATTTCAAGCAGCCACAAATTTCAATCAACCACTTAATACAATTTTTTTTCGCATAACTTAACGGTATTTCGTTCCACAACTAATAAGCCAGCCAGAATGTTTTTTATAGTATAGTATCGAACAGTGCACAAGTTAGATCCCATCTTTTAATTATGATTCAGGAACTTTCATCAGTTACTAAATTCTAGTAGTCCTCTTAAACACTACCCTTTTTAACCAAGATTTAACCTAAAGTAACAGTTTTCCTTACTTCGACATTTTCTCGCAGAAGACATAATAAACGTAAGTTTTTGCACAATGTTTCGAATGAAAGAGGCTGTTTTATATTCCAGCAACTCTTCCTTTTTTTAATTGCCGAGGACAAGAAGCATATCGAAAATTTGATGTAAATAGACACGTATCTTTTATTCTCTTCGAAGTCGTACAGAAGACGCCAGTTCTATCTTTGTTTACATGACGATAAGAGGCCGTTGCTAACGACATACTCATGCCATCTTCTACAAAACGAAAGGCGATCAATCGTATATATATATAGTTGATCCACCGTCTTCCGCATAACATGAAAAAGTGTTACAATTGACCCATCTTTTTCCAAAAGTAGTAGAGGAGGCGGCCGCAAGTAACCCACCTTCTTCCACATGACGTAGGGGCGGCCGACGCGGGTGACCCACCTTCTTCCACATGACGTATACAGTAACAGTAGTAAGACACTAACAGTATATAGGTGAGACAGTAACAGTAAGTGAGACAGTAACATTATGTGTATTCACATAATGTGTTCAATGTGTTAATTTGTTCATGTGATGATGTGTTCAATTTACATTTGGATGATATACCATTGAGGAATAAAAATGTGCACAAGTCTATTAATAAGTGGAATCAATGTTTAATGAAATCGTAAAACTTAGCTTGTTTCTTGTAAGCATGATACTGTAATATACTTGTTTTTAGCACAACACCTTTCGTTAGGGAATATTTTTTGTGCTTGAAACTTTCTTCTTAATTGAAGCCTCGTACGGCATTGAAAAATGAAGTTTCCTTCAGCTCTCAAACAGGAAGATGAATGGGAGTTGTGATAGTAATTCATACGGTGTTTCACAGCACATTACATGGGTGTATTTCATTACTTAACGTACTTTAATTTTAAAATAATGAACTGAACTTGGGAAGACGGCTTTTGGAATGACGGGATTCTCTGCCTGCAAGGATTTTCTATCTAGAAAAACTTTAGGCTGTACCGGTAATACGCTGCTAGATATTTCAGGTATATTGTACGTGTTGTATTTCAGCGCTGAATGAAACCATGCACCTAGGCGCTGTTTGAGCGCGTATCGTCAGTACTTATTGTGCCGGAATATTAAATACGTGTTAACAATTATTAACTGCATAGCAAATAGTAAGGCATTGCAAAACTGGAACTGAGGGTTTGATTAAAAATGTAATTTTAATAGCTAAAATTTATTCTACACTCGAATTAATTCAAAACCATCAGGTAAATTTTTCACATCACGAAACGGAAGTTGTATCTAAGTGCGGATTTGAATGAGAGATTTTTTCAATAACCAGGGCTTTAGCTACCAAATAGAAGAAAATATAAATGTTATAAAAAAATACCAATCCAAATAGAATTATTTCATCGATAAGATGAGAGATAAATGGGAGTTCAGCGCTAATTGAGCGTTTCAACAGGTTTTTCTTGCATTAACGAAAACACTTTATTTCTAGAAATATTAACCTTATTCGGGATGAAGATTTTCAGGATAAGAGAATTCGTGATGAAAAGATCCAGCCCCTTGACATGAGTAGGAATGACGGGATTTTGGATAACGGGATTCGTTATAACTGGATCATCATTCTACTCGTATAATCTTAGCATTAATCTTAGTAAAGGTCTTAGTACAATATAAATTGGAATTAATTTAGTCGTAAAATGAATAGATTCCCTGCAGCTTGCAACGATAAAGAAAAAAAATCATACCTCTCAAAAAAGCACACAAAAAAGCTTTAGTTATGAGAGCTTATATCAATAATTTACTTAATTCGCAAGTTCACCAAGAATTTAAAAGCACGGAAAACGACAAGTAAATTCACCAAAGCTTCAATAAAAACGTTTCGAGACCTGTTTCATCATCAGTTCACAAAATTTATAGAATACAAACACGATTTGTTGTACTTGTATTCTTGGTGAACGTTAATTATAACATGTATGAAGACTTGTAAACGTTAATCATCACGTTAATTATAGCATGTACTCAGAAGACGGAGGTGCCCATTACTGCATTATTCAGGCTAACATTCCGACGTGACATCTGCAGTCAAGACTCGCGGTTAACGCATGGCCAAAAAGGCAAATAAAGCTAAACTTTACTTCAATTCAAATACTTCATCGGTGAAGCAGGGAGAGTAGTAGTCTGTTTACGTCGTCTTCTTACCGCACTTAACGATCTCCAACGTTTTTACAAGCTGACAAACTGCTTATCGAACTGCTTATCGCGAGTCACAATAGCGACGAACTGCTTATCGCGAGTCACAATAGCGACGAACTGCTTATCGCGAGTCACAATTGCGACGAACTGCTTATCGCGAGTTACAATTGCGACGAACTGCTTATCGCGAGTCACAATTGCGACGAACTGCTTATCGCGAGTCACAATTGCGACAAACTGCTTATCGCGAGTCACAATTGCGACAAACTGCTTATCGCGAGTCACAATTGCGATAAACTGCTTATCGCGAGTAACAATTGCGACGAACCGCTTATCGCGAGTCACAATTGCGACGAACCGCTTATCGCGAGTCACAATTGCGACGAACTGCTTATCGCGAGTAACAATTGCGACGAACTGCCCTAACAAATTTTAGAGTCGCCCCAGCTTCTGGTAATTCAAATCAAGCTGCCGCGTCTGTAAATTTTCACTGGGTGCTTATCGCGAGTCACAAGCTGACGAACTGTTTATCGCGACTCAAATGAACTGCACTTAAAAGCAAGCCTGATGCTCGTGGTGCAGGCCCGTGAGCGGATGAAATATAACAAAGCTTTTACCGAAGGTCGAAAGACATCGCAAGGCCGGCAAGCAAGAGCTGTCTCCTCGCGACCATCACCATGGCAACCGCATAACTTTGAAGATCTCAATTAATTGTCCCTGGCACTTCAAGATAGAACGTAGCAGAGATTTTCGTGTATCTGTTATGTGGACGACCAGTCAATTATTCGTGGAATTCGTGTGCTTGAAGACGAACTCCACAATGTGAGACAAATTAAAGTTTTTACTAAATTTCGTCGAAAATTATACTCGATCATATCTCAATATGTTTTCGAAAGGTATTCAATTAGGGATTAAAAACAGATATAATGTCAGAGCCGGTAAACTTTAGTAATTCTTTTTAAATTCAACAACAAATTTAAAAGGAATACTCCATGAGGCTATTTGTGTATTCATCACTTAAATTAAGTTTTCGTAGTCATTTGCAGACAAAATTCACGCATCCAACGAGTGTAAAATGTTTCTAATCCATTTTTCGACAGCTGTACCAGAAAAGAAAAAAAAGGATTTTCGTACCAGAAAAATGTCTGCGATGCTAGTATAAACGGAATTTAGTTCAAAATAGAAGCGAAAGACAGCGTTGAATTTTCCCATCAGAGTTCAATTTAATCAACTCCTCCGACGAGATCGCAATTCGAAAGGCAAAGTAAAATAATGCAGGATAGGAGGCCAGGTTAGGTAGGAATAGCACGCACATCGTTATTAACTTCAGCGTTAATTGAAGCCAAGCCGGCACCTCAGACACAGGCTCGTTGCCGTTCAATTGATTAATAACGAGAAGACCTACAAAAGAAGCTCAAGATACATCGGCCTAGAATTAGTAAATGTTCTACGTGAGCAGCAGCAGCGCAGTATTCCGATGAAGTTGTGTGTCTATATATAAACGACGACCATGCACGGACAGGCTTCATCATCAATTGAGAAGCAGTGAAGGTGCGTCACTATTCACTCATGTCTTCACGTAATACGATGATGCGCATGAGAAACTCTAGACAATGAATTTGCAGCGCATGCAACGATCAAAACTTCGCTTGCTGCGGTTGGGACTCGTATGGCTGCACGGCTCGATCACTTCGAGCGGCTGAAGCAAATTCAAATGTGACTTGCATAATGACCGTGATATAATAGTCTGTAATTATACCGTAACAAATTTTATCTCGAAAAAAATATACTTTTGAATGTATACTAATACGTAACAAATGAACGAATAACTATAGATTCGAATATTTATTTGGTACTTCATATTGCTGGTTCTAGAATCCAGAGATTTATTTCACGTTTAACTATTTCATTGCAGGAGGCATAGGATATTAATCTATCTCATCAAGATCAGTAAGCCATGTGACGCTAGCACAAGTGCGGCTTTAGTGACATCGTTTCCAGGAACATGTAAATCTCGAAAGAAAAGTATGCAAAAGCAGCACAATGACGTTTTATAAAACTCAAAATAAAATAAATTTTCTTAAATTCTGGTATGAAATTGCATACACACAATTCTTTTCAACTTTGTACCTTAATTACATTAATTTATTACATCGTAAGTAGAAAATCATTCAGGCAAGATATTACCACCTATTTAATGAAACGATACTTCTGTAATAAATAGAACTCCTGCATCATATCAAGTGATCAAAATAACCCATGCACTGGTAGATGGCATAACAGTTTCTAGAATGACAAATAAACGAAAACACGAAATATCGATGTGATGAGCATTTTTATAAATGATTAAAAATGTATTCTACAGTTAACAATCTTCTGATACTATTTTTTCACAATTGAACTGAAATGAAAACCGAAGAAAATATTGAATATTATACATACGAACATACATACGTTATACGAATACGTTATACGTTACATATATTACATATATATCATACGTTATACATATATTATACATACGTTATACGAACAAAGACGGCCGCAGCGAACACCTCGTTAATCAGTAAGAACTGATGCTTCCTGGCACCTGAAGTCCGGCGGAAGACCAACATAGGTTGAGTTCAACAAAGGTTGAGTTTCCATGAGGAAGAAAGAGCCTTGGAAACGATGACAGGCTGCTAGGAAAGGGATATCCTCTCAGAGATTTACCGGGAGCCAGAGAAAGAAGGAAAATTTCGATTCGATAGGGAACTGCGAGCACAAATTCGCTGCGAGTGATAATTTCACGAGTTGACTTCGATCAGCCTGGGTCATTTGGACGGGAAGGCCGGTGCTTCGCTTCTTTACGACACCTTACAGAGATCGTTAAAAGTCACACCAGATTCCTATACGACCTCAGGCACTCGATCGCCTTATCGCTGCCACTTTACCTCGTGCATCGACAGAGACGCGATCGAAAGCAGCGAGTGTGTTCTGCTAGCTCAGGCCGATGAGCTCCCTTGCTTGAAATTATACGAGGTCATTCAGATACCCAAGCTCGGCCGTCCTTGATTCGGCTTCAAATTTTAACATGGTACGTAAGCAATTGTTCGAGAGTTCAATGTTCTGATTTGCATGGGTTAATATTTTTCCTAAAGCCGATCAAGTTCAAATAGAAATTTTTTCCGTAGGAAATGCTTATTCAGAATATGTAATTTCATTCAAATAATCGCTTGTATGTACAGAATGAGCTGCAAGTTTTTTGTCCGGTGGCCCATTATCAAGACATTTATATTATAATCATCGTCAGAGACCACAGAAACGGCCACCTGATATTTTTCTCAGCTTGAGCCACTTGTGCGAATCGCAGAGCTAACCAATCTCTGTTCAAACACCGACGAGGTCTAGTACGTCCGAGTTCATTCAGAGACGCAACTCGCAGTCAAAAATGTAGCCTAAAGCCGACAAGCAGAGAGCGTGTACCAGAGATCCGAGAACAGACCAGCAGCTACAGGCTTCAAAACGAACCTCGTCTCCCTTCAGCTCTATCACAAAATCTGATTCTCTTTGAGGAAGCCAAAGCTGACTCGATGAATGGCAAAAATCCCCAAACTTGCTCAATCACTCACTCGTCTCTCCAAGCATTTATCTATTAGTGGAGACAGTCCGGGTATTTTTATCATAAAATAAAAAGAGTTCTCTATTTCCCCTCTTCAGTACTTCATTTGTTGAAGTGAGTCGAGCAGGTATACGAGTTTTTATACAGCCATGCATTGGTTAGGGGTTGAAATATAGTTAGGTCGCAAATTAATCGATTATAGTTTCGTAAAGAATCAAAATATTAGAATAAATCCAAACGTATAAATTTCGAATTCGGTACGGAAAATATCTCTCAAAATTTAGACAAAAAATCACACTATTCTCATCACGATTTGAAGAGTGGAACGTGTGATGTTGAAAGCTCTACCGGATCAGAGCACAAATTTGATACTTTTCCACAATTTCAATACCACGAAAAAATACGGCGAATTAATCGGGCGGTAATAGATCGCATCAAGTCAATTTTTGTTCAGTTATAATACGCTGCGATCACATGTGGTATGCATGATGCAAAAAGTCACGGATCAGCTGGGCCTATACTTTCAAAAAAAGTTAAGAGATCGTAAGTTCATCAGCCAATCATTGACGGCCTTTCAAGCAAAATCCACCAATCATAGACAAGAAAATAGAAAGTAATTACTTACGTTAACTTAGCGAGTTTTGGAAGTATGGCCCCAGAAAATCCTGTCAATTGGCGATGTCGTAAGTGGTTATAGCAAGTGAAGTATTCAGATCCGCACCGAGAAAAACGTGATGATGAATAATAATTTAGAGGGACATTTTTTATCCAAAGTTGTAATATCGGATGTCACATAATAATTTCCTGATGGTAAAGTTTACATTGAGAGCTGGAGGCACTAAAAATGAGCCTTATCAAGAAGTTGGAGAAGTCAGGAGTGTCGGTAACTATGCCAACGACGACATTTATGCTGGCTTCTACTCGATCAAAGATTAGATCTAACAGAAGAATTACATAAATAATCAAACACAAATAGATTGAAAGATTTGTTTTCTAGACCTGCATGAAAGCTACTGTCTCAGTTTCGATGATCTTCATATTGAAATCATGCGAATTCCCTGATGACCCAAATTCGGGATGATCAAGCGAAGACTCCATCAAAGATACATATAAATTATAAAGAAAGAAAATTAATCAAAATTTCGTTCTAGAAAAGAAAATAAAAGCATTGAAGAAGTTAGGGCAATTCGTACTTCATTCGAAGCTAAGCAAGCAAGGAGACACATGATGAACACATAATTGTAATAAATCGAATGCAAAATCATTTCGTTCCCTGACACATAGAACAGAAATACGAAATCAACGCGAATGAAAGCGCAGGAATAGTTCATCGAACGTTTTCTCAAATATTAAATTTTCGCAAGAGTATATAAGATTTCTATTCAGCCAAACCATCAAACAGTCGACGCTAAAAACCAAGGTCTCCGCCTTCAATAGTTCTCAGCTCCAGACCAGACGAAAAAACACACCAGAGTTTCAGGAAAATCTTGCAGCAGAAAATTGGCCTTTTTGTCGGTGTCGTTAAAGAGGCTTAATGACATTAAGTTAAAACTGCGGGCCAGTGTTGTTCTAAGAATATCGCGCGCCGCTTAAAATCACACCCTTAGAATTGTGCGAAATCTCCGGACGTCAGCGCTGCCTTTGCTATTCAACCTGTGAGCAGCTCGGTCTGCTGGAACAGCAGCTGCATAGCGGGCTTTTGGGCAAGAGTATTATTTTCTACATAGGAAATGTGAGCGCATATGTTGAATTAATGCATGGGTATTATTTCCTACATAGGAAATGTTAGTGCATATGTTGAGTCAGTGTATGGGTATTATTTTCCATATATGAAATGTGAATACATATGGTGAATTGATGCATGGGTATTATTTCGTAATCCTTTAAACGTTAGTGTATATGTTGAGTTGATGCAAGGATATTATCCTACATAGGATACGTTAGTGCATATGTTGAGTCAGTGCATGGGTATTATTTCTTACATATGAAATAATATCATCGTTAGTCAGTGAATTGATGCATGGGTATTATTTCCTACATAGGAAACGTAAGTGCACATGTTGAGTCAATGCAGCATTAAGATGATTTTTCACGTAAAAAATTGTAGCGGCAAAAGTTGGCATGGATACGAAACTGTAAGTCTGTTTCTCTGCCATAGCTTGTGGATCTTTTGAATTATTTGAAAGTTGAAAACAATTTAGTTTTGTTTCCACATGCGTGAATTAACCTTGAAGCGTATGCATAAAGATGTTATATAAAGAACTAGCCACCTAGCAGTCATATGCCGCTGAGCCTTTCTAAAAATATGCGCATTAAATGAAATAATCTGCGTAAACATTTTACATAGGTTCAAGATAAACTAATTTTCTGATTTTATACATAAAACAGAACTAAATAAAAACGGTGGTTGCGGCATATTGTAAATGCAAATTCCTACAAAATAATATAAATCATAAACGGAAAGAATTTCGTTGAACCAAAAGCCTCTGCGCGAACTTCAACGAGACTATCCCAGTTCATTTGAATAAAAGAAAACCTGAGCGTGGGATTAAAAGAAGACGACTGGCAGGACTCGAGAAACGCCTGCACAACCACGCATCGTATTTATACCGGGATGAAGGAACACAGGCGCATCAAAGAAACGTCCCCGCAACGAAACCTCAACAAACGCTACGTTTCAGGAATCCTTCACCAAGTAACCCGATTATAAATACCAAGTACATATATGAATTACTAAAAAAAATATTTTAAAAACAATTATTGCTCGGAAACAAATTTAAAAAATTAAACTAAAACAAAAATAGCGTTTTAATCTGGAAATATAAACAAAATCCGCTTGAATCTGAAAGAATACAATAATAAACTCTGAGTAAGAACATAAGGTAATATGTTGAAAGTACGTTCCCTTTCAGTCTAAGCCCTGCTGAATTAAGGTGAATTAATTCTCGAATGTAAAGCATACTTTAATAGGCATAAGTAGGGTAAATTTTAATAGCGCAAAGATACAAACATTAGCGAGAACGGCCATTAGCAGGGAGTTTAGTCTGCGGAGAGAGGACAGATGGCACAGCGTTTTTTTGCTACTTTGTAAATACGCACTAAAACTGCGGCACCGCCATACATGCAGGCTTCTGTAACGTGAACGCTAGCAAAGACAAACTTGCTCGCTCATTGCAACATGTGATCCTCAAATACGAGAATAAATTAACAGGGTACAGAATTTAAATTCATGCCGTTGTGATAATGGGGCTAATATAGGGGCATAGGACTTGATCAGAAGTTGCCGTCTGAAAACGTCACTGGGATCAGTCAGTGACGCTACGTTTGGGGTTAAGCGGAAATGTTTTTGAAAAACTCGAATTCGAAATCGTTTAGGTGACAAATCAAAAGCATTTGCAAAGTTTTTTTAGCGTGATTTGAAGAAAAAATTAACTTCCATGGGCACATATGGAAATAGTTAACTACAAATCATTAAAATTTTTGGAGCCTCGGGAATAGAGAATACATCTCGCATAACAAAAGATTTGAGTCACTTCTAGAAAAGTGAACGCACAGAAGTGTATGTTTTTGGTAGATAAAATAAATCAAAATCCGAGGAGAAATATCACTGAATTTATCAGAACCTGCCACAAGTCCAAACATTTGCGACACATGGAGTGACGTGCAGCGTAGAGAGACAAGAGAGACATGCAGGATTGTAAATGCAATGACTGTTAACTCTCGCGGATCTCACCTCTGACGTAGAGGTTAATGAGTTTACTGAAGGCAGTTCCCACGGAGTTCTCTGCCACACATTCGTACTTGCCACNAAAGCAGAAATAATACATTAAATTACATGAAATTAATTTTAATTAAACACTACAATGATTGTAAAAGCAGAAATAATACATTAAATTACATGAAATTAATTTTAATTAAACACTACAATGATTGTAAAAGCAGAAATAATACATTAAATTACATGAAATTAATTTTAATTAAACACTACAATGATTGTAAAAGCAGAAATAATACATTAAATTACATGAAATTAATTTTAATTAAACACTACAATGATTGTAAAAGCAGGAATATTACACGAAATAATTTAGGAGCAATAAATTTAATTTTAATTGATGTGAAGTGTTAAATTAACATGACCTCCGCTTCAAACATGTATTCTTCAATAAAGGTCTATTCACGGTAAAAATAGGCATTAAAGGAGAATATAAGTCTGCGAGTGTTTACAAAGAAAAAAAAATTTCAGTTACAAGAGGAAATATGTCATAAATCGATCGATACATTCGCTTGCTCGAAAATTAATAATAATAGTAATAACAATGTTTTGTGCTATGAAGTAATTAATGGCCTACAATCTTTAATAGCTGCTAATGAAATTTTTTGGGTTGTTCCTTCATTCTTACAGTAAAATTGATCTTCTCTGTTTAATTACGAACAAAATTTTCCTGGTATTTAGAAACATAGACAGAGAAATCCTTGAATGAGCACACATGCTCATGACGACGCGATGTTGTGATGTTGCAAAGCAACATCACAGTCAAGATGAACGTGTTTTTTTAAATGCACCATATTAGTATAAAAATGATGTAAAAATCGATTATTATACAAGCGCCAAAAAACACTTCGCAGACGGTCCCAACAAATGACATTAATTTTGGGAAAAAATTGCTTCGCAAGGGAAAGGAAATATTCTAACAAGAGGCTGACAAACACTACAAAAGAGTTAAAAAATTCTAAAAACAGAGCTGAATGAAAAATAACAAGTGTCACCTAAAAAGATGACAAAACATATTTTGCTCATAAGCAATTACCTTCAATACCAATGCTTCCGATATTTCGATACAGTTTCTCCGAGCAACTCAGCACGCCACAAAACACACGTCTTATTATCGTCGCACATGAAGAAGTGTCTTAATAAGGAGTCAGTGACTTGCGATAATGATTACACAATACGCTCGGCAAAATCTCTCATAAGCCGTCCATAGAAAATAACGGGCTTAGCAGGCCGGCAGATTTGGGCAGAGCCGAGACGAGTGTGACAGCCAACGATCCCTTACCGAATCTTACGAGCAAATTGGGACCTGCGTGCTGGGATATTCTCACCTTATTGATACCCATTCACTTGCTGATGAATGGTTATGGAAAAATGCTTCATAAAAATTGTTGAATTGCGTATTATTCACTTCCGTTTATTGACATGATCATAGGAAAAATTACGTTAGGTTTTAACATTTGGTTTTGAAAGGGCATGAATCAAAAGCTGGTCAAACCATTTCAAATGTATAAAAAAGTATCAACAATAAAATGAAAATTTGACTACGAAAAAGGACAACAAATAAACTCTTGGACAAAGGGCGCTGCAGAAATAAAAATTTCAGCAAGATTTTCAGTAACATTTTGCGGTGAGGGTGAATTCAACCTTTTATATTATTTTTTTTAAGTAGAGGGTGAGTTCACCCTTTTATATTATTATTTTTTTAAAGAGAGGGTGAGTTCACCCTTTTATATTATTGTTTTTTTTCAAGTAGAGGGTGAGTTCACCCTTTTAAATTATTTTTTTTCGAGAAAGTGTGGGTTCACCCTGGAGACCTTCAAGAAACGACCGGATATGTCCCTGATTATCCGAATCAAAAGTTGCGAATCGGATCGTAAGTCTCATTTGAGGGGCAAACAGCTAGAGCACGAATGTTGATGCTTTATTGGGCTTGTCGGTGCAATGATAATTACGTTAAAAAGATGACTTCTAAATAATTCATTTCATGACTGAGCATGAGATTTTTAATGACACAGAAGCTCCAGCACGCCGACAACTTCACTCATTTCTGACCTTTGTCCTGATCAGAAGCAAGCAGCCGGTACATCTTGTATTAGACTCGGTGCCAAATGCTTAAAACCATAATATAACGGGTTTTCATGGATTTAAAACATAATATAAGGGTTTTTCATGGTTTTAAAACCATAATATATTGATATATTATTATATCAATACATATATATTAATTGCATTGTTGTGTACTTGCAGCACTCGTTTCGGAGGGAGAAGATGCAGCAGATTTCCTCGCCAGTAACAACAGGTGATTCTAATGTAGGGAGGATTTTAGTAGAACACACGACTGTGCTTTGAGACGAACTTAGATCGAAAATGGCATATGACTTGTAATGGCATATACATAGATCGAAAATGGCATATGACTTGTAGAAATATAGTTGCGAGGCGCAATTTGTTTGACGAGAAGGGAAAAAAGCTTCTAAGTTCAGAGAAATTCGAAATGTAAAATAAATTGAGTGATTTTCACATCATCAATTTTATCGATGTGAAAATCGATAAAATTTTTAATTCAGACACTGAATGCATTGAACTTTAACTATAAATCTAAAACTAACGCTCTTATGAAAGATCTAAACAAAAAACTTATGAAAGACCTAAACGCCCATATGAAAGACCCAAACAAAATTAAAATTGATTTATTGCTTGTCGGAAATAGCCCAAATAAAACAACAAACATATGCAGAATAGAATCAGCGAGATGCAGCCCTTTGCTTCTCCTAGCTCCCACGAGGCAGAGGAGCTAAACGAATGCGCGCAAAACTGAGAGCGCTACAAGCTACCTTGATTATACCTCTTGCTCCGACGCTGCCGACCTTCTGCAGCGGGGGTCAAGAGAATAGTAACGTGTCAGAGGGATAATCGTGACGGTGAACAGTGCACACCCGACATAGACGTGGGGGCCAAGAGAATAGCAACTTGTCAGAGGGATAGTCGGGACGGTGCACAGTGCACACCCGGCATAGACGCAGGGGCCAAGAGAATAGCAACTTGTCAGAGGGATAGTCAGGACGGAGCACAGTGCACACCCGGCATAGACGCAGGGGCTAAGAGAATAGCAACTTTTCAGAGGGATAGTCGGGACGGTGCACAGTGTATATCCGACATAGACGTGGGGGCCAAGAGAATAGCAACTTGTCAGAGGGATAATCGTGACGGTGCACAGTGCACACCCGACATAGACGCGGGGGCCAAGAGAATAGCAACTTGTCAGAGGGATAGTCGTGATGGGTGCACAGTGTACACTGTACACCCAACGTAGACGCGGGGGCCAACAGAATAGGAAATTGTCATGCAGGGGGATAGTCGTGATGGGTGCACAGTGCACACCCGGCATAGACGCGGGGGCCAAGAGAACAGTAATTCATCAAAGGGAAGATCGAAACTCTATACAGTCATAGAGGCTCGAGAACTATATAAAAATATTTACTAATCATTGGCACTTTAACATTCACTGAAAAATAGTGTCAAAAAGTGGGAGTTCGTGTCTTTGATGGGAAAGATGACAATTTTACTGCCTTCAAATAATAAATCTACTATTATAATACTTATCATTACAAATACCGTTGATTTCTACCCTGGATGTATAATTTCTTTTCACAATCAATTCCAAAAATAAATAAGATCAACCAGTATCGCAGTTGGGCCGGCAACAGGAGCCTAATTTTAATATAGACTTCAGAATATCGTTAATGCTAACTTTCAGCCTGGCCATTCAACCTAAACTTAGGCAAATAGAGAAGGCTTAGGCGACTTATGTAATTAACGGGAAAACTTTTCGAGGCGAAGTTTTGCCAACAAAAATACTAGATTCATCGGCAATGAACTCGAAATCGAACTGATTTTGCTCATCTCTAACCAAGGGAAAGAAAAATGTGCCGAAACCTTCGTGATTGATCACGAAGGAAACGAAGAAATGGCAAAACAATTTTCGACTAAACGCAATAAACAGCCTTACACTTTATATAAATGATGGTGGGAACTGTTCGCGTTTGCATTCATTTATCATTCTAAATTAAATAGCGACGGTACACATAAAAAAATTAGCCTTTAAAAAAGTAATAATGTGAAATTACCTACAGACAAACTTCACTATAAATTATTTTTGTTGCATTGATAACATGTCGTAATTCGGAGCTATTTCAACGTCGCAGAACCGTCGCATTCAATATTTATCATATTCAATAAAACGAGCTTTCCTTCATCAATTGATGTGCCCATTAACGTATTTTTTTTACCTCGTCCGAAACTTTCAACGGTATCAGAGTTTTGAGAAGAAATCTCATATAAATAAACACTTATCTCTATCGGTTCAGACAAACCGTAGCGACGGAGCTTCTTTGAAGTTAAAAATTTTCTAAATATGCTGAGGTATTTCTCTAAATACCCAAAAAGGATCGCTGGAAGTGGGCACTGTTCCCGAAGATATATCCGTTGGAATTGCGCCGACAGTTGGGCGACTCAATCTTGCACAATTGAGAAAGATCCACAAATGCCGTCTAAGTCGTTAGCACGAAGACTCGTACGTAAAGAGTGCGATTTTAGGAATCCAGAAGCCAATGCCATATCCATTAGAGGTCTCAATTATCGGTGGCAAAAGCGCAGCCGGCGAACACGGTTCTTGCCTTAGCAACGAAGCTTCTTCCTTCAAATTTCCTAGAAAAAGTCAGTTCCTATGATGCGAGAACACAGAGACGCATCTATACATGCATGATGTTACCACGCATTTCACGGTGCGCACCAGGACGATGACGTTATGACCCCCTAAAGAACTTCAAATCCTGGCAATATCGAAGCGAGAGAGCAAGTCTGACGATGTGAGATGAACTAAAAATGAAGTTATCGTGGAAATGGATTCGGAGAATCAGCGCCTTAGCAACACAGTGATCAGTTTTGTCTGAGATAATCAAAATAATTGATAAGCTTAGTCGTCAACTATACAGTTATCAATAGTAAACTGCTACCAAGTTTTTAGCTAAAAATATTTTAAATACTTTCAAGTTAAAAGTACAGCAACACAAGTACGACATCCCGAAGAATACAAATAAATATAAAAAGTAAGGAAAAATGAATAACGTTCGACGTAGCCATAACACAGAACGTCTACAGCAACCTTTGTAATATTCGCATGCTAATTATACCAAGCCCTGTGATTGATAGGAGTGGCTTCTTAACATACCTGGCAAATTAAGTATTTGATAAACGACATTAATGAACTCGAAGACATCGTGTGCTTTACAGATGAAGAGTCCAACACCCCAAACATGAAAGATTCGAGCTGGCAAAATGGCAGGATGACAACCGAGAGGTTCGATGCTAAAGCAGAAATGTAAAACATTTGAGCCACAACAAAATTATAGTGAGATTTAAACACTTTTAAAAATACTTACAAATACAATTTGCATCAATTGTAGACGTTTTGAATCATGAAATAAAAAAATGTAACTCAGTCCTCACTGCTGTGAGTGACAGAGAGCGCATTTTCTCGTCGACGAAAACTTGAGGTCACGGACGGACGGACAGACGGACGGACGGACGGACGGACAGACAGACAGACAGACAGAGGGACATGGCGAGCACAATAGTGCATTTTTTCCATAAATGAGAAAATGCGCTAAAAAGCGAGGCATATACCAATTTCGATAAAAAAAACAATTAGTGGACGAAAAACGAGTTCCATACAAGCTGAACTAGGCCATTAAAATAACTGAAAGTAAGGCTCACTACACATTTAGTAGCACAGAATTGTGCAGAAGTAAAGAGACTTCGGAAGCTGTAATTTGCAAAGTACTTTCCAGGAAGCCGCGCGGGCAGATAACGTTGGCGCTGTCTAAGCAAAGTTCCAATAAAGAAGAGTTCAATAGTTTAAGAAGAGACTTGGTATTTATAGGATGGTGGTGGAACTGCACTTAAGAGAGTCTTGAGGCAGCAAATGGTTGCATTGGTGCACACCACGCACCAGATTGCGCTCTAAGAGCTTTCTTATTACCCACAATATTGCCCACTTCATTGCGCTCACCTAACTCCGAATTGCATGCTGAATTAAAGTCGGGGCAGCGTGGAGGTCATCGTGAACAACTGCCGCGTGCAAACCTTGTACTTTTTTGGCAAGTGTTCATCGGGGAATAAGTACATACACAGCGCAGGGACAACGCCGAGAACAACGGTATACCAGAGGGGAAGAACAGCAGCAGCACTAGACGCATTTGCACAGCAACACCTGAACTTGTTTCTTCTGTAAATAGAAGGGCCGAGAACAACGCCGAGAACAAGAGGGGAAGAACCAGTAACACCTGAACCTGTTTCTTCTGTAAATAGAAAGGCCGAGAACAACGCCGAGTACAACGGTATACCAGAAGGGAAGAACAGCAGCAGCACTAGCTGCATTTGCACAGCAACACCTGAACTGGTTTCTTCTGTAAATAGAAGGACTGTGTCGTGATAGCTCGAACACGTTCCATGCAGTTCTTTTCTTACGACCTGAGCTCACCACAACACGACGTGTACTTCACAACGCCGCTGTGTTGTCCCTGATGGCCGTTCATGCGCCAGACTCAACAACATTTCCCATGTACAGATTTGCATCACAATACCAAAAGACTTCCAAGTAATAACAAACATGCGGGCCAAATAAAAAAATGAAGCTTACATCCATTAAATTAAACTATTTTTTTAAGTAAACCTTGTTTACATCCATTATCCACACTTGCTTACATTAGCGCAATCTGGATAACCGTCATGCATACGGCAAGGAACAGATGCTACTTTGACTTACCAAATAAATTAAACGAATGCACTAAAGATGAACCTTCTACATTCGACGAGATAGCCATAAATAATTCATTAAAGTTTCATAGGCAGTCCGAATAGAAGACACTCTTTCTTCATCTCAATCTGCACGGTACGTCCAATTCATCGCATCCGCGGCGCTCAGTTAACCACTGACTTTTACCAAACCTCTCCATCATGAAAGGATTACCTAAAAAATTCTTCTAAATACGGGAAATTTAAAAGTTCTATTGAGGAACACTTTGGCGTAGTGAGAGAGTGGAATTTGAAGGGAGGGTAGAGAGAGATCATCCAGCGGTATAGGAACGTAGGAAAAGCACAGGCTCGGCCATGATGGATCAGCGGCGCCGGCAACTCGTTCGCCGATAGATTACCAACAGACACCCAATAAATCATTAGCTAACTTCGCTGGATAAAGAGAGAAAGTTTACTGGACTAAAAGCGCTGTTTCGCGCCACTGAAAGATAAATGAAACTGCGGCTACAGTTGGAATATTCGATTTAACAATATATAGTAAAGAGAATAAAAGCGATAAACTGATTGCACCGCATAGTGTCATTGTTCATATGAATGCAATTTGTTTCATTGTAGGAGATTAGTGACTTTCAATGTCAAAACTAAAATCGCTTGAAGCCAACAATAATCTCAGATAAAGCTATTGTACGTCCATAAGCACTTTGCAATAATAAGAAAACTGATTGAGATCATAAGGAAAATATTTGTTTGATATTCCATTACACAACTAAGAAACTATAGGGTAAACAGTACTTCAAAGTGAGACAGATGCTTTAAATTATTATAAAGCAATTCTGGGTCCACTGTTGTCTGTTGGCCATTATAAGATAGAAAATAATTTTGTCCCTGGCTAACATGAATGTTTAATAAAGATAACAGATCCATTGGAGCGATCGAATGAAACCTAAACGGTTTATTATCCAAGTTGAAGGACGCGTCAAGTAATTCAGCAAAAGTCGAATGCTAGTCAAGCCCGAGTCAATAATACATAATTATATTTCTAGGTTTCAGTTTTCTTCCCTTTGACTCTTACTTTTTCGTTTGAATTTTCATTATTCGTAATAATTTCTGCAACTTTCCTTCATCTAAATAAATCAATAAATTCAACGACTAGTCTTCAAGCGAAATAAACCATCTGGCAGATCTCACAGACATTTCCAAAGCTTATGTATTAGCTTGTATGTACAAGCTCAATCTGAAGCGCCATCGAAATGCTGCAAGACAAATACAGAAAATTCGAGTCTCAGACTTGGATGAAGTCAAGTCGCTATAGCTGAGAAGGGAGCCAGACATGCAGAAGTTGGACTCAGTTCTGAGACTGCTTTTCACACAGCCAGATTACCTCATTTTCTACATCAGCGGGCTCATTTCTCTGCCGCCCGCCCCCGGCCTTGATCGTCGCTGCTCTCTACGGGATTATTGAAGCAGACGGAAAGCGACGTTTCCTCTGAGCTCAATAACTTTTACGTGGCTCTCGCTCATCGGCAAACCTGATATTTCCCCACGGGGAACTCGAGCGAGAAAAGGACTTAGGGATGCTCGCGTGCAAGCAATATGGGGAATTATTTACATGGCATAGCTTCGCTAACACTTAATGAATGATTGTTGAGTCCCACCGCGAAAAATTACCAAAATTAACACGCGAGAATTCGTCTCCGGCAACATTCAGCGCATGCAATAAAACAGTTCAATTATTTAACAGAAATTATAACTTAATATTTTCGCAATTTTACAAAAAGGCTCTAGAATTGTATAAAGTTGTTCATTTAAAGACACTGGACAAACATCCCTTTCATCAGAGCACGTTGCTTACAACGAGAAGTGCACCTTCAAAATCTCCTTCGAGACCGAACAACATTCTTATTTCAGTGGAGATCGAATGGTGGCTGAGTCGTGACGATGGAATGCCTTGCTAATGGCTGCTGCGACGAGAGTAACGCTGCAAAATGTCAGCATTAATTAACAACAAGAAGTGAAACAGTCGTTGCGGGACGTGGCTTCGCTGATGGATTCATGCATAGTGACGCTGCGCTACACGACCAAATTAATTTCCCGCGACCGTGTACTACAATAAATGATACACTGCATGCCTGACAATTGACAGCTCCACCTAGGAGGACGATATCGCTCCAGCGTCAACGTATAAGCTGTGATAATTAAAAGCGTGAGCTGCAGATATGTGGTGTTCAACATGAGCAAGAACATCAAATTAAACCGGCGAATGCAAAATAAGAGATTTTTACAAAAAGAAAGATAAATGAATACCCGATGTGTAAAGTTGAAAGGTAATTCATATACCAAACGACGAATGTAAAGAGACGAAAATGTAATACGGCACAAGAAGGATGCATGAAAAGGTGTGCAATGAAGAACGTACTTTAGAAAGTACAGTAAATAATTCTTTACAAGAACTTAATTTCTATACAAAGAGAAAAAATATAACTCAGTATTACATACTGCAGCGAGTAAGAGAGAGCGCAATTTCTCGTCGACGAAAACGTGGTCACGGACGGACGGACGGACATGACGAGCACTATAGCGCCTTTTTTCCAGAAATGAGAAAATGCGCTAAAAAGTATAAATGAATACTGAAGTAAGATGAAGACTTGGCAGGCGCTGAAGACAAAGCTCGTAGTTACGGTTGGAACAAATGAGGTGCAGAAGCCTTTAGTGGAGTGCAGGGAGGAAGGTGAACACAAGTCAGATCAAAAGAAAATTGACTGCATTATGCGCTGCCTCCACAACCGAAGGCAAAGCATTGCCAGCAGCACAAGCGTCTTAGCAACTGAGATGTTAAACCAGCAGCACAGACGACTCAGCAACTGAGATGTTAAGCCAGCAGCACAGACGACTCAGCAACTGAGATGTTAAGCCAGCAGCACAGACGACTCAGCAACTGAGATATTAAGCCAGCAGCACAAGCGTGTCAGTAGTTCAGAATAAAGGAGGCTCTGACGAATACCAGAGCTCGTCTGCCACACCTTACCGCGTTGTTTGGCAATCTGCTCTCCTTTTTGCAGACTGGCTTAGGATTGTAACTGCTAGAACTTACATATGTACGTGAAATGTTGATGAAGAAGTTTTGCACTTCCGACAATAACATGATCAAAGTTGTACATTAAATAGAGTAAGGAAGCCAAATTTAAAACCTGCCCGGCAAATCCACGATTTCAGGGAATTGAAGCAAGCAATTTCTTCCACACAACTTCAAGACCTGAGGTGTGGAACTCACGAGACTAATTCTTCCCAAGTCTGCGCATATAAACGTACAAGCTTCAATACGCTTTAGCAGGATTTATTGTTTATTTTTACAATCGAAGTGAACGACGAGCATAATAATATTGTAATTTAAATTGACATAAAGCAATATAGTAATTAATGGGAAAAATTATTTGAGGATTGATGCAGACCAGAAATTTTAACCGATCCGAATTCGAAAGGGTCATAGATTGCTTTCAAATGCAGTTGAAGGGCTATCAAGTAGTTATCGAGCAGTTTCATTTCCTTCATAATTTCACAGTCATAAATGAACTGCATAATAGAAGAGAAAATTTGACGTAATTATTCCGAAATAAACATAACATAGACAAGCTCATAACATGAAAACAACGTAAAAAGACTAAACAAAACAATCACATGTTACAATGTAAAACAAAAAATTGCTACAAATTTTTACTACAAAACAAATTTCTAGCAAAAAATTGCAAACAAGTTACTACAAAACAAAACTCTGAAACAAAACCGTCAAAAAATTTATTAGAACTCACCGGAGCTAAGGACGGAGAAGCGAGGGTTCGAGAGGTCAATGGGTACATGGTCCTTGTACCAGGTGACGTTAGGCTTGGGGTCGCCGTAAGCATCGCATACGAGCAGCGCGGTGTGTTCGATCTCCACGGCCTTCGTCTTGGGCTCAGACCGGAATGTTGGGAAGCCCGCGGGTAGCTCGTTGCCTGCAAGTCACAATAATTCTTGATTATAGCGTAGCAAATAACGGGGATAAACGTGTGGATGATAGAGCTGCATAAGCAGCAAATTGTGGTACTGGTATAAACGTACGGATGATAGAACAACATATTGTGATACTGGGATTAAGGTATGGATGATAGAGCAGCATTTACAGCAGCAAATTGTGATACTGGGATAAACCTGTGGATGATAAAGCAGCATATTGTGATACTGGGATAAACCTGTGGATGATAAAGCAGCATATTGTGATACTGGGATAAACGTGTTGATGATAATAGAACAGCATTTGAAGCAGCAAATTGTGATACTGGCATAAACGTGTGGATGATATAGCGGCATTTAAAGCAGCAAATTGTGATACTGGCATAAACGTGTGGATCATAGAGCTGCATTTAAAGCAGCAAATTGTGATGCTGGGATAAACTTGTGGATGATATAGCGGCATTTAAAGCAGCAAATTGTGATACTGGCATAAACGTGTGGATCATAGAGCGGCATTTAAAGCAGCAAATTGTGATAACAAGGATGAACGTATGGATGATGGAGCAGCATATTGTAATACTGGAATGAACGTATGGATGGTAGAGATGCATTTAAAACAGCAAATTGCGATACTGGGATAAAGGTTTGGATGATAGGATAAAGTAAAGATTGAAGTACAGAAAAATAGTTGTAACGGAGATAAATCTAGCGATAATAAGTAGGGATTCAGATAACAGGGGCGAATGTATGCATGGATGAAATCGTAGCCATTGATGGCACAAATGTAATATCATGGATAAATTCTGCACAGCTAATCTTACAAAAAGATAAATAAGAAATGTTAATTAGAATAGATGAGGGATTAAAAGACTATTTCGTTGGACTCTTAGGAAAAAAATAAGCGCTCAAAAAGATGAACTTTTAAACAATTTCTTATGAAGAAACGCAGGAATGTCAAACATGAATGCGAAAAAATTAAACTCAAAATTGAACAAAGAATTAAGCTTATATGCTTAGCTACACAGCTTATGAGAAACACACAAAGATTTCTCTGCTTAATTCAAAATTTATCACGGTTCATGAAAGCGTGAAGGTCATGAATCAACAATGAAAACAACAAGCATCAGAATAAAATTTTTTGAACAATTAATTTCATTCTTTGCTTATGGTTTAAGAGTTCGATTTTCCCAGCTGAGATATGAATAGTCGAAATTAAATTTCTAATGGGTAAAATAAACTGTTGAAAAAAAGATGAGTGGTGAAATAATGAAAATTGAATAAATATTAAATTAGTGATGAGATAATTTAATTATCTCACCACACATAAAAATCTTTAAGGAAAATCCACATATTGGATCATGGCTGATGCGAACATTCAGCGCTACCAGCAGAGCAAAATCCTTCCTTCGTCAAGCTCGCCACTTGTAATTCTTCACTAAATTAGAAATTCTGAAAAATTATCTACGCTCCAACGTTTCAAACAGGAACACTTATTTCCCAATTTGCATACGTCGAGATTTTTAGCGATGCCTACACTGGAAATTCGCGAGAGAAACCCAGTAGGGCGGTAGCGTCGGATTACAGCCTTGAACCTGCATATTTGTAGCCCTCGAGGATGCTTGACGACCGGAGACTCATATCGCACATGCAAATTCACAGTCAAGTCCAAAAATTTAATGAGACACTTTTTGAAACACCGTTCAAGTCTGGCGACACGAAATCAACTCAATTAAATTCTCAAGACAGTTACTTAGTAAAGATCGCTTGTCTTCACCTAGATTTCTGGCTTAATTTCTTGTATATATGGACTAACCAAAGCTGATCATACACATAGAGTAAACAATATCATACACCATCGCATTAGACGAGGAACTGATGACATTAAATCAAGAGCCAACTTCAATGCATCAACCCAGTGAAAATTTACAGACGCGGCAGCTTCTGATTTAGATTACCAGAAGCTGGGGCGACTCTAAATTTTGTTAGGGAAGTTGCATTAGAACTTCTCCTTAGGTCATGCTTGTGAGCGATTGGGTTTATACAATCGATCAAAATTTGACTGTGAACCCCAAACATAGCAACTCCTTGTATCTTTAGTGCGGTAATGAAACATGATTCGCGATACTGCCGCTTTCATTTTTTTACTTCAATTGTCACGGTAGAAAACATTGTTATCATCTGACGGAATTCGAGATAATCTACTGAGATGTTAAACTTGAAATACTTTCATTAATTTTTTTCTAAATAAATATATGTAAATATCATATCGCATGAGTACACAAGTAAACTATTTAGGACATATTGGGCAGTTTGTGAGTGTAAATACATGACGTTTTGTATCTCATGAGTAACTAATTATTAGAAATTTTCAACAGTCTGCATGATAATGTAACAGCGTAGCCAGATTAGAGAGAACATTTTTTAACAAATAGGAATGATAATAATATTAGCTAAGCTAGACGATAGCGAAAGGAGTAGTAAAGAACTACCATAAAGCATCAATTTATTCTGGGAAAATGCTTGAACACTCGAAACATGTTCGAAATTAAGTAAATGGACACTAAAGCTAATGTATATCATACCATGGGTGTGCAACTTTAATAATTAGCGCACGTTTAACTTCGTAATACAACTGCGCACAACAAAAACATGTATTACACAAAAACAACTCAGCACACAACAAAAATATGTATTACACAAAAACAACTCTGCACACAGCAAAAATATGTATTACACAAAAACAACTCTGCGCACAACAAAAATATGTATTACACAAAACAACTCTGCACACAACAAAAATATGTATTACACAAAACAACTCAGCACACAACAAAAATATGTATTACACAAAACAACTCTGCACACAGCAAAAATATGTATTACACAAAAACAACTCTACANAGGCAAAGGTATATAGGCAGCCGTATATAGGCAACCTTATATAGGCAACCGTATATAGGCAGCTGTATATAGGTAGCCGTATATAGGCAACCGTATATAGGCATCCGTATATAGGCAACCGTATATAGGCAACCGTATTTAGGCGGCCATACGGGAGCGTCTGGTGCAACAGCCGCTGCATGTATTAACCCATGTAGCAGAGGTCAACGTAAGATGCATCAACTATGAAGTCAACGCATAATAATTCAACAATAAAGTAACGTAATGAAAAATGACTCAACTTTAAGGAAATTAACGTGTAATATTTTAACTATAACGAAAGTTAACGTAATATAACCCAACTATAGCATACGTTTGCGTTAGATGACCCAACTTTAACGTAAGTTAAGGTAAAATACCCTAACAAATACGTAAGCTAACGTAAGATACCCTAAAAATAGCATAAGTTGACATAAGATACCCTAACAATAACGTAAGTTGACGTAAGATACCCTAACAATAACGTAAGTTAACGTAAGATACCCTAAAAATAACGTAAATTAACGTACGATACCCTAAGTATAACGTACACCTACACTAGCAATAACCTTCATATTTTAGGTTGATGCGCTGAAGTCATGTCTACGAAGTTGATGGATAAATTTACGCTAGGAATAACATGCAGGAAAAAAACGAAATAGAAATTGCCGGGAAATAATCATAATCATATGGCGATATGAAATAAAATCTCTCGTTGAGAAAACTTTACTTGACCATAAATCAAAGAAAAAATGTCATTGCAAGTAAAACCTTGTCAATATAGTTGCCTCCAACATTACGCGTGAGCCGTAGGCTAGGCAGTCAAACTTAATAAAGAATGTGCAGACGGTGAAAAAAAACATAGAAAAACCAAGTAAGAGCGAAGCAGCCTTTACGCCTTAAAAAGCGTAGCAACATTTTAGTCCTGACTGAACAATCAAAATCTGAAATTAGTATGCATATGAACTAAAGCATTCAGCCTATTTTGTTGTAAGATCCAGCGTCTGAATTATGCCACCATCCACTTCAATTACATGCAGTGTTTTATGTATCGCCCAACTTAAACCGTCTCACGAAAAATCATACCAGCTATCGTTGAAATTATCAAGACTCACGAAAAAATAATTCTAGTCATCCTTGAAAATAAATCATGTAAAAATTATGATATATCTTAAACTATATTAGGCTACTGTAATAATAACAGTTTTCTCCAATAACGAAAATTAAAGTAATGCCTGAAACAACTTAAACTATACCAGCATCTGCTCCAATACTGCTTGCTGCAGCTCCAACTATACACGAAAAAATTATTTTAAGGATGAGTAGTTAAATGCCAGAAAATTCCGAACTTTGAAAATAAAGTTAAAATTAATGTTAAGGATGTGTAAAAAAATGTGACAAATCACCGACGAATTAGCGGGCAACACTGCATTTTAGGGAACTGAATTCTGTTCTAAAATGTACAAAATGTCAACGGACCAGAATAGGAGGTCGTTATACCGCAAAAGTAAGCAAAAAGATAATATTTAGGCATTTTAAGTATTTGAAAGAAATCAACCACGAATTATGGCTCTGTGACCGAACACTTATGATATTATGATATGTTAGCTTTTCAGCATTAAAGAAAATATATATTTTTTAATTATCAAAATGGTAGAGCACTCAATACAATAATATCGTCATGTGGATGACAACATCTCGTTCATAAAAGTGTCTGTAATAAAAAATTTACGAACTCTTGACAGAATTTCTCACTCATTAGGTAGATTATATGAATGAAAATAATCAAAAGGCCGAGAATAGAACGAACACTAACTGAATAATAGAAAAATAAACATTAAAATTTTAGAGGTTTACGGAAGAGATAAGTTTTGAGAGAACATTTACATTGAAGCAGCTCTTTTCTACATCGGGCCTCGAACATTAGTCTCGTTAATTGAGGATCACTTCAAGGATTAGAATCCCCACTAAAAAGGCCTTTAATAAGTGTAGGTTTTAGCATTACATCGTCTTTTTACAGTTCAGGACTCATTCATGTCTAAAATAAGAATTTAAAAGCAGAGAAAACGCCAAGTAAATTCGCCATATTTTCAATGAAGTCGTTGCGGAGACCATCATTTTCTTTGCTTTCAAATTCTTGGAAACTTGCGGCTTAAGCAGACTAATGACCAAGACTTATTTTCTAATATTATTTGAAAAAAAAAACGAAATGGAAGCATCAGAAGCAAGCTAAAGGCAGCACAAAAGAACATTAAATACGCGACGATTGTGTGGGTTGATGAGGGACAATTCCAAAATAAAAATGCACATGCAGGAGCTTCCTTAGCGGGTCCGACAAAACGGGTTTTAAAATCCATCGAGAAGACCAACTCCCGAGTCGAAAAGGAAAAACCCGCAAGATAAAACTGCACGACGAATGGTGGGTAATTAGCGCTTCAAATTACTCGCCGAAAAACCACACAGAGCTCATTTGAATGAATCAGGTTTGAAAAGAAAAAAAGACTAGGATTAAAATTGTGATCGGCAGAAGAGCTGTAGGCATGAAAAATTGAGACAACGATCTCCACTAGAACGTACGTGCCGAAGTGTATAAGAGATCTTCACATTATAGCAGCGAGAGCCGTCCCGACTCGTCATCACTGCTATGAAAAACTGCTTTTGAGTCCATCAAGAGCTCAGCCTTGGGGAAACATGAAATTGAATCTCGCACATATTTCACCTGGAAGGCATTTCTAGCGAGGCAAGTTTTACTTACCGAATGAGAATGAGAACTCTAAATGACTTTGATTGCAAACAGTTCAGAAATAATAAATAAATAATAAATAAGTTGCAAACATATCATGAATATGAAAACCATTTTTTTATGCTCGAGTTCATCAAAATTAGTTTGAGATGAACCAAAAAGTCAGGACGTTCAGTGCAGCAGCATACATGAGAGGCTCAGAGATAAACAGATATGAATACAACTTAACGAGACAATGAAACTCAACTAGTTCGTAATAAATAAGCAACATCAAACATATATCATTTGTTCTATTAATTGAGTAGCTTAACGAAATCGTTGATACCCAAGTCAGGGATTGAGAAGGTTGATCGAGTTACTTATGTAGCTAAAAAAAAGTTCCTGACGAGTTGGGATATTGAAAATTCACAAAAAGTTGACAAGCAAAAAGCACCAGAATGCAGAGTGAAGAGAAAATTTGTTAGCTCGCACATAATGTACTTCCTGTTTTTTATTACAAGCCAAGCAGCCAAATGTTGTAGGAAAAGAGCGGAGGGTATTTCATACGAGACATATTCATGAAACTTTGTGTTAAAAAATCGACTAACTGAATGCATTAACAATGGGGGCCGTCATTTGTCCGATGTCAGCTTTAAAAGAAAGTGAAACGAAAATTTAGGTAATGTCTTTAGAATAAAATTTATATTGCAATGATATATTTACCAGTTATTTTTTATTGAAAAAGTTTCCGCGAATCACCCTATAATAGATCAGCTCATTACGATGATTCTTCGAGGCAGATCACATTCAACATCTGCAATCACCTTTCAATACAGACCTCTATTGTGGGTATCATCCTAAACCTATTGATGGAAAATTTAGATCAGATGGACGTCTCCAAATAGACATACGTCTTTGATATTCAAAAATTGTAGAAATCTACGAGTTTCAAAGTTGAACCTTAATTTTGAAGCAGTGCTAAAGAAGGAAATAACTTTAATAATGGGCCATTTAAACTGTATCAAGACAAACTATCAAGCTTCGCTCAAGAAGCTACAAGGCCTTCCATACATTTTCCTCGCAATCTTATCTTATCAATCTTAACAAAAAGTTAAGAACTTACAATCTTAATATGTTGTAATAGTTTAATTTGTAGGTAAATGTTCTAACCAGTTTCAACGAACAATGACCTTTGATTAAATTGATAACATTATCTCTTCATTATCTACGAGAAATTAGACGCAAGACTTAAACCATCGAAATGTGCAAAATATAATCGAAGCGAACGCACGCGATAAATAAAGAATTCAAAGTACATTGTTAGAAAAATTACCGTTAACGGTATTACCGGCGTTTCAGTGGCCGGTCAGCACGTGAAAAGAAACACAGTGTCACCGTTTTATTCCAATTAAACACTAGAAATCCGTAAAACATCTGATAAAAACGGTGAAACAATTTATTTTCACGGGGCGACCGGCCACTAGAATGCCAGTGGGACCGTATTTTCATCGTTTTTTCTAACAGTGTAGCAGGCGTTGTTCTATTTGACGGAAAAAGCAAGACGAACCATCAAAGGCGAAGGGACTACGAACTCTCGAGTGGCACACTCAACAAGATGCTCGATCCCATCCGATTTTAATCGATGCACAAATTAACATATTGAGGATTTAATCCATTCGGTGGGGCCCGTGACGACAGCCGCTATAAAAAACGCAAATTAGGCAGGACTTTAATTAGGGACGTCGTGAGACGCGATGGCTACAGAATCCTGACCTTGGCCCATACTTTCAAAAAAAGTTAAGAGATCGTAGGTTCATCCGCCAATCATTGACGGTCTTTTAAGCCAAATCCACCAATCATAGATAAGAAAATAGAGCGTAAGTACTTACATTCACTTAGCGAGTTATGAAAGTATGGCCCCTTGGTGCCAGCCATCCACTTCCCACCCTCGTGTTCTTTATTCTTATGTCCTCTAAATCTTTACTTCGATTTCGGTCATATAACACAAATGCTGAACTCATGACACCTGAAACTTCACCGGAAACAAAACTTTCGTTTGGCAGGGAAAACTTGGCGAGCTTTTGACTCGAGGTCATTTGGCTGAATTTTACAATGAAAATTAGCATAGAAACAAGGAACGCTGCGCGACTCATATAACAGAAACGTCGGAGCGATAAATCATGCATCAAACACGAGATGGCTGAATTCCGACTAAAAGTTCCCATAAAAATCAAAATCATAAGTTTCAAAAATAAAATTAGCTGTTGGAATCTCCAAGTCCAGCGAAATGTAATAACACTCTACGAAGTTAACTACGTTAACAATCATAAGATTCGCGGAACAGTCAAATGGCACATCGAAATGTGGTAGATTTTCCCCGCAGACTTTTGGCGAGCAGTAATGGTAGCAATTATACAGAAGAATTGGTCGCATTAAGAGCAAAGTCAAAGGGAACTCATCTTCCAGCCTTTTAAACGGCAACAGGCAAAATGTGTCCGAGGATTTTAGAAACGGAGTTCAAATGGCAACTTTGTAATGGAACTAAAAGTCAAACCTTTCGGGCGAGGAAATTCAGCTTTAATGACATTAAGCACGAAGCAATAATGATGAAGAGAGGGCCAATGAATGTGTCAGGAAAGAAGACATTCGTTAGCAAATCGGCAGTGTGTGGGCGAGCTTTTATCTGGGATACAATGTGGACGTATACAGGCAATTGTTGGCTCAAAGACTAACCACGTTTATAAATTCACACTTAGAGTTTAAGATGAAAAGATAAATGAAAAATCAGTTAAAGATAAATATGTGTTGCTCCTAATTTTATCATGATAATTATAAAATAATTGCTTGATATGTAAATGACTTCGCGCCTTTGATCAAAGTTGTTGAATTTTTGACTTGTGGACGTTGCGATCACAGTTTAAGATAGATATAAGATGGATGAAAATTCAATTGAAGAGAAATATGTGTTGCTCCTAATTTTATCATGATAATTATAGAATAATTGTTCGTTTGAAGTGTGAAAGATTTCGCGCCTTTGATCTAAGTTGTTGAATTTTCGTGGACGTTGCGCTCAGAGTTTAAGATAGATAAAGATAAATGAAAAATTCAATTAAAGAGAAATATGTGTTGCTCCTAATTTAATCATGATTATTATAAAGTAATTGTTTAACGTGTTTAAGATTTCGCGCCTTTGACTTGTTGAGGGTGACTTGTGAATTTTTGACTTGTGGACGGTGCTCAGAGTTTAAGATAGATAAAAGATAAATGGGAAATTTAATTAAGGATAAATTTGTTGCTCCTAATTTTATCATGATAATTATAGAATAATTGTTTTAAGTGTGAAAGATTTCGCGCCTTTGATCATTAAAGCCTCGTACATGACTCGCTAATTGGAGAAATTTAACGCAACAGCGGACAGCAGATTTTTGACACGGAGCTGCGACCATACGAGTGGTGTTTTAAAGGTAAAGATACGAGTCCTGGGCCCATACTTTCAAAAAAAGTTAAGCGATCGTAAGCCCATCAGCCAATCATTGACGGCCACGCAAGCAAAATCCACCAATCATAGACAAGAAAATAGAGCGTAAGTACTTACGTTCACTTAGCGAGTTTTGAAAGTATGGCCCCTGAATACGAAAACGGATTCAAATCCGATGTCGTATTTGCAAACAAATTAATCGGTATAATAGCTACGGAGCTGCGTTACACTCGTGACGGTATATGTAATATTTACAAATTTAATGGACGAATCTTACAGTTTCTTCTTTTTATTGGAATACCTCTAAATAATAACGTCGCATTAAACGTTAAGTGGAACCAATGAAAGCAGTAGTATTAAAATTGATGAAAACGTTTCTAATATACAAGCGAATTCCCTCGCGTTAAAATGAACGCGTTGTTCATTTAAAATGTTACGTTAACGTTAAAATGAACGAATGATGATAGTCTTCTGTTATCCGGACAACATCTAAGAATTTGCCTTGAATCACGTATATAATAGAATTTCTTAAAACAAACTTCACGAATTATCTCTCTTCAAAGCAATTATTTATTTGATTAATTTATATACGACCTTGAATCACGGATATTATAGAATTTTTTCAAAAGAATTTCACTAACAATCGCTCTTCAAAACAATTATTTAATTAACTAATTTCAAAACGATATATAACGGGCAGACGAACGTATACTCACGGTCGTCAGAGAAGACCTCGAGGGTGGCCTTAGCGCTGATCGTGTCGCCCGCAGTGTTCTCCGCCACGCATTCGTACGTCGCGTTGTCGCGTTGATACTTCACAGGCTCGATGCGCAGGATGGAACCTCCGGGCACGTCGATGGTCAAGAATCTGACGAACAAAGAAACGCAGTGTCGATGATGTACAATGAAGGTACATTGACAATGTACGTAGTGATATTGAAAAGGTACATAGTGTCAAGGTACATAAGTGTCAATGTACCTCGTGACAATGAAATGATGCACCATTGAATGTACAGTGTCACTGTAAGTGGTGATAGTGAATTGATGTATCATTGAATAGTGTCTATGTACGTAGTGACAGTGAAATGATGTACAATTGATTGTACAGTGGCAATGTACGTAGTGATAGTGAAATAATGTACCATTGAATGTACATTGCCAATCAACGTGCTGACAATGAAATGATGAACCATTGAATGTACATTGTCAATGTACGTAGTGTCAACGAAATGATGCACCACGGAATTGCGATGAAGTAACTTCAAAACCCTTGTACCATATAAGCAAAACAACATCAGATAAAGAACGAACGAATTTCGGCTGTCGGCATCAGTTTACATTTCAACAGGGAAATCATCTCCTACACGTTAATTACAGAAGAAAGAGCGTTGAGGACCAACAGAATATTAAGGTAATCTTACATGACTCAAAAGAAAAAAAAGAAAGCTCAGAGAACTTCCAACTTCATCTCAGTATAAGAAGTTACACTAAACTGTAGAAATAGCAAGGTTGCGGAAATAAGTCCTGGAAATTAAAAACTGCTTAGTGAAATATTGAAAGTAGCAGATATATAATTTTGCTTCATGAGCAGAAACTACCCATACAATTAAAAATTCAACGAACTGAAGTCCTCCAAATTTCGAAACCATCTTTGTTTATCACAAGAGATTAATTTCAATTTTTTATAAGTATCAATATTCTTGAGTAATAAATAACCCGGCAAAAATATCAAGTATTGTTATTTTTGGCCGGGGGCTACCTAGCCAATGGCACACCTCATAAAAAATATTGGCTAATGAACGTGCAGCAAATACTGTTAACGCTAGGATCTGTGCATGGGCATTTGTTCTGAAATTAAATGACTCACTTGACGAAACAGTATTAATGGACTGCACTAAAGTGTACCTAAAACTCACACCAGCGCATCCAAGACATGATTGATAAGCAGGTTAACATTGGGAGCTAAATTGTTCGCGCGCAGATTGCCTTCATTCACATACTTCGGTGATTGATTATACACAGATTACCATCAGGTGAGACGATAATTGTTTGTGAGTAAGTTAACATCGGGTATTACCATAAATTTTTATAGGCAGGTTACCATCAGGTGCTAAAATAATTATTCGTAGCAGGTTACAATCAGGTGCTGCACTAATTGTTCGTAGGCAGGTTACCATCAGGCGCTGCACTAATTGTTCGTAGGCAGGTTACCATCAGGCGCTACACTAATTGTTCGTAGGCAGGTTACCATCAGGTGCAGGTTACGATCAGGCGCTACACTAATTGTTCGTAGGCAGGTTACGATCAGGCGCTACACTAATTGTTCGTAGGCAGGTTACCATCAGGTGCTACAATAATTGTTGATGAAAGGTTACGATCAGGTACTACACTTATTGTTCGCAGTCAGGTAACCATCAGGTAACCTTCAAGTACAACACTAACTGTATCATTAACTCCGGTAGGTACTATCATCAGGCACTGCAGTACCCTAACAAAATTTAGAGTCGCCCCAGCTTCTGGTAATCCAAATCAGAAACTGCCGCGTCCGTAAATTTTTACTGCGTTTATTGGAACAGCCTCCCTGATAGCATCGTTGACGCTCCGAGTATATGAACGCCTTCAAGAACAGTCTAGACGAAGCTATGCAGGAGCATATGTTCAGTCTTAAAATACGTAGCACCTTACGAGCCTTGCTATAAATCCAGCAGCTATCTCAATCAATCGTCAGTTATGATCGGGTTCCAAAGGCCGGATCCCTTGTGAATCAAGTCGCGAAAAATACAAGAATCGGCAACAGGCCATGGGCCTATTTCTTCAGCGCCGACACTTCTATTCTTTACCAAGTTAGACTACCTGTTGGTGCCGCCAATGCGCCGTCCGTTCTTCCTCCACTCGATGACAGGAGGCGGGTTGCCCTCCGCCCGACACGTGAAGGAAGCTGCCATGTCGTTCAGCACGCGCTGACTGCGCGGAGTCTCCACGAACTTAGGAGGATCTGTAATACGAAACAAAAATACTGCGTCAGACCATGGCTTAACCAAACTAGGTACTATACACGCAACTGCAATGTAAGTTAGATGCAATAATCTCGAAATGTCTAATACAAAAAACGAAAACGGCTCAAAATAGACATAGTATGCTTTCCATAAAGATGTGTCCTCGTAATGAGAAAGAAGAATAAGTCAATTGAAAAGTTGAAAAACTTTTGAAGTATTCTATCAAGTTGAGCAGTATTGATGAAAAAAGAGCCTGGGATCGATTTTCTATTGAGAAAACACGAATTATGTTGCAAGGTGAATTTTTTGCTCCAAGAAAAGTTCCCAATTTTAATACTTACGTACAACGAGCGTAGAAACTAAGGAAGTTTGATACACTGTTCTAAAAATCACCCATAAACGGTATTACCGGCATTTCAGTGGCCGGCAGACACGTGAAAAGAAACGCCATGTGGCCGTTTTTATTCCAAATTTAACACTAGAAACCCGTACAACATCTGAAAAAACGGCAAAACGGTTTATTGTCACGAGGCGGCCGATCACTAGAACGTCAGTAAGACCGTTTTTTCAAGGTTTTTCTTCCAACAGTGTATTAAAAACGACGTCCCAAGTCTAGTCAATTAGTCAATGCCAAGTCAAAGATTCTCGGGCAATTGATGCAACACTTAAAAAAATCTCGTTGACCTGATGAAACCAAATCCTGGAGAAGTGGTGTCGCTATAGAATGCTTATTACTTACTACATGGACAAAAAGTAGAAAATTAAACTTATTTTTAATGCATGAAACATTAACTATCTCCACACAGGAAAGAATACTGTGCCTTGGCGGCGGTAATCAAGTCTGAAAAGAATAAACGCGCTGGGGTAAAAATAACAAGTCAAGTCGATCCTAAGCGATCCATTGAGAAGAACATCCTGCGAGAGAAAGGGAATCATCAAGTGAGGTATCCCCACAAAGAATAAACCAAGCGACGCTTAGCATTAATTATTTAATTATAAGCAGCTCCGTGATCACCCAATGCGAACTCTGCTATGAACTCCTTAATAGGAACATTACTAAAAGAGCCCTCCAACCTGTTTAGGGTCTCTCGACATTGATCCTACTAAGGGCTTTATCAAGGAAGGTCCTGCTATAAGGAACACCAATTGAAAACCCAGCTGATGGTGTCTCAATGAGAACCCTGCATACTAAGGGTATTCCAATGCGAACGCTGCTCCGAGCTTTTTTTTATACCAGGACCCAATTAAGGGTTTTATTTTACGAGAACCATGTTAACCTTATTCTAACGAGGACTTAGCTACAAGTCCAACCAATAAGGACTCTGCGTAAGGTAATCCAATGCGAACGCTGCTGTAAGTTTTTATACCAGGACACAGTGAAGGGTTTTATTTTACGAAAACCATGTAAAGCTTATTCTAATGAGGACTTTTATACGAGTCCAACCAGTAAGGACTCTACCAAGGATATTCCAATGAGAGCCCTGCTATGACTTGTTTATACCAAGACCCAGTTAAGGGTTTTATTTACGAGAACCCTGTTAAGCTTTTAATGAGGACTCGGCTAAGAGTCCAACCAATAAGAACTCTGCTAAGGATATTCCAATAAGAGTCCTGCTATGAGTTTTTTTATACCAGGACCCAGTTAAGGGTTTTATTTTACGACAACCATGTTCTAATGAGGACTCAATTAAGAGTCCAACCAATAAGGACACTGCTAAGGATTTTACAATGCGAACGCTGCTCCGAGTTTTTTACATCAGGACCCAGTTAAGGGTGTTATTTTAGGAGAACCATGTTAAGATTATTCTAATGAAGACTCAGTCAAGAATCCAACCAATAAGGACTCTGCTAAGAATATTCCAATATGAGAATATTCCCTGCCATGAGTTTTTTATACCAGGACCCAGTTAAGGGTTTTATTTAACGAGAACCACGTCAAGATTATTCTAATGAAGACTCAGTTACGGGTCCAACCACTAAGGACTCTGCTAAAGATATTCCAATACGAGTCCTGCCATGAGACCCGCAATCAGGACACCAAGTCCACACGGCGCACTCACGGGTCATGATAATGAAGAGGCCACCTCCGTCGTCCACGGATGTGACTCCAAATCCTGATGTCTTGAATGTTGTTTCTTTGTTGCTGCCCCCTTCACCCCCTCCGCCCTCATCACCCCCTCCTGGGTCCCCTTCAGCAATGGACCAGTTTCCCCCAAGATGGGGATTTTTGCCTCCCACGGCTGCCATAGGATACGTCATAAGCACTTTATCTCTTATCTAAGAACGTAAGATGTTGTCCATCCCAAACTATTAGGCTTATAAGTAAATGCTACCGTAATCTTTGCAATTTAACTTAATCATCAACATGAATATAATGAAAACTTCATTTAAATTACTAGTATTTCATGGATTATAATAACGGTACGACTATGCAAATGGAACGCTTTCATTTGTGCGGCATTAAGAAATTTCAGTTGTTCAGGGTCAATAATTCCTTTTCCTGGTAAACTTTTGTTGATTTAATAACTTCTCGTGGAAACAAACAAGTATTTTCCATTAAATCCTGAATTAATTGCGTTATGTGCGTCAAGGGGAAATGAAACACAGCAATAGCATAAATGATATAATGTATATATTTTACACCTTCTGACTTCTCCTGTAGATTTGACGAATTGAGCAGAAAAAAAAACTAACCCTAGGTTGAGTGTATGTAACCCAAATAAAAACTTTAAATAAAATAATTTCTAAATAAGTATCCTAAGGATAGGAGGAATTTGAACCAGTTGAAATGGGAAAAATAATCCTAATACGTGTGAAAATCAGAATACAAACTCTAAATAGAAAACGCTCGAAATAAATACCATGAAGAAAAGAAAAAATTTCAACAATGTCGCGAACCTTTAGTTACCAACGAAATAAATTAAATGCTGGGTGTGAAAACCGTGGAGTTGTACCTGCAATGATGCCGAACGTTCAAAAACAGTATGAAACAATTAAACATCATGTTTGACGATTCAGGCGCAAGCTTCAATCAAATGCAGAGCATAGTTCAACATAGAATTGAGCATTACTGGTGAATAATAATTTTCAAATTATCCGTTTAAGTACTTTCGAAAATTATACCTTAAAATTAGGAATGAATCGATATAAAATAAATACCAGATTAACCAGCAGAAGGAGCTCATCGATTGAACAAAGCCGAGGCCAAATTTCAAGGACGCATTCCATCCTTCCACAAAGTTATTCGCAATGTAGACATCGATCGCTCTTGAATCGAAACCTCGGTCGCGTCTCGGTTCGGGCGATTCTGTAAGCCACACCAAACTCGAGTGACAGAGTTAGCGACTAGCTCCAGCGTCCTTATAACTTCATTACTCAACTACCAAAACTTGCATAATAAAATTTCAAACCAAGTAAAAGTTCCTCAAAGGAGCAACTGAAAATACGGGGCGTCCAAAGAAGACGTGCATTGGTGAGACCTGATGAAGAAGCTTGATCGCTCGGCGGCACTCCACTGGGAACACATTTTCAATGGACGAAACTCCGACCACACATTTCTAAACACTACCAGCTCAATTTTTTTAATTTAAGTGAATTTATTTCAACTTAGAAATGGAGAAAATCTTGAATTAATCCTCTACCGCCTGACATAAGTAACCGGAGAGCAATATTGTCACAAGCCAACTTCCTAAAAAGGATACGTTCCAGTGAGCTCAAAATGACTTGCACTGGTGGTTGCCGCCACGTACGACAACTTTAAAATGTTCTCAGTTGCGTACAAACGTAATCAGGTTGTTACACTCACTAGTTTACTTATAATTTGAGTTGAAAGTTATGTTCCCGGAGAACGACATTCGGCGGTAGAGGGTTAATATACATATAGACAAGGGAAAAAAATTGTAACCTGAGAATATGAATCAATTTATTATTTTATATAAAAAAGTTCTAAGCGTTGGGGCAAGCACAGTCAATAACCACCTGCCAAACGTTGCCTACAACCTACACAGCTTGTGGAGAATCGAGTAGCACAAATTCATCTTTGTTTTGTACTAACAACAGCCAATCCAACACTAGGAAATTGGCCGATCCATTCTCAAAAAAATTTTTGAAAGTAAAGAGCGACCAGGGGTGGACTTAGCATTTGCCGTCATTTCAAGCATATTTTTTGGCATGGAAGCAGCACTTTCTCTCATCCTCGCTAGGGAAAGCCGAGAAAGAAAATCGTTGAGGAAACACGTCAAACTCGACCTGAGTTGACAATGCGCCGGCGCGCTAACAAAGGAACTTTTACGAAACCCGGCTAAACGTTCCTAACTAGTCCAAAGGCGCTGTTTTACGGCCTATGCTTTTTTCTCAAACATGCTAAGGAATGTTTTTGAGCGCACCCTTATGATCTCTAGTGAACGCACAGGAAAAGTTCGCAGTGACCAGCTTTCAACTTATTCTTCCTTTATAACGCAAATGAGACGAATTTGACGGAAATGATTCTATACGATTTGTCTGAAGAGACAAACTTTGGTTGTCTCTTCATGGTTGTTGGGTGCCTGAATGAATCGTGACGCTAATACAGCTCATGTGCACATTATTTTACTCTTCGAATACAAGAAGAGATGCATACGAAAAAACACCGCCAAATTAAAAGTAAAACGTACAGTAACGAATATTACAATAAAGTTAAATTTCACTTCTCAGTGTACGCTTGATGTCATGTTCAGTGTATTCAAATCGTAAAGTAACTTCTGACTGAAGTAAATGTAAATAAAAGATCTTCTCTCCACAGAAGGTTCCACAATTGGAAACAAAAGATGCAGTCGTCAACCAGACTATGCAGATAAGGAAGGAGATATATACACAACAAACAAGTAACCGAGAAACAACGGCCACCAGGAATTGCATTCTGTGTTTTGTTGGTGACGCTTGAAGGGACGGCGATGCCTAAGTGAAAGCGAGCGAGAGAGACCATAGGTCCAGGCAACAGAATAGGCAGGGTCCAGGCAACAGAATAGGCAGGGTCCAGGCAACAGATTAGGCAGGGGTCCAGGCAACAGAATAGGCAAGGTCCATGCAACAGAATAGGCAGGGGTCCAGGCAACAGAAAAGGCAGGGTCCAGGCAACAGATTAGGCAAGGGTCCAGGCAACAGAATAGGCAGGGTCCATGCAACAGAATAGGCAGGGTCCAGGCAACAGATTAGGCAGGGGTCCAGGCAACAGAAAAGGGAGAGGTCCAGGCAACAGAATAGGCAGGGTCCAGGCAACAGATTAGGCAGGGGTCCAGGCAACAGAATATGCAGGGGTCCAGGCAACAGATTAGGCAGGGTCCAGGCAACAGATTAGGCAGGGGTCCAGGCAACAGAATAGGCAGAGTCCAGGCAACAGTTTAGGCAGGGGTCCAGGCAACAGAATAGGCAGGGGTCCAGGCAACAGATTAGGCAGGGGTCCAGGCAACAGAAAAGGGAGAGGTCCAGGCAACAGAATAGGCAGGGGTCCAGGCAACAGGCAATTGTCGAGGCGTTGGTGAGAGTCCCTGTGTCTTTTTCAGCACAACGCTAATGAGCTCAGACAATAGACTCAACTCGAGGCCGCTCCAACACCGAGAATTATACCAGGAAATTAACTCGAGAACTCTAACAAAAATTTCCGCAGTTCATAAGACTGGGGGAGAGTAAATGAGGCAAAAAGATTGGACTACGTAACCCTAGCTGATGCACCCATATTGTCAGTGCCACATAGGAGTTGCGACTGCACTAAACTTTCCATCACTCAGTAAGACTTTGCAGTATTCTTTAAAAATAAATTAGAGATTTTCACAGGATTTCCTAAAAAAAAGAAGGCGTCATCTTCCACCGGGATGAAACCAGCACCGAAGACTGCATGCACCACGCGGAAATAATGAGGCAAAATGGGGCCTATTTTCATAGAAGGAACTATGAGCAACCGAGACTCGAGGATTCCATGGATCACATCTAAGATGGGATATAACGGGCGAGTCTTCTGCTGGGAATTATGTACAACTGGAGCCGGTTACAGGCTCATTGATGGCAACCGTAAGCTCTTTTCATGCAAATATTGAAATTGAGCATTGAGAAGTTGAACATGGACTTCAGAAAATCAAAAATTCTTCGATCAGCGCGCTTTGAATCTTGATTTAGAAGGGATTAAAAATATATTAGAACAAAATACGAAACTTCCAGACCAGAAATATCACATTTGACACAGAGCGGCAATTGATGATGCGCCAACGCAGACATGGAAAAAATTTGACAATCTATGGCATAAAACCAGGACGACATTCAGGGTTGCACACAAGATAACTCAAAAGCCAAAGAAGCGATGAATGTCCCAAACGCAACGTCAATAGCTTTCCTCTAATTCTTCGCAAGGCTTTCCAATGAGCGAGCAAATATTGCAATGAAAAATCGGCATTACGGAGCATAAAAATTCTGGTTCGCTGGAAGACAGAAAACTTGTGGGATTTGTCCTCCACGGACAACATCTCGCACACATCCCAACGAAGTATTTTTTTGCTCGATACCAAGAGGATTTTTGATCTATTTATTTAGTGTGGGAGAGGACAGTGAGGGAGAGGGCGGACAAGGTCTCTTTCAGCAGAGAATGTTTTATTCAGAGAGCACACATCTCGGGAGGCGGCTGCGCTGCTGCTCGACTGTAGCTCCGTAATTGGCTCTTGGCACGCTTGAAATGCCTTACTAATTCCTGACTTCTCAAATGGACACGGTAAGACTGACAGCGACTCTGCGGGGCGCTTAGTTTCTTAGATACAATTTCTAAATGTACTAATTGCCAGTCTTGGATAAGCCGTCGAAAAAGGCAAAAAAAAAATAATCAACTATGTGGCAGGACCAAGAGAACTGTCTCATACGTATAAAATATTGAAAGTAGTTTTTGCAGGAGCAAAAACTACGTAAAATTTTGCAGAAAATGTTCCGTTACTAGTAATTTAGTTTCTTCTCATGCACATAAGTAGCCTGCATTGAAAAATTAGCGCCACGTGTACCGGCAGGAAAATAAAAAATATCATAGGCAAATTTAACTAAAATTTTTAGATCGAAGGCATTTCGAAAGGGTCCTAATGAACCTCATCTGCATTCTACGTTCAAGTGAAAGAAAACACAGCCTACCAAGTACCCGCCTGACACGCATCAAGCTGTAAATCATAAAATACAGGAAGATACAGCAAGTCCCACGAAGAATGACGAATAACAATGATTCTTCTAGACAAGAAAAATTTACTGACATATAACTAAAAATAATCGGTATCAGATAGACTTGAGAAAGATATGGTTTAGGATAAATTTCCTCACAAAATATATAATATACGAACAATTAATGAAGCATATAAGAGGTTCAAAGGCGAATTTCATTCCATTTGAGATTAAGAAATTGATCACAATGCATAACTGATGTTTTGGAACCAAATGTAGCCATGAATTTAGCCGCACGTTAGAGCAGGCATGAGACCAGCAGCAGTAGAAGACGATGCACGATTGTCAGCGAGTCTATTTTATGCAAATGTCCGCTCTTCTCAGATGAAAACTCACGGCAGCGACACCGAAAACAAGGCAGTTAAATTATGCGCCGGCAGGAGTCATCAACCGCATAAGATATGCAAGTAGAGCAATTAGAATCTCGATCAAGGGAACATGAATAGAAAACGCTGCATTATATGACACTCAAAACTTTTAGACGCTGCATCACATGACAATTATAAATTAATGGGACGCTTCACCACACGACACTCAAAATTTGTCGACGCTTCATGACACGACACTCAAACTTGAGGACGGTTCATCACATGACACTCAAAACTTGTAGCCGCTTCATCACATGACACTAAAAACTTGTAGATGCTTCATCACATGACACTCAAAGCTTGTGGTTGCTTCATCACATGACACTCAAAGCTTGTGGATGCTTCATCACATGACACTCAAAGCTTGTGGTTGCTTCATCACATGACACTCAAAACTTGCGGACGCTTCATGACATGACACTCAAAACTTGTGGACGCTTCACCACATGACACTCAAAACTTGTGGACGCTTCATCACATAACACTCAAAACTTGCGGACGCTTCATCACGTGACACTCAAAACTTCTGGACGCTTCATCACATGACACTCAAACATGTGGGCGCTTCATCACATGACAATTAGAAATTAGTTGATGTTCAATCAATAGAAACCCGATGGATGGCGCATTACATGCCATTGGACCATTGGAAATAGACAAAGGTCCATTAAATGACACTGAAAATAGAAAAAAATAGGGAACGGTCCACAACATGATACTCAAAAATTAAAAATCTTCCCAGCGAAGCATTCCTTAAGTATTACTAGAACTAACTACATGCAGTGCGCCGATGATACCGCATGAGACTTGAGGAAAAAATTGTAGACTTATGCATAGACACAAATTATGTGCAACAACACAGGCACGGCGGGGAACATAAGTGAATCGTGATGGCAGGTAAATTAACTATTCATGCATGTAGAATAGAAATGTTTTAAAAATGAAACCGGGGCGGAAATATGAATATTTTAATTAATGTAATACAAACCCTTGCATCAACGCTTGGCATATAATAATATAATATAAGCAGCCCTCAAAATGAATACAATGGGTAATGACATAGAAGATTCAAATGATAGTTCCATGAATGAATTAAATTATAAATAATTATTTTAAAACAAGTGTTGATGCAAGCAGCAGTGGAAGCGCATTGCATTTTTTGGGAAACTAAACACACATCAAAAAATGTTCTCAGCTAACGTGTTTAGCAAGCGCGATTTGCCTGTCGGGATATGAACGTAACAGGCATGGAGGGAGAGGTGTCTTAAGGGCGCTCATTAGGCGAGGTAATGAAGTCCGCTTAGTAGCGTGAGTCTCTTCTTATTAATGGTCTGCTAAAGCTTAAGAGTTTCCTGACCAGTAATAGGAATGACAGAGAAGCTCCAGGCTAATTATTAGCATCAAAAGAGGCAGAGAGGCAGCGAGTCTTCTTGCCCAGGAATATGACATCGTCGACCAAACATGGCGTGCCTAATGAACTCATTAATATTCGGCAGGATCAGTTATCTCTGGAAAAATAGGCCCTTCTCCAGCTACAGAACATCTATGATATTAGTTCAGAGGAAGAGGATCCTCTCAGGAACACACGCATACTCAGCAGGGGCTATTCAAATCTTGCAGCCTATGCCGTCAGCAACAACATTTCGCACTGAGACTCCGCGTCTACGATGACACTCACAAAACAAATTCGTCATATTGTCCAAATGGTTACACGCTTATTGATCGTAGATCCCTTTTGACAAGCCAACTAGATCAGGGTGACACACAAAAGTGCATCGTTATTTGGACGAAGTCTTCATATTCCTTCGAGTGCACCTCGCGATTAGCACCATGTAAGTTGCCCTGGAACAGCTCTAGGATACATCGCACGATTCAGTAACTCGTTTTACTTGAACAAGAAAAATCTTTCCGCTTAGAAGTATGATTAGCTGGAACAGAATTAATTCAGTTCCGTTTCCAACAATATATAAACAAATGGAACGAATTCGCGATTAGTTTCACTGATTATGGAAAACAAAGTATAGAACTCACACAAGTCGCGAATAATTAGTTTCAAGTATAAAGTTGGTTAGAAAACCTACATTACTAATAATTTAATCTGTGATTGTATCACTCGTCTTCCTTGTATATATCCTAACTATAGGCATTAATAGAAGTCAATAAATTATCAAATGCTTTAATACTTACAGTCTTTCATAGAAATTGATGTTAGTACAAGCATCTTGAGAATTTTCTCTTCAGAAGGCGTCTTGCGTGTGAGAGATTCTCATGCGTCACGAGGCAGACGAAGCATCACCGCAGCACAGAGTGACGCTAACTGCCCGTGATTGCGTACCTCGCGCAAACTTGCACTCTCTCTAACCCAGCTATGAGTGAACCACTTAATAATAACCAAGCCATATCTCGTCGAAGCGGCGAGTAAACGCGAGCTAAAAATGTCTTAATAGATAACAGAAAAATGTTTCATATCTCAATAGTTGTAAGCCGATGTAGCTCCAGATTAACGCATTCTGTAACTGTTATATGGATGCCTCTGGAATGACGAACAATAATTCGATCGGCTCACCCTAACTGACCAATATAAGACTAGATATGTTTCGCTTAGATGTTCAAGCTACATAATAATACTTCCCATTATTAACGAGAGGCTACATAATCTCATGTTGGTGCACGACGGTAATATAACTAAAACGTTTAACAGAGAGCTGAAAAGTCGAAACGTATCATGTCAGAAAGACAATGTGAACGCTCGTTACCGAGCATGCACCGTATCAATGAAAGTTTAGCAATTTTTATTTTTAAGAAAACAAGATTTGAACAGCAGCAAAACTGTGAGATATGTAGAACAATTTTAGTCGAGATACAAATTCAAGATAAAAACCTTCTTGAAAATACTGGGATCTCCGTGAACAAAATGACATTTTTTGAAAATGTTTCTTATAAAAAATAAACGTATTATTAAAGCAGGAACGTATAAACATTAGAAGAATAAATCCTCAATCTAGTATTGTCGAAAAAATCCGTACAATTTTGGAGCTTGGATGAAATTTGGCGAGCAATTCTCGCGAAACTGTAAGAGTCAGTTCATGGAGGTGCAATGCTAATAAACCTGCTGGCAATGCTTGACGCAGCGCAGCAAAAGACGAAACAAAGTCTCTGGAGGCCACTAACACAAATCATTGGTTTTCTTATGACAAGTGCATTGTTTGTTAGGAATTTTTGAGGGCTAAAGTGCTATCACCTATACTCAGCAGTGCCCTTCTTGACACTTAAGTGTTGCAGTGATTGATCCAGAAAGCAGTTGAGCAGAGTAAAGGGAAATGAGGAATGAAAAGAAATAATTCAAGAAAAACTGTCTGAAAAATATTCAAATTTATAGACAATGAAAGACAAAAATAATTTTCTGAACTTTTGTTGAAGGAATTTGATCGTGTAGGATCGCATTTTGACTACCTATTTAAAAATCTCAAATTTATAAAAAAGAGATTACGTCGCAATAAACTTTAAAATATTCTAGTAATTATTATATACGTTGGGGAAAATAGAATGAGAATTCATTGGATAGTAATTGTATAGATGATTTTGGAGTTTGAGCCTATCTAATAACGTATTTTTACAGAACTCCAGGTACATACTGCGGGTAAATATCCAAGAGAATAGTGTACGCGTGAAAGTAGCGGCAAGTACCTTAAAAGCGAAGAAGGTTTGTCGCAGCTTCCCTAATCTAAATTACTTAAGTTCTTCTCCCGAACGCTGTACCCGAAGTCAACGCTGCCTCCAAGCTGCGGGAAGAAATCCGCTCTCAACCGAACGAAAAAAACGCACAGGAAAAACGATCAAATGAACACCAAAGGGACCGTTCTATCACTGTAAGATTTTCTCCAAATCAGATGATAAGAAAATCAGAATATGACTAAGGAAAATCAAGATACTCAAAACCTCGACGAGGACGTTGGAACATCCTGCTCCTGAGCGCCTCAAAAAGAGCTTGACGTTCCCGCCACGCAAAACCCTACCGATGACGGGAGAACATCTTGCTCCTGAGCGCTTCAAGGAGAGCTTGACATTCCCGCCACGCAAAACCTTACCGATGATGTTGGAACATCCTGCCTTCAGGAAGAAGCTGGCGTTCCAGCCACGCAAGACCTTACCGAGGACGTTGGGACATCCTACCCCTGAGCGCCTCAAAAAGAGCTCGACTGAGGCGAGACACAGGCAGCAGGCAGAAGCGCAGGCGCCTCCACTCATCGTTCAGCAGCGGTCGTCGGCGGAGCATGAAACGAAGTCATCTGTCCGGTGCCGCTCGAGCAGCGGCATTTGTAAGTTTATCTATTACAGTGAGAGACTTCGTCTATTAGGGACAGGGTTTATCTATTACACGAATGCATTTGCCTACCGTACTTGCCGCAACAATATTATATCGTATATATGGTTGGTTTTTCGCAGAAGTAGCTGTGCACAACTTCCTAATAGCAAGGCAAAGCACAAGCATTCTAAGAAAAATGTTTGAATAATGAGTTAAAAACCACTAACATGGTTCATCACCTGAAAGTTGAGAGCCATATTTCTATCGATTTTCCGAGACGTTCTACCAATTAATGAGAAGCGCGTGTTAACGGAATGATAATGCAGTGATACTAACAAGCAGAATTCGTATTTTATCGAGGTGCTACAGTACAAATTTAGATCATTTTATAATGGTGTCTCAACGACTTCAGACTCAAGTCGATGAAGAACAAGAACAGGAACAAGACAATTTTTCAAATAATGAGAAAATAAAAGCGTCATCATGCAGTGAATTTCAGACACAAAATCGAGGGCAACATTTTAAGCTTCTATAAAACGTGGTCGCGAAGCTAGGCTATATTGTAGTGGGCTCACTAGGACGTAGTACAGCAATTTGGCGCTGTACACCAAATTTATTCATGAGCTCATTCGAAGTCTTCGTAGAGAGATGCAACCGGAAGAAAATACCAGGGATACAGCGTTATCGGGCGATAATCGAACGCATTACGTATCTCGTACATAGACTTTAAGGCACCGATGATAGAGAAGATTCAGAAATAAAACATCATTGGAACCTTCAAGCCGATAACGTGACAATATTTTTTGGTTTAGTTCTTTAGGTGGTTCTTTTTTATTGTTAAACTTGGAAAAACAAATACGATAAGCAAGCATGTTGGGACTTTTCTGTAGTTGAAAATACCCGTGGAACAACCAATAAAAAAAGAAAGAATATGTCGCTATTAAATCAAATTTCCGACGAAATAGGGTACCGAATCACCGGAGCTCGTACAATACGCAAATGAACGGATACCAACAATCCGTCAGGAATTGTTGCCAGCGCTGTAGACGACTCTGGGGAAAATGGTAAATTTAATTCCCCATAGATCCATACAAAAGCTTGTTCGTGTTTTCAAAAAAGGGATTCGACAAGTGAATTTTGTTTTACCAGAGATGGGAATCAACGACCAGCATTTGTTGGGTGCTCTTGGAATGTGGTTGAACGTACTCGTGTGTTTCGAGCCAATGACAAGAAGTGGTACAAACTGCATATGCAAACACAGTTTCTCTTAGTGCCGCCACTGCAGCGCACAATTGTGCTCGCTGATCGAATTAGGAGCCAATCTTGAAGTTTAAGAGGAACCAGAATATCCCAGTGCCCCCTACATTTTAATATCAATATCAATAAACTACAATAAACTACAATAAACTACAATAAACTACAATAAATGTTGCCGAGAAATGACACAAAAAGTAAACATTTCACCTCCGTCTACGTTTCGCCGGTACTAAGTATAAAGTTGTAAGGATACAAGTATCAATACGCGAAAGACGCGGGGTAAAACCCGGGGGTGGCCCCCCATTTTTTACTACAACAGCAACCAGCTTTTGTTTTGAGACGAGCTCGAGCAGAGCTCATTCTTTCACGGACCGCAGATTGAGGAAGGTTTTTACAGCAATCGCCTGTAGCGACACGATGCGCTTGGTGTTTTTTTTCTCTGTGGCGGGAGCGAGGAGCAACTAAACGGCACCAAACCACGAAAGAAAATATGGAGCACAAAAAATAAAGAGATTAAATCATCGCGGATTAAGATGAAGAAGACTCGGCTCGAGTACAAGATAAATTGATACCAAGAATGTTCATGGTGCAAGGATGGTGGATGCTTCAATCGTGGGACTCTTAATTCTGAAGTATACTACATATGAAGCTTTTCATATTCACATTAAATATTTCTGCTTATCTTATTCGATAAAAGTCATTGACTGAAAGCAAAAATTAATAGGCATTTGGATTAAATGCAGCTCACGACAAATATATTCAGCAAAGCGAGAGATCAACGACGCGCAGAAATGCAATGGTGGCAACAAAAGTCCCACAAACATGGATGTTGGCGAGATCATTTAGCATAAATATACGATTTTTAAAGAATGTTCTTACAGCGACCTCAAAGTTAGCGGCACCATAACACCAGAAATAATTAGAAGTAATCTAATATTTCCAAAAAAAAATCATGACAATCTAGGCCTGAACCGTTAAGACGAGCGACTCCCAACGTCAGCTTCTACTTAATTAATACAATGCAAACTTTTGCTAAAGCCACCACACAAGTCCTACTACAATAAGCCCTGCACTCCAATTAACTTCTGTAATTGAAATTTTTCAATTTAACTTCTGTAAATTTTAGGTGGGAGCGGACGAGTCAGGAGCGAATGTTCATCGAGTTAAGGGACGATTTTTGGTGAGCAAATCAGCCCTAACAAAATTTAGAGTCGCCCCAGCTTCGGGTAACCCAAATCAGAAGCTGCCGCGTCTGTAAATTTTCCCTGGGTTAAGGCATGAGCGCGGCTGCCGACCTGCACTGATTCGTTGACCTGATAAAATCGTCTTGGGCGGCGCTCTCATCGCTATTTAATTAAGTGGGATAAAAAAGAGGTGGCGAACTGAAGTGCTCGCGACCAGAAATTATTATCACAGAGAGATCGTAATCCAGTAGCATTAGGCATGCTTTGAATTTGAGGCAAAATAAACAATTGGCAAGAAGTTTTAACCCTGTATCACCAAGATTCCAAAATTGAACCGAATGATCAAGAGCTCGATATGAACACTAATAATGTTGAAATACAAGAACCAGAAATGTAGCTTCATCAGAAAGCCATTTGAATTTGGAAAATTCGTCATTTTCGTAACATATGAACGAATGTCAGCTTAATGTACTGATAGTAAGATAAAATGTAAAATTGAGCCTGAAAAAATTGCGATTCGTCAAAGTGTCAGGTCGATATTCAATAAAATTGGAGAACTTTCGGATTTTTTCCGCAAGTTTAAACGGAAAAATATTTTTTTATTGAATAGAAAAGTATTTTTTTTTTTCATTCCACTGCTTGAAAAATATCAGAGAAAACAATATAAAACTTTAAATTATATCTTCTAAGAAATTCGTCCGAGGCCAAAATATAAACAATCAACAATGAAAAGAGATATAGGAAGAAACGCTTGGACCAAAGTAAAGGCATAACTAATTCATGAGCGAGCAAACAATTTAAAACTTAAAATTATATCTCCTAAGAAATTCGTCCGAACCCAAAATATAAACAATCAACAATGAAAAAAAGATATAGGAAGAAACGCTTGGACCAAAGTAAAGGCATAACCAATATAGCACACTTTACATATTCCACGAGGAATCACAGGAATAAAACGAACAAAAATGGTTCAATAACAACGAAGAATAACAGATGTAAGAGACGCAAGGACATAGTCCAGAAGACGACGAAAGGCTGTGAGCGCAGCGTCGTCGCTAATGAACTTCGCTCTAATTGCCGGCGAGAATATTTTCCTTGTCGCAGCAAAGCGAAAGAGAGATTACAATTAAAAGTTCTCGAGGAACTCATCGCCAAGGAAGGCTATTAAAATCAGCAAAAGTGGGACAGCTTCCTCGAACATGGAATGATCTAAGGGAGAGCTCGGAACGCGCACCTCTTGGAGTAATGGAGCGTCATGCCGAGTAACGTGGCATGCAACAGTTGAGTTTTGGGATACAATTAAATATAATAAAGCGTCAGGCCGAGTAACGTGGCATGCAACAGTTGAGTTTTGGGATACAATTAAATATAAACATAGTTTTTTTTTGTTAAGTTGCCAACGGTCATTTTCTCTGATGCCGCTCACGAAACTGTCGGTTTGAGGATACTTTTAATCAGTTGATATTCCTCCACGTGGCATGCAACAGTTGAGTTTTGGCATACAATTAAACAATATATTGTTGGGATACCACAATATATAGTTTTCTTGATCTTAAGTTGTCAACAGTCATTTTCTCTGATGATGCTCACAGAAGTGTCGGTTTGAGGATACTTTTAATCAGTTGATCCACGGCAGAATTTAGTCCTACATTTACCCAACCATCAGCAATATACATTAAATCAGCATACATTGTTACAGCAATAGTTCGAGATCCCCACAGCAGACATGCTTCGCTACTCCTTGTCTTTTCCTTCACTGAACTTTCATAAATGACTAATCATCAATAAGTTATTAATAATATTATGATAGCCACTATAACAAATTACGACTATTACTTCATTTCTTATCATAACTCGTAGAAGCGTTTAAAATCCATTGGTAATTCAACAAAACACTTGTTCTTGACAAAGTCAAAATACTTGAGCCGAGAAAGACGGAATCCCAAATGTCTCAAATAGACCTGCAGGCTTTGTTAATAGGGCCTGCACCCGTTACGTTAAAAGGAATTGATACGTTTAGATTTATACGCGAAAATTTTAATTTCAATAACAAGAATAATAACATTTTATAAAATATAAGTGAGGTACGAACAACCGAAGAATTTCTAGTAGATGACAGCTATCGTGTTTCTGCCATCGAGCTCCTGCAGGACCTGCCTTTCTCACCATACGTCGCCCCGGCCTCAGCGATACTTACGATCTGTGGAAGAAACAAAATAATCGTTAGAATTTGGATTCCAATAATTTTGATTCCAACTACATTTATACACAAAATATTGTACCAGCCTTCGATGCAAAAACTAAACTTACAATATGTAAACATGAACCGTTGCTAACTAGCACTTTTAAAAACAAAAAGAGTAAATCCTAATATAGGTGCGCTGGTAAGGATAATTTAAAACCAGAACAAACGACGAGCATCTTAAAATGTAAGTACATGCTGGTAACCAACATTTTAATAGAAGATTATTTACAATTGAGCAAACTATATTTTTTCTAAGGGCCTCCGTAAGAAAAAAATATTTCTCAGAGGCCCATAAAAATCCCCATCCCTAGCGAAATATTTTTCGATTTAATAGACAGAGATTTGTTTCATTCGAAATTTAATTGTACTAGAAATCGTGTTCATCGGTTTTTATAGGTGTAAGCTAATAAGTGAATTGCATACAAAGCAAAATTCAAATGAATTGACCAGCATTACGTATGTACCAAAACTCGTGCAAAGAAAATGTTTCGGAGTCCAGCTCCATATCGTTAGTTCATAGCACAAGTCCTAGAAACACAAATACGATCAATTAGTAAAGTAAACGGCCACTGTCAGTTATTAAAACGGGAACAAGCAAATTATGAAATGAAATGAACACTAGTAAACAGACCTGCCTATTTACTATTTCAAGGGGAAAGGAGATAAAGCAAGCATTCAGACTAGGCTTCTGTTTGAATATATACAGGGATTCTAAAATTCGTAATATGGATCAGTAACACTGATTGTATCAAGGTCTAGTGAACCTCGATGAGTAATTAATTTCAAATATTCTTAGGGACAATTCAAGACACAATAAATGAGTTGAGTTTGAAGAGTGCATTCATAAGAACGATCTAGCCATTTTCAAAGCGGAAAATTCAATTCTTTGAGGCAAGCAAAAAATTTAAAATTATCCAAGCGGAAAATTTAAAATTTTCCAAGCGGAAAATTTAATTATTTGATGATATTATGCATGAAATATGAAAAATCTTAGCACTTCATAATTTTCTAATGAAAATGAATAATACTTGGTATGTAGAACAAGGGACATTCACAACACGCGCACGTAATCCTATTAAGAGAAAGTTCAAGCGCAATTTTTTTTACAAGTCCAGCTTAAGTCGTTAATCTGACCAACGACATTTGAGAGCACCACCCGATATAAATTCAAGCATGAAAGGAAAAAATTTTCCCGTCTTTAAGATTTTTTTTATATGCTTACGTTGTATAAGATGCTTACGTTGTATACGATGCTCATATTATGTTTGATTACATTATATCACATAACGTATAAAAAGAGTCCCAACTGCACAGTTGTAAATATTGTTCTATTCAACAATCTTAGCAAGTTGAAGTGGATATATGACTAATAAAACTCTCAGTTAATATAACTATTGATCGGAGGAGACGGAAATTTGTTCTGTATTTTTCTCGTAATCCAAAAAAGCTCATTTATCGACTGATTTTTGCGCAGGGCACGCATGCAACATACCAGTAAATAAAGGAAAGAATTTGAAATTGAGCTATGTACGTGTTCGATATGAAATTCATTTAATGGGATTATGACAACTTGTCAAACAATAAAATGACATTTTCTTTCGTACCACTTGAACCTATAAGATAAAAATATCTATCTAGCACCATAGGAAAAGTCAATAAATCTTAAATCGGCACTTTTCCTTGTCAATGTTTCGAATTGGTCATGATCATATTTTCTGGGGGCCTAAGTGATGAATATACAAAAATTACACAATAAAATGATCCGTTAGACACCGAGAGGAAAATAACTCGATATAAGTGACTCGTATTGCGGCAAAAATGTTCATACGTACACAAAAACGTGCCAGTTGTCCAAACCAACCGAAAGCAAAATGCACTCGAATTTAATTCAAAATTCGATCTTCGAGACAAGAGAGTTTTGAAGCAAATTTTCACATTTAATCTGCAGCTTTCTCAAACAGGTGGCAGAGAAACACTGACAATTAAAGTAATGAAGGAGATAACATTAGAATAAATGAACAACTAATTCGTCTGCACTTCATTATATTCGTGACAAAACTCAAGGCAGAACACAGAACGTCATCGAAGCGGTCTCCACAAACCAGGAACTACCATAGGCATTGCATAAGAAACTAACATGTTTAAAAGATACGTATGAAGGAACTCGAAGAAGAAAAAGCCGCGATAATTTCAAGTGGTGAGAGCGACCGTGCAACAGTTTCATAGCATTCTTCGCATAACTTTGCAGCGAAACTTTACGCTCGCATCCTCACGGGAGACAAAAGTTTTTTTCACAGCGGTACACCTCACAAGTTAGAGATAATACACATGCTGAACCTGTTGCTTTGTTTACCGTCACAGCAGGTTGGAACGCCGCCCTGCCTCTACAATGTGGATAAAATGCGGAATAAGAGAAATCTAACCATAATGATTGAAAATGGAGTCATTAAATTCCATTAATTCATTAACGATACTAGGTACGGAACCATCAACGATTAAAATAACACAGTTTGAATGCCCAACCGACGATGCTTATTACTAAAATATCAAAGATTATGAAAATGAAAGTTCGAAAGTATAATCGACGACGTACGTAACTATAAAAAATTTTGATAGTAGCTCTTGAATTTACAATCTGTGACATTTTGTGGGGAATTATCAATTATTATAACATAGTTTGAATGTACCAAGCAACGGATGCCTCGATCACATAATTATCGGCAACATTTTAATTAGTTTTTTTTAATGAGAAATTGCCAATAATACTGCAATATTTACTCAAAATTTTCAGATAAACAATATGGTAATTTTGACGCTCAACTGCGAAAAAAGAAAGTAATTACAACCAAGTATTTTCGTCTACTCCCCTTACGCAACGATAAGATTGTCTTCAATTAACTCCAAACGTGCAATAAAAATTTTAAAGAAATATTTTTTTCACTTTAAAGCCGATTGTGTCGAAAAAAATACGAGATTAAACTCAAGGCAGCAGATTAGTGAAATATTGAAATAGTATCATAACAATAAAACCTAATCGTCAAAGTTGAAAGTAAAAGCAGTTATTTGTGTAAGATTCACATATCTGCTTCATATGAGTATCCAGTGAACTTCGCCACACAAATCGCCGAAAAATCTGCAACCAAAGCGCTGCTTGAGACATGCATGTATAATTCAATATCATCGTGTGACGAGAGGTTTCGTTCGTTTTCAAAAAAGCCGTTTATGCAACTATATTATGATTATTAATACTATGGCAGGAAATTATTAAGATTATGTAAGCTTATTAACATCTCCAGTATATCTCCGTATATTTTGATTGACAAATAAATGAATGAATCAAGGGAGATAATACCGTATTGTACATAATTCCTAAATACGTCCGCAGTGATCGAAAAATAAAGCAGTTGGGATTTCATGTAAACTCCAGTTGATCGAGGCTGTAATTTTTAAAATTAATATTACAGATTGTTTTTGCTGAATTATATGGAAATAAAGCGAACCTGACATGATAACATGAATTAATATAGAAATAAAGAAGTCTGCTATGATTGAATGAAAAGTCGAATAAAAAGTATACGATAACAAGGACATGGAATCAACACTGAACAATGAATACAAAGTCAAAACAAAATAATACAAAACAACAAGATAAATTGGCAACGGAATTGCAAGGTTTTGAAGATTGGAAATAAGCAAAGGCTTGTCTCATTGAAACGAGTTCTTGAACTGACAATACAGAAGCTAAAAATACTGCGTGTAAACATACAAGTGAGTGAAGTGACACTAAACTAAATTAGAATATACATGCATACTTCAACAAACTCCTTCAAAAATAATAGAATCAATAAATAAACATTGATATAAGTATACTTTTCTTTATAGCAATTATTGTAACATAGGATAATTTCTTATAATACTATAAAGTATTATACTATACTATAAAGATAAGATATACTAAAGATACTATAAAGATAAGGCTACTTTCTTTATAGCAATTATTGTAACATAGGTTACTTTCTTATAATACTATAAAGCTAAGATATACTAAAGATATACTATACGATACTATAAAAATAAGGATACTTTCTTCATAGCAATCGATCGTAAGAGCCTACGAGATGAAGAAGAGTTCAATTCTCAATAAAATTGCGCGATGCACTTAGGCGGCACAAAATTTAGAGTCGCCCCAGCTTCTGGTAATCCAAATCAGAAGCTGCCGCGTCTGTAAATTTTCACTGGGAAGAACTCCTACCCTAACAAAATTTAGAGTCGCCCCAGCTTCTGGTAATCCAAATCAGAAGCTGACGCGTCTGTAAATTTTCACTGGGTAGGCGGCACACGCGCGCGTCTGGAGCTGCAGGTCACAGCGGCTGTCATAAATCAAACGCGCTATTGAAGTAACGCCAGCCAAGAACGCGCGTCTCCAGTACAGCGCTTCCTGACTCGCTTCCCGTGCAGCTAAGTGCTTTGAAAACCACCTTCAGTAACCTGCAACCATGAATCAATGACCTACAACCATGAATCAATTCCGTGAACGCAACGCAAGTGCAGGGAACGCAACGCAAGTGAACGCAACGCAACGCAATCGTCAAGAGCGGAACGGCATAAATCAGTCAATTTTAGAAGCTGAAATTCTCTCAGATATGCGGTTATAATCTTTCAGAATCATGACGAAACTTCTGGTTTCCTTCGTAAGCATTTGCATCGCTCAGAAAATAAATCATTTCTCTTAGCGTGACGCGTGCATTTATGAGGAATCAACGTAGCAGAGTCGAAAAATAAATTACTTTGTGAAAGGGAAATGGGGTAAAATGCAATGAAATCACGTCAAGGCATTGATGTGCATTAAACAGATGCACGCAACTTATCAACAATTTACATCTTGCATTGTTAATAAGTGCAAAAGAAGTCTGCAACAGCAGTCGTATTTTAGTATTTCAACTAATGTAGCGTCAGTGGTAGTTATGTCGTAGTCGTTAGGTGGATAGTCGTAGAGAAGTACTCATATCGTAATCGTTAGGCATGAGTCGTACTAGTAATTATATCATAAGCATTTGGCGAACGTTCGAGCTAAATCGTTATCTCTCAGCAATAAGTCGAAATCTTTAAAGTGCGAGTCGTAGCTAAGAATGCTTGCGTTGAGACTTCAGGACTAAAAACACAACTAAATTAAAACTGTAAATATCTACATTACGAAAAGCGCCATTGACAATGGTACCAACGGTGATTTTTCACGCCATAAATAAGTAACGATAATATCATCATATAATAATCATATAAATAAACACCAAAACGCACAGCATACCCAGTAATGAACAATCTTTACCGCTTAAACAGCAATAGCGGCTGACTGCTTCAAACATTCTCACACTTGCACCTTGTACACACGCGACAATAATCAACGTACACAGCGATAGGTCTACATTTAAACGACTTTTTTTCAACACTGGATTCGCTATGTGCGATGCGGATGGTTTAAATACCAATTAAATAGAACAAGAATACAAGGTTAAAGATTGGAGCGTGAAAAGACGGCAGGAACAGAGACGATAGCTGCGTATTTCAGGGCTCATCTAGCGCGAATTAGTCGCAGCCAAACAAATTTCGCGGAGGTAAATCAGGGCCTGAGCCGCATAATCCGACCGGGCTTAGACCTGAGCTGGTCGACCTCCGACCAGGGCAACACCAGCACAAGTGTTCATACATTCAACCGACAAATAAGTTGGTTTTTCCTTTGTTCAGCGCTCAAATTTAAAATACGTATGTCGGACTGTGATCGTTGCGTCGAATGTTGAGAGCATTTACGAAAAATTATTTCATTTAAAGGAAATTCTCAATAATAAACTTACAAAGAATTCACTTCAAGAGCATTTCTCGGTTGATAAAAACAAGAACACGAGCGGGCAACATAGAAACAAAGATAAAGTATAAGAAAATGATATAATATATAGTATAAGAAATATAAGTATGATATAGTATATATAATTATATACGTATGATATATATACGTATAGAAATATTAGTTTGAGATGGCAGAATTTGTTGATTTATACGCGTGCGATTAACGACCAGAGAATAAATTGATTTAAATTATCAAAAAGTCGGACAATTCTTCAGATGACGTTGGTAGATCGAAAGGCATATATCGAGAAGTAGTTTTAGTTTAATAACGACGTCGTCGTTATTAAACGTCGTTATTAAACTAAAACTACTTCTCGATATATGCCTTTCGATCTACCAACGTCATCTGAAGAATTGTCCGACTTTTTGATAATTTAAATCAATTTATTCTCTGGTCGTTAATCGCACGCGTATAGAAATATACGTATAGAAAATATTGCTGGGAGCACAGCTCAACCGTTGTCATATAACGAAGGTTCGAACAGAAGTGGGCCGACAGTGTTTAGATTTTCGAACATGTGCTTGATGAAAGATAAACTAGAAAATAAAATATATTAACATAGAATGTACACTAGATATTTTAGTCTGCATTAAACGATAGAGGAATTTTACAGACAGGCGGAAACGATAACGTCATGATGATATGCATGGCGCTGCAAGCAAACAATACCTTGTTTGTTTAAAACATCAATATTCCAGACTGAGTCCATGGCTACTGTTATTCGAGTGAGGTTATAAATCAGAAAAAATCTGTAGCGAGGAGCCAGAGGTCTTTTCTGTTCTCTCCTGGAAGTCTTGGTAAAGAATTTTTTTTTTTTTTGAACAAAAAAACGAACTGTCGCGACCTAGGCTTTTGGAAGTAATAGTAATAACTTCAATAAATGGTTTGATTTTCCTTGAATCATGGAAAAGTGTAAAAACTTGACGTAATTATGTAAATATGAAGTGGCTAAACGAAAATGTACGCTAATAAGTCTTTGAAGTGTCTTTCAAAAGAAAAATACAACCGCGTGCACGTTATATGAATAAGAGGACATTTATCGGTGAGTCAACCAACGAGAATCAAATTGAACTTAAGCTAAATAATGCATCATCCATGGCCGAGTCATGGTGGATTCATAAAATTTGATCACTAATTATTTGTGATATGAGCTTTATTTTTGTTGTTCGATCGAAGTGATATTCCATGCATGCGATGGGCTGTGATAGAAAAAGCGTGGTTATATCAAAGTTAATGAAAAAAATGAACTGTCAGTACAAAATAAAGAAAGGAGCATGGGAAATAAAATTGAATTAGGGAAATAGATGAAAAAGTGAAATAAGATAAAACTCAGAGAAGATGGAAGAAATGAATAAGAAAATGGAAATCTTGAAGCTCCTCGAGCTCACGGCAGATCATAATTGCCTACTCCAAGACCCATAATTAGAGGACCTCTAAAATACTCTCAGTAATTTAAGGGAATAATGCGCCTCAAATTGGACAACTTCTCGAGTAACAGGAGAAAATGCGGCTTTGAATGTCCCCTGCCTTCCAAAAGAGACGAAACACGAGCGGTACAAAGGAATTTTTTGGACGGCCGAGGGAGCAGAGTCTCTGTGCTTCCTTATACCCGTGATTCATTTCAGTTGCAGAGGAAACGATGTTTGTACCAAAATCACGCTAGCAAAGCAGGAGTATAGCAATGAGAACAACATGCTCGTTTTACCGAGTAAAAGTTCTCTTGACAAATGCATGCCGCGATCTGGGACATAAAGTGAAACATAGTCTGCGCGGTTTTGTCAAAAAACCTGACGTTCCAATAATAATTAAACCAGCTGAAACTAGATGATATTCTACAAAATACTTGTAAGGCAAACTATACGTTCCTCATAAATTACAAAAAAGGTGATATAAAAAATCATTCTTTGATCGAACAAAGGTCAAATGTAATATCAGAGAAACATAATTACAGAAATGACGGTTTTCTCGCAAAATAAAATTAATTAGCGCAGTAACAATCTCTCCATACGTTTCCTAACAATCAAGAAAATGAACGGCCCGCACAGACAGGGCAGCTAGAGCGCAGTTTCATGGGTAAAATTTAGGGGAAAGGTGCGAGTGCAGGCCAGATAAGCAATAATTATTCTGGCAGCCCGAGACGCTTTTTTAGGGTAAGCATAAGCCAGGCAATCAAAACTAGGCAGGCTGCCAGGTAAATTTGGCGCTTTGGCAGCCCGAGTAGCCACAGAACTTGGGCGCCCTATAATTGAAGAGGGAAAATTTTTGCTAAGAGCTTTAAGCGAAGTTGAGGGCAGATGCGTCCATCGCGCTCATCTCTTTCCATGAGAGAACTTCGCTATAATTGCTTGCTTCCATCAACGGAAATATGAAACAAGCTCCATGCTTCGGACGCCTGGTTTGGCGAGTGCAACATCAGGCAAGGTATAACCCATTACGTGTAAATTTAGCTCAACCAGGAAACAATGTTACAGAAAAATTCATGAATTAGTACAGACATGAGAAGGTTAACTATATCACAAGAGGCTGTCGCAGTCAAATCATTTGTAAAAGAAATAGTTTAGAAAAATTAAGTTATTTTGCAATAACGGAATTACTTTTAAACTAATGACGACTATTTGAAATAACTCAACACGAGAAGTTGCTCAAAAATTGTAAGTGGAACCAAGACGAGCCTTTTACTACAGCTTGTATATCAAATAGCATACATCGGTTGGAATAGACAGCAACATGGTAACTTACCTCTCAGTGATAAAATGAGACAAAATCAAAAACCGTCGATAAACCATGTATATTTGATCCACTTCACTGGAAGATTTACGATAATTTGTTGAATGAAATATTCTTGTTAATATCAGTTCTTTGCCTGAGTTTTCTACAAACGAAAATACAAATAATTAATAAGTGGATATTTGCCATAAATCATAAATTGGAGAAGATGAGCTTCATACAATAAACGAATAAGGCAAATTGCTTAGCAGAGAGCCTAGAACAAATATATGTTTGTTTTCTATGAACAAACTCGTGACGAAGGAGTAAAATTTCAATTGAAATAACTTATTCATTTTCCAATTTATGCGAAACCAAACATATTCAATAACGTGGCAAATAAAATGCATTAAAATTAACAGCTTTGATAGAGAAGGTGTTGAACATCTAATTTCGCTAGCAAAAAAAAATACTGAAAAAAAGTTCGGTTGGTTATAAATTTCGATTGAGATGAGGCTTCAGTTTGGATTACTTGAACACAGAGAATATCGCAAACGATGCGGAATGAGGATGGGAACATTGACACAAAAAATATAACTCAGTACTCATTGCAGTGAGTGACAGAAAGCGCATTTTCTCGTCGACGAAAAAGTGAAGTCACGGACAGACAAACAGACAGACGGACATGACGAGCACAATAGCGCCTTTTTCCATAAATGAGAAAATACTCGAAAGAGGAAGAGGTAATGGAGCCTGTAAATCGACATAAGTGCTGATTATACAGCTGATTACGTCGTGCTTGTTCTCCCTAAACTAGTTTCAAAACTTGAAGTTGTAGTTTGGTGTTGAAGGTCAACCATCTCCGAAGTCGAGCAAAAAAATGCCGTCTATCGCATGCGGTTGATTCTTAAGCGACTAACAAAAGAACCATCAATGTAATCACGAACTCGCAAGCGTAAAAACATGAGGCCATGCGAATATATTGAAAAAATAATGAACTACAAATTGATAATGGAAAATTTTAAAACATAAACGGACCAAGAATTAGGATAAAAATGAGAAGCGGTTTTCCGAAGGTGAAAAGATCTTGAGGTTATCCTGCAATGACGAGCGTTACGGTGTAAACAGTCGCCTGTATACTGCAGGATAAACGGCCTACAGAACAGCTAACCTATACTGAAGGATAAGCGGCCTACAGAACAGCTAACCTATACTGAAGGATAAGCGGCCTACTGAACAGCTAACCTATACTGAAGGATAAGCGGCCTACTGAACAGCTAACCTATACTGAAGGAAAGCGGCCTGCTGAACAGCTAACCTATACGGAAGGAAGCGGCCTACTGAACAGCCAGCCTGAACAGCTATTACCGAAGTTAGGAAGAAGTGCCCCAAATTTGCACTGCAAGAGCTTAAGCTCAACAAGCTGAATAATTCAAGAAATTTCCGCACAGAAAAATGGCCCAACAAGTTAGCCGGACTATAATAAGTTCTTTTCTTTCGGGAGGTTTGAAGCGCGGTTTTTATGGGTTATGAAGCTTGGGAACGAGTCTAAGTTTCGAAACAGATATTCGAAGCTCCCGCAACGGGATATTCTAGATCAATCAAACAGTGATTCTTCAGGCAAACTGAGATTACTTAGGAAGCTTGGCATGTACGAGGAAAGAGTTTCCACATAAACATGACTTGAAAATTGCGAACAACCGCAACGCACCTGCGAATCGTGCCAGCGAAACTGTGCGCATCTAATGAGATATTCCGTCTCATGAGCGTACCACGTACTCCGTACTGCAAATAATATGGATTATGGAAATAATAATAGTAAATGAAAATGATTATAAAATTAGATAACATATCTGAAAATTTTACGCGAGTTGATCATTTGAAAAAGGGAAAGGACAATAGCTTATATAATTTAATTGTGAAAACGACAGAAATATCATATAATACCGACAGAAAAATCTGTTACTGGCGAACGAAGGGCTGGTGAGAGCCTTGCAGTTGCGACCTAAACCACTCGATTACTAGGGGCCACATATTAGCAGAGTTGAAGTTGAAGGCACCACTCACTAGTTGGGCCACATATTAGCAGAGTTGAAGTTGAAGGCACCACTCACTAGTTGGGCCACATATTAGCAGAGTTGAAATTGACGGCACCACTCACTAGTTAGGCCACATATTAGCAGAGTTGAAATTGACGGCACCACTCACTAGTTAGGCCACATATTAGCAGAATTGAAGTTGACGGCACCACTCACTAGTTCCGCCACATATTAGCAATTAGCAGAGTTGAATATAACGGCTTTTCAGGTCTATACCTAACATGGAGACGCCTCCTAGCTGAGCAGCGGCGCCGCCGCAGTTGAACTTTCCGCTAAAATTACTAATGAACGCCGAAATTTCCTTCGAAAGAAGCCAATCAAAAACGAGAAGCAAATCAATCGCTCTACGCGAAGCCCTCACGGGAACGAAGGAATAAAATGAGGTCGATTCTCAAGAACTCGCAGAAAAACAAGGAAAAATGCAAGGTGGAAATCAATGCATGAGGTTGAGCGTGGAAACATAAAGGGAAGTTCATAGACTTGAATTGTTCGTCGGCAGATGGGACGCTGATTGCTTCCGTGCACATCTAAGATGTATTGACTAACCAGCCCAGCAGTTTAGCACTCGTTATTAAATGAAGAAAAAACGAGTCTACTTCCCACCATTCTTATTCGGTCTTTCTCCATTCAAGCCTAAAAAATTAGTAACAGATTACCGGCTTTACTGAATTCAGAGCATAATTGATAACATTGATGAAATTCGAATTCTTGGTATCGGGAAGTAGAGGTATTTTGATTTAGAAATTAATCAACGCTTACGTGAACACATATGACGCAGCATTATCAAGACCAATTACTGCAGTAACTTTGACCAGTTTTGACAGTTGTTGCGCTTTGAGTACTTTCTTATACTTTGACAGCATCATTCAGAACTTATATGTCATTGAAGTGTGTTTATTACCATCGAACGAAGATACCCAAGAATATTGCAAAAAAATTATATTTTTTCTTTATATACATATATTTCTTCAAACAAAATTAGCAGCATAAATACAATTTTCCGCGGGATCTCTCTATTTCAACATTTCAAGTCCATAGACGATGAAATATTTGACCATCCAGCATTTCACAAGGCCACATACAGTTGGACGGAAGGATATGAAGTGCAGCAATGGCTTGCGCTTCTGGATTTTTTATTATAGCTTCGCACAAGTTCAAAAGAATTTTGATCCGCAAACATTAATATAAATTCATTAGAATTTAAACGTTGAAGGAATAATCAAGAAAAATATTCTGAAAACAGTGGCATGGGATTATCACTCACATGGCATCTAACTTATTCATTGCGCGATTACAACTTTTCCGTAAACGTATCAAGCATTACATTCGTTCAGTGAGAAAATGAACAACTAAGGTGGTGAATCTCTATGAACAACCATTTTCGATCTGTGATCAAACTGACTTGACTGTAGCATCACTCCACAAACAGTTCAATGTTATATCCAGAACAATACTTGAATGAGAAGAGCAAATCCAGTTCATTCATATTATTTAAGTTAAGGCAATATGTTATCTGTAATTAGCATCAATTACGAAATGCTTCGCCGTAGGCAAGAAATACAGATCACAGATATCGTACAAATTCTTTTGCCGATTCATGTTGGAGCGTAAACAGTGCCCGCACCCTATTAATCATTATCGGACCCTATTAACCATTACCGAATCCTATTAACAACCATTACCGAATCCTATTAAACGCGACCGAACCCTATTACCCATTACCGGATCCTATATTTATAGGCACTGTAATATTCATAGACGTCAGTCATCGTCTATGTCTATGTAATATTCATGTACGTATAATTAGCGAGCACGATAGATTTTTTCAGGCTTCTGCATGTAAGATACCAACGCAAATATCGGAGTAATGATTAGGTGGTCCTTCTGAACACCGCAAACTTTCCGGATGCTGCTAAACGAGATTTTCAAGCAATTTTAACGATGATTGTTCTTGAGCTCCCAAGTGAAGCAACAAGTAATTAATTTCATAGGAAGAATAATCAAGGGAGTCCAAGAACTACACCACCAATATAATTAAAAAAAAAATTGAGAAAAAAACTGACGCTGACAGAATAAAACTCTGGGAAAACGCACGGTCAAAACAACTCAACGTCACTAAACAACGTCAAAAGTTTTTAGTCAAAAGTTTTTAAATAACCAAAAATGGACGATTGGAGGGTTGCAGTACGCGTTATTTTTTCTCGTTTAGCGTATATCGAACTGAGGTAAATCTTCGATGCAAGCCAAGAAACCACGAAAACCCAAGGCAAGAACTGAAAAAAACTTCAACACAAACAGCGTTGCATTTTGACACTCAAGGCCCTCGAGTAAAGCTACATTGACCAGCCACCCGCGTCATGCATGCCGCAGCTTTTGCCGGGAGTTCCATAGAGATCGAGATTATTTCTCGAGCACAAGTTTGAGAACAAGAGGCAATCTGCAGGGCACTTGTAGAGGTCGTAAGACCTAACTCAAGACACATAAGGGAGCGGACCAGCCCATATTGGCCACTATGAGAACGTGATCCGTGCACCCATCCAACGCTGCTCCGACATGCGCTACGTAAGTCCAATCTTGCCACCAAGCCTAGCGAGCCGCTGCAAGCCTGATGCCAACAACACACTGCAGTCGGCTTGATATTAGCAGACCTACGAACGCTCACGCACCGACCGCATCAAATTCTCGTTAATGCGTCGCATGTTTCGAAAGTCATTAAAGCCTATCATACGAGAAGAGGCTTTCTTCTGAACGGACTTCGGGACTATATATAGCAGGTATTAATTTGGTACTAATTTGCCTAGATACGCCTAAATTATTTCAAGTCTTAATTTCTAAGCTGAAACTTTAGCTTTGCGGTTCCGCAAGTCTCGTATGAATAGAAAACTAATAGTAAATACACGTGTACACTGTACGCTAGTAATTTAGTAATTAGTAGATGGGTATAAATTAATTTGCCTGATCTAGAATACTAATACAAGATTAAACAATATCCTTGAAAAAAAACATATATTAATTTCTAAGAATATGTGAAGTCTCGCCGGTTGTTATAATAAAATTGCTCTTTTAGTTAATAAATGGCAAAGCCTTCTTGCTTTCTCACAGCAAAACATATATTATGAATTTAAAGAAAAGAATTTAGTATAATTGAAATATCTATGAAAGGCACATGAACAGAAAACACTTGAGTCTGACCCCATTTACTTCCATAAAGTTTACAGCAATGTTGCAGTTATAAGCTGCAATGTTTTGAAGGACAATTTACATTCATTTTCAGCCAATTCAGGTTCGATTGCATTATTTCATTAGTTTCGACATGTCATCTACCCCTCCATCTGCGGGAATTTCTCATAAGGTTACTTTTAATAACAAAAGATATATAAATACATATGAGGAACGCACGCGCTCAGAGCAGAACCTACAGCGCCGGGAAGAGCAGCTAGAGCTCTCACCCTCTAAACCAGGACGTCAGGAAAAGAATGTTTTTCCAGGGTGGAATTTTCGATAATTTAGAAAATACCTGCCAGGACCTCGAGGCGAAACGACACCTCGGCCCGACTGGTCCAGTTTTTGCAGGGAGGTCGTTGGTGGTGCGATCGCCAAGTTGGATGTACAAGAAAGCATCTTTTCGACGGGGTATTTTTGCGAGGGTTGTGGAGGAGGGTGGAGGAGCTACCCTGACAAAATTTAGAGTCGCCCCAGCTTCTGGTAATCCAAATCAGAAGCTGCCGCGTCTGTAAATTTTCACTGGGTTAAGAACTCCTACCCTAACAAAATTTTGAGTCGCCCAGCTTCTGGTAATCCAAATCAGAAGTTGCCGCGTCTGTAAATTTTCACTGGGTAGAGGCGCTGCGAGTTACACTATTGGCGTGCCCATTAATCACTCCCGCAAACCTTTCCGTTCTTCATTAGAGGAGCAAGGAGGGGTAACCCCGGCTCCCTGTCCCTCCCCTCCAGCTTGGGGCAGCCGCCCCCTCCCCAGATTTAAGACACATATCGAAAATCCAGACTTAATAGAAAACAGAGCAGCTGAGCGAGCGCAGGCCCAAAAATGCTTCAAAGAAACGAATTCTAGGAAAGACCGACGCCAAACATACCCTCCTTCCTCCATTTTCTTCGAGTTGCAAAAAAAAAAAAATGTTTGAAAGAGGCAACGAAGAAGATTGAAAATAAATGTGTACTATTTTAGTCATACGAAAATATAGGTATTCTCACTTCCTACATCCATGGGAGAGGATATAACTAAAAGATATTCCTCGTATGTTATCGTCAATTGGAGTATTTTACGATAGAAACTTCATTATAACTGATTTACATAGATAAACATTATCTGAAAATGAAACAGCCGAAGAGGCAGAGTTATTCCAAACGCTGGATGTTCAAAATAGCGATAAATATATATTAAACAGAATAAGCACTACAAACTCAACAAATTATTTTATACAACAAGAACTTGATTGTTATTGATAACTGAAATATACACTAATCGAACCACTTATGGTAAATACTTAACGCTTCAAAGTTTAAACAAAATACGCCCATAGCTGTACCAATAAGGAAAGTGATGCTTGCGACAGCGAAGTACATCTGCCGACAACTGATACTTAAGCACGAGCAATAGACACCCAGGCTAAGAGACTGGCGGCTGGAAAGAAATAGCTGTCTTCCTCAAAGCTTACTAAAAGTTCCCTCAATCTGTAAGAGCGCAAGTGGACCGCAATCGGCGATAAACGAGAAGGATGGAAAGCGACGAGGGCTTCTGGGGTGCGGAAACGGTCGCTTTCGAGGCCAAGTTTTCCACTCTCTGCATCTTTGGGCTAAAGTTGCGCGTCGATCCCATTCTATTAAAGATTCTCACTTTGGCAGATCCTTCAATCCCTTTTGGAGAGCACTGCAATTCCTCTATAACAGATTGCCTGACCGGACCAAGCTCTATTGCGCGCGCGCTTCTAACTGCGTCTGGGGTACGCTGCGTAGTGGATGTCAAATGAAGACCCAAGTAACGTGTGTATATCTTACAACATTTTCGGTATGAAGAGCAACAAGTAACACCAAATTCATAAGAATGTACCACCAAAGAGTGAAGTCGAACGTTAAAAAAGAGTACAAAAATATTACATGTTGTTACCAGAAAACGCACGCACAGAGGTGCTTCGATGAAGGTTTCAATTCTGTCTTCAGTCCGGTATGACAAAGTCGAGCTTAAATCGAAACTTTATTCAATTTGTACACTAGGTACAAATATGCTTGGGCAGAGATTTAATCGAATTCTCATCCCACAACCGATAACAAATGAAATCGAGCTGAGCTAAATTTGGGACAAATATGCTTGAGCAAAATTTTAATCGTTTTCTAATCCCACAACCGATAACAGATGAAATCGAGCTGAGCTACTGGGACAAATATGCTTGAGCAGAATTTTAATAGTTTTCTCATGCCATAACTGATAACAGATGAACTCGAGCTTCACTTAAATGGACGCTTTATGATTCGGTGGCTAGGTCTCGCCTCGGTCCTCTGGGCAAAGCCAGCATCCGGCTTCTAAATTGGCCATTATTAGCACAAAGGGACAGTTGGTGGGTGCCACTAATTCACAAGTATTGCTCCCTTGAGCTTACACAACACTCACACCCGCTCTGTGCCTGCCCTATGGCCCTGCCTTGATCTTCCTGTCTAGGCAAACTTTAACCCATAAATAACGAGGTCCATTTGCAGGAGGAAGTGAGTAGTCTCAGAAGCTGAATAAAACGTGATATCTTCACCAAGTGGTTATCCGGTTTATTGATGCTCTCAACTAATTTACAAGAGTTGACATTTTTAATGAAACGAGTCTGTTCTCTGCACAGCCCGTTGGCAGAGAGGATCGTCTCTGCACGTCCCGTCAGCAGAGAGGATCGTCTCTGCACGTCCCGTCAGCAGAGAGGAACGTCTCTGCACAGCCCGTCGGCAGAGAGGAACGTCTCTGCACAGCCCGTCGGCAGAGAGGAACGTCTCTGCACAGCCCGTCAGCAGAGAGGAACGTCTCTGCACAGCCCGTCGGCAGAGAGGAACGTCTCTGCACAGCCCCGTCGGCAGAGCAACTTTCAAGCCACCCGTCCTCCTCGCGTGTCACGCAACACCTCCAAATGACTCGCACCAGAGACCATTTATCAGACCCGTCTAGCCACAGCCACACGCGCCTGAGGCTCTCGAAAGAGTATTTAAAAAATATAACTCAGTACTCACTGCAATGAGTGACAGAGAGCGCATTTTCTCGTCGACGAAAACTTGAGGTCACTGACAGACGGACAGACGGACAGACAGACAGACAGACAGACAGACGGACGGACGGACGGACGGACGGACGGACGGACGGACGGGCGGACGGACGGACATGGCGAGCACAACAGTGCATTTTTTCCATAAATGAGAAAATGCGCTAAAAACGGTCACAAAGAACGCATGAAACTCGATTCTGACAAAAGTGAATTTACGAATTTTAATACGAATATATTAATTTTCAATCATCATCCAATTCTATTTAGTTACCGCTGAAAAGATTGCAGCCGAATAACCTCGCACATATTGCCAGCCGGGAACGCTAAATAAACGTTTAATAAAATAAATTAATAGAGCTTTGTTTCTGTCAAACCTACCGGACAACTGGAATATATTTTGATTTGTATATAAATGCCCACTGTCATTTTATCCAGGCTTGACAGCTCCAACACGCCTATAAACAAAACTCTGCAATCATTATGGAAAGTGAATTCCGATAACCATCAATAAATTGTACGGTTCGAGTTTGGGATTTATTTGGAAATAATTTAGAATTGGAAAAACGACAGAGCAAAAATCGGCCGATTTTCAAACTTAATCGGAGTACAATGAATATTGGTTGAAAATTTGCATACGATATACCAGAATATTAAAATTCAGCATAACATTTGCGACTAAATTTATGTCTACACAAGATTAAAATTATCGAGAATATGCAAACTGGAAAAGCAAGTTAACAAACTGTATTCAATGATAAATGTAAAACACTAATATAATGAAATGATAAATTCAGCTAAACAACTCAAGCCATAGCTGCAAGAAACCACACTCTTATAAAATATAAAGGTCACTGTGACTACGAGATTAAATTCTCAACTAAATTAACTTGGTCAGAGCAACAATCCTGCGACGCATTGATGCGACATGGACACTGCGACGGAGTAGCTGGCAGAACACGCACACTAACACAGGAATATCAGAGAACAGTAAAACAAAGCGGGGAAATTCGGTCTACGAAGTTTGTATTGTATACAAAATTTTGCGCTCAATTGAGTTACTACTTTGAGTCTAGCAGGAAATTCAGTTTACGAAGTTTATATTTGTATATTTCGGGTTTATATTGTATACAAAGTTTATACCGTATCGTATACAAAATTTTGTGCTGAATCGAGTTTTAACTTTGAATATATTATAATCAGTGGCTTATATCATTGTGAGCGGGAAATTCTGTCCACGAAGTTTATATTGTATACAAAATTTTGTGCTTAATTGAATTCCTACTTTGAGTTTATTATAATCAGCTGCTTATATTATTTTGAGGCTGAGCTTTGGAAGTTAGTTCAGTTAAGGTAGTGAAATTTGTGGAATAATTGCCGTAGACTTCAGTGGAGCATTCCAGATTGTTGTACATAATATGTATAGTTTATAGTACATACATATATAGAGTATTGTGTGGTAGCGTCGGTGCGGAACAATAGGCCAAGTCGCAAATTCTCGTACTTTTCGTGAATTATTCACAGTAAATCTAACAACAGGTCTTGTTTATACTCACGTGATATTTCTGGAACCTTGTTTAAACCGTGAGTATACTCCTACTTGTAAACTTCAATTAATGAGGTCGCCACGCAGCCGTCGATTACAAAAACTTCGGAAGTTTCATAATCGCTAATCTTTCTTCATAACAGTTGCCCTTTTAAGCTTGGAATTAACCTTGTTACACGTCTTTGAACACTCCGGCTAAAGCCTGGTATGCAGCCAGTCTCGTAAATACTAATTAAAATAAATAATTTCCCTCTCTCAGATAACATCAATAGCATTATTCTCAGACAGATATCTTGGCATGTGTACGGAAGGCATTTATATTGAGCGAAATAACTGAATTAGTCCGCAAATGCTCGGCAATGATTGCAGGCACGGTCAGTGTTCGGTCAACGACCACTGAATCCAATTGAGCTCGCAGCAGATTCTGCCCAAGGAAACAGTGGCAGATGCCAAATCCCAATAGGAAGTGCAGCCATCTGTTGACGGTTACCGAGTTTGCTTCGTGCATGCTCATCCGAGATTAAATAATGGACGCAAATATAACGTGCATACACCTGATAACGAATTGATAGATAAACACGAGGATTTTAATCTGGATATTACATACAAATTAAATCTTCAATATTATTATTGCATTACAATTGCATGTATAATCTAGACGGTTACGCCATCTAGTGGAATATTGGACAATAAAAGCGGGCGTCAAATAGTACGTTTATGAGGAATTCAGGTAGCGAATTAAAACAAGAAATTTATAAAATATTAAAACGATCACGCAGAAATGGGCAGAAGACGTGATGAGAATGAAAAGAAGTGGATAAGAAGCTAGGATGAATTGAACAAGAACATGGAATTATCGTGTAATTTCATTAAGAAGAAATGAATGCAAAGGAAAATGTCACAACAGACAAGGAACGAAGAAGAAAACGACTAATAAGAAGAAAAAGTAAGGGATAGGATGGAAAGTTGTAAACGATCGGTTAAAAAGAAGTCTGGAGTTCAAGTAACAAATTTCCGTTCTGGAGGGTGAAGGCTACGTAGGTGATAAAACTGATGAGAATACGCAGAGACAAGAACAAAGAGAGAGGCAAGAAGGAGGAAGACTAAGGAGAACACGCAGAGACAAGAACAAAGAAGGAGGAAGACTAAGGAGAACACGCAGAGACAAGAACAGAGAGATAGACAAGTAGGAGGACGAGTAAGGAGAATACGGAGAGACAAGAACAAAGAGAGAGACAAGAAAGAAAAAGACCAAGGAGAACACGCAGAGACAAGAACAAAGGAGGAAGCGATGCTGGTCTGACAGCAGCACGGCAAACGAGTGGTCGCAACTTTTGAGATCAATCAAGGAAAGCAATATAGCGCAACAGCTGCTCACGATACTCGATAGCCGCGCTGCAATTCTTCACAGGACCTCAAGTTCAGTTTGCGCTCCACAAGCTAGCGCGATCCGCCGCGACAACCGCTGCCTAACAACTTTAATGAAACACATAAACTTTTAGCTGCCTGACACTACATCACAAGATGCCAGATAACTGTTCAAAATTACTCTAGTTCAATACATGTTATTGAGAGTTAATCTTTGAATTACTCTAGTTGAACACATATTATTGAGATTTAATTTTCGAACTTATTGTGATTTAAAGACGGTCATGAATGATTCGAACAATTTATGAGCACGAAATTATAAGATAAGGGTAAAAAATTCTGTAAGAACATCAAAATGTTTGAGATAGCACTTGAGGAACAACAACTAACAAACTACAGGCTTATCACAAGGAAAAAAATGGACTAAAATATCTTTTAGAATCAAATAAAATTTAGCAAACGGAGATGCGGAACAGCGGGAAAAACACAAAATATTTTATCCTGTAATTAAGGAGTAAAAAATCGTCAATAAAGATATCATATTAAAAATATTTAGGGCAGAATATTATAGTTTTAATCAATGAATAAAAATACCAAATAACTACTAATCATATGAGTCATGTTGGAGGCACATTGTTAGACATGAGCACTAGTGTTGATATTCGATCAAGTTATAAAAGGCTCGAAAATAAAGTTTATCTGGGAGAGATATTGAAGCAAGGTACAATGTTTGACATATTTGACATATATATATATATATATATATTTGGTCCAGTAACCAGAGACTAGAAAAGGGTTATTAAGGACTTCAAAATAGTGTTTATCTGACAATTAAGGGAGTCATATTGAAGACACAATATTTGACAGGCTCTTAGGTATTGATATTTGGTCCAGTAACCAGAGACTCGAAAATGGCGATAATCTACCAATTAATTAAATGAATAAAATTGAAGGTAAGATGTTGACATGCGCACAGGTGTCGCCGGCCCCACAGATGGGGATAATCTACCAATTAATTAAATAAATAAAATTGAAGGTAAGATGGAGAACATGCGCAAAGGTGTCGCCGTCCCCACGGATGGCGACAATCTATCAATTAATTAAATGAATAATATTGAAATTAAGATGTTGAACATGAACACAGGTGTCGCCGGCACCACGGATGGCGACAATCTACCAAATAATCAAATGAACAATATTGCGTTGCATGAGACAATATACGCGATAAACAGCAGAGTAATAGCAGGAGTGCCACACAAGTCTCGTTGGATTTGGAAGCTCGTGCAAAGGTCGCTGGGATTAATCATAGATCGTGAGCGATAATCCACAGAGCTTATCACGGACGATAATTCGAGCGGATAATGCAACACTTGCGGCAATATTTACATAAAACGATCATTAGAGTATTAGACTGTGTGTCTTATTTTACGATACTCAAAAATATGCAGAAGCCAACTGAACCAAAAATTAAGAGGAAAAAAACAATTACATTTGAGCACAAATTATCAATTTTCACGTTTTTACAATTTTTGCCATTTCACCTTTAAATATAAGGGTGGAATGCAAAAAAATTGCCTAAAATTTCTACGGCAACGAAGAGGTGCCGTGGAAATTTTGACTCCAATATCTCACATTATTATTACATGGACACACATATAGCAGGAAAAGCGACACTTTTCACCCATCAATTATTAGAATTAAAGAAAACAATCGACGAACTGGAATGAAAATATGAATTGGAGCAAAAGGCTGAAAATTTTAAACTTGGAATTCTGAGGTAAGAATGAAAATTTTGAACAAAATTTTGAAGCTCGACTCGCTGAAAACCTAAAGGGATTGAAAAGACTTATTTAATTGAAACAAATTATATTAATTGAGCATTGAAATAAACATTATAATAAACACATGATAAACATACATTAGAAAATTTACCTGCATAATTATTATACGTCCAAAATTGGTAAATTAAATCAACAAATATTTAGTACATTTCAACATCAAGAGTTTGCGATACATCAAACTATGACTGAAGAAACAGACAATTCTGTAAAAAAATAAGGGTTCAAGCGCTCAAAAATAAGCTCGTTGAAATCTGAAGGCTGCTGAACTATGCTTCGGAGCAGCCTAGTTAAGAGGCAAAAAATAATTCAATCCAAGTAATAAGGTGGCAAAATACAGCGAAAAATCAACAACACATATAGCAGAACAAATCAGGGAAACATCAACCAAATATTGCAACAAACTACGACTGAAAACCAAAAGGCAAACGCTACTGTAGGAAAATTGTAGCGTTTAAAATTTTCAATTGAATAAATAAGGTGGCTAAATACAGCGAAAAATTAACAACAAATGTAGCAGAAAAAATCGATGGAGTCATCAAAGATTGCAACAAACTACGACTGAAAGCTAAAAGAAGACGCTACTGTAGGAAAATTGTAGCGTTTAAATTTTTCAATTGAATAAATAAGGTAACAAAATACAACAAAAGTCAACATCAAATGTAGTAGAACAAATCGATGGAGCCATCAAAGGTTGCAACAAACTACGGCTGAAAGCTATAAGCAAACGATACTGGAGGAAAATAGTAGCGTTTAAAATTTTCAATTAAATAAGGTAGCACAATACAGCAAAAATCAACATCAAATGTAGCAGCAACAATCGATGTAGCCACCAAAGGTTGCAACAAACTACGGCTGCAAGCTAAAAGCAAACGCTACTGGATGAAAATTGTAGCGTTTAAAATTTTCAAATAAATAAAGTATCAAAATACAGCAAGAATCAACATCAAATATAGCAGAAACAATCAATGGAGCCATCAAAGGTTGCAACAAACTACGGCTGCAAGCCACAAACAACAAACCATACTGGAGGAAAATTGTAGCGTTTAAATTTTTCAAATTAATGAATAAGGTACCTAGCAAAATACAGCAAAAATCAACAGCAAATTTAGCAGAAACAAATCGATGGAGCCATCAAAGGTTGCAACAAACTACGGCTGCAAGCCACAAACATTAACCATACTGAAGGGACATGGAGAAGGACTTACTAAAGAAGTCACAGAGAGGCGAGCGCGTTACGCCAGAGTGAGGATAGTGGAATTCTTCCGAGTCAATGCACTGCCGCCCTGTGAGAAAGCCCACTTTGTTACCACGTCACATCACTTAATATTCACATGCTGCAGTTCAGGGCCTATACTTTCAAAAAAAGTTAAGAGATCGTAAGTTCATCAGCCAATCATTGATGGCCTTTCAAGCAAAATCCACCAATCATAGACAAGAAAATAGAGCGTATAAGTACTTACGTTCACTTAGCGAGTTTTGAAAGTATGGCCCCTGCCTTCTATATTATATTTAAAATTAGGTGATTAGAGAATGAACTTTCCGAACATTTGGCTTATCGGTAAGTGTATTGCACCACACAGTTAAATATCGTAATGTTAACATGCATTAGTGCTGCCCTTAAAATATATTAAATAAATATGGTTATTAGAAATTCAACTGTCCAAACTCTTAAAATAAAAAAAAATGAATGGCACAATAGTCACATACCGTAATTTCAATATTAGTCCAACTAATGGCATTAACTCAATGTACGGAGTTATTTCGCCAACAATAATTTGACTGAATAGAAATAAAAGAATTGGTTCTCACTATACATGATTTCCTGACGAATGAGTGCAAACCACCACATTAATTATTTTCTAATTCTCAATTGCTAGTAAATTTCTAAAAATAGCCACAATAGCTCAACAAGTTTCTATGCTGAAAATACGTCGTAGACGAAAAAATTACATCGCTCAGTTTACCATGCTTATTAGTTCAAATGATTCCATATCAGAAACACATCTACTTGCGACCAGGAGTTTTCATTTGTACTTAGGGGGTATTGAATTGAAGACCGAGTATACAAAGCGACTGCTTTTCAATGATATATCACATATTTAGAATTTAATTTTGCTCAAGTAAAAAAGGCCACTATCCAAACATGAACTCAAATCATATGAACTTTTCGTCACGGGAATTCCAAATGGCACACTGCGCCGGGGACAGACGAGTTGAACCTACGAGACACTGCTTCAATATAGGAGGTTATGAAATACGACGACTCTTTAACGTTGGAGGTCGCATAATAGATCATAACTGGGGGGTAAAGTGCCTTGAAAAATCCAAGATGAGCGTTAGATTAAATACGCGAGTCCACGTTGATACTGGCCAGAGAGACCAAATGAGTAGTGCTTTGATCCACGAGATCAAGCTTAATCTCAAATGATAGAGACGCGCCCGAAATGAGGCAGAAGTCCCTGGAGCGAGGGTGTCGGAGAACGGCTGTGCCGCAAGTGCCATTAAAGAGCATCAGGACGGACAGCTTTTTAAGGCACTTACTTGCACCCGCGTATTAAAACTTTTAATCTCGCGAGGACAAACTTTTCCTTTCATGAAAGATGAAGCAAGCGAGCAAACTCTACACGCAGTTCAGTTAATTCCACGCGTTTATTTAGAGGAGAAGCGCGATGGTCCGTTCTGGTATATAGCGAGGTCGGTCGCGTGTCCAGCGTCGCCGCCTCAGGCCGACATATTCTAGAATTCGTCCTCCGTGAAAACCGAATAAGATGCCATGCTGATTCATATCAAAACAAAACATAAATTTTGATCAAGATATGACAACACAAATTGAATTAATCCAATTTCATATTCCTGACTGAAATTAGCGAAAAAATTAAAAAAAAGTCGAAAAATGGTAATTTACATTGACAACCCAAGGTTGAGGGGTATTAACCTAAATAATATTTTGCTTATATTTATCAAAATTTATGTACTTGAAAATAATAAAGCTACGGAGTTAACAAAAAGTTAACACGGAAATTAACAAAAAGTCTGTGTTTTACACAGATTTGGCAATCTTTGAACGATAACAAGCACGTAGTCCGATATCGGACGATGACAAGCAAGCCGAAAATATAAAATACGATATTATATACAAGTCGAGAATACATATAGAAGACGGTAGAGTGAGCTAACCTGCAACAAATGTGCAACACTTCATTAAAAGATAGGCGTATTAGAAGAACTTCAAAGAAGCAATTAATGCCATTCACGGACCAAATGCATTGTTCCTAAGGGAGGCATTGAAGTCCCAGAAATCCGCAATATATTGACGTATATTTAACTTCAAGTTGTGACACGTGTGTTTCCAGCAGAATGTACATTGTTTACATATTATATTCAGCATTATGTTAGATAGAGTTTTTCTTCTAGGAGGAGAGAGCTCAGTCCGGTACACACAATCTTAAATGAATCTATTTGTAATCGGATTCGGACATGCGATCTCGCACAATCTAGATTAAATATGTTCGTAATCGGATTTAAACACAAACTGGAAAGGTTTAAAACGCTCAACAAGAAAACATATATAACATTGAACGCAGAAATTAGAACAATTCTTGCACGACCTGCGAATGTGGTAGAAGCCTAACCCCCATGCGAGCGTCGAGAAGAACAAACTGAAGATGATCTTCACGTAATGAAGCAAAGTATCCACTAATGAGCTGTGTGACCGTAACGACATTATATTATCACTTCCGCCAGCAATCTTTTCGATATATTTCGAGCATCATACAAAAAATAAATAAAATAACCTAATCATATAATAAACTCACAGCGTTAAGCAGATCCTTATACAAAGCTCACACAAAATTATTGTCTATCTAATAGTCCTTGGCCCATACTTTCAAAAAAAAGTTAAGAGATCGTAAGTTCATCTGCCAATCATTGACGGGCTTTCAAGCAAAATCCACCAATCATAGACAAGAAAATATAGAGTAAGTACTTACGTTCACTTAGCGAATTTTGAAAGTATGGTCCCTGCTCTAATTGTACTATTCCATAAGAGCCATCATTTGCGACCAGAGAAAATAGCGGTTGTGCTCCAACTAACAGATGATAGTAAGCGTATATACGAATGTATAGTTCTAAAGGATATTTTCGTATACGAACTTTACGAATTCGTATAGTTCGTAGTATTTGTATACGAACTATAAGAATGTATAGTTTGTCACCGTAATTCTCCCACAAGGAGAAAATGTACTATACTTCGATTACTTAACTGGAGAAAATTTGAGATATTTCACCCGAAAAACTTGACTCGAAGATTCATGTTGGAACAAGAAAGTATTTCGTTGTATTTGATAAAAAACTTTTCTTGTAAGGATTTGACACGGCATTGGTTACGAATTATCTCGAGATGACTATGTGAACGCGAAAAGTTAATTGGTCTTGCATTTGGAAAAAGTACTTTTGATGTAAATGTACTAAGAATTTCTGTGCTAAAAATGTGCTCAGAATTGATGTGCTAAAAATGTGTTCAGAATTGATCTGCTAAAAATGTGCTCAGAATTGATGTGCTAAAAATGTGCTCAGAATTGATGTGCTAAAAATGTGTTCAGAATTGATGTGCTGAAAATGTGCTCCGAATTGATGCACTGAAAATGTGCACACACAGAATTGATGTGCTGAAAATGTGCTCAGAATTTTTGTGCTGAAAATGTGCTCAGAATTTCTGTACTAAAAATGTGCTCAGAATTGATGTGCTTAAAATGTTCTCATACTTCATGATGTGCTGAAAATGTGCTCAGACTTGATCTGAAAATGTGCTTTGATTTGATGTGCTGAAAATGTGTTCAAATTTTCAGTGCTGAAAATGTGCTCAAAATTTCTGTGCTAAAATGTGCACAGAATTGCTAACACTACAGTCCGATGTAAATTGTATACAAGCGGAAAAATAAGCGTAGTAGCAAACTTTGAACTCTTCTAAAAGCTCGTGGGCGGGAACTCAACGAGGCACAACGTTCACTTCAAACGAATACGCGTAGCCTGCATTAAAACTCATCTTTGTCAGAGCGGCTCTAATTACCTGAGGCCGCGGACTTTTGAGAGGATACATTAAAATGAGGCTTTCAAGACTCCAAGTAAGCGAGACGTACACATAGGCTCGTACGGATGACATCGGTCACGAAGACCGAGTCCCGCTTCACGATCAGTAAACCTCGTCAACTTGGAGTACATAAATACGTATGTGAGTTTTATAAAAAATATTCGCTGGTCTTCAATCAAACGTGAATAAGAGAAGAACTTCTGCCGAAATATACCAATATGTGCATGCATATAAACAGAGCTCGGATTAACTATTTAGACGCTTTTAGAATGAACATTGAAAATGGTAAATTCTGTCTGTAGAGAGAAATACAGAATGAGCATGTTGAATTAACACAGAAAAAAGTAAATTTTCCCGTTACAGAGATATATAGAATGAGATCAACGTTACACTTTATAATGAAATTCATGTTTAATTAATTCAAAAACGTAAGCGAACGAACCCTTTGAGGGAAACGCACGATATTACTGATTGCGAACACGTGACTGTTCCAATCAAGTTCAAATTATGGCCGGTCAATAGAAACTTCCGACATATATAAAACTATTTTACATGTAAAACCGAAATTAATGCCGTTGAAACAAATGAATACGAAATAACTTGCACTAACAATCATCGGCATCGGGAAAACTGCCCGACACAATTCAATTGTATTTATGATATATCCTATAATAACATTAATATGCAAAACGTGACATTCATATGCAGAACAATCAGCCTGCAATAACCAGCAAATATATTCGTAGCCATCAGAACTCGACTAAATAAATAAATAAATGAAAATACCATTAAAATAATCTTTAAATAAAAATACCATTAGGAGAGTTGTAGCTTAGAGCGTAGAACGCTGTTATTTTCTCAAAGGCACACTCAAAAAAAAAGACCCATATTGTCTAAATACTGGCACTTTCTTCCCGACAGCACAAACAGTGAGTGAACGTAGCAGTGATACGCCACTTAGTCCCTGCCAAACTGCAGGTCACACAATACAGCAGGCAAGTAGTATTGTGTATACACAAAGGCAAGTAGTGCATCGCTACTTGGACCAAGTCCCACACATCTTCCTGCGTGGAAGGCTTCACGATGAAAAACAGCCCACAAAAAGTGCATCGGTCTTTGGACCAAGAATACTGCTTTTTGAAAATTCAAAGGAATTTAATAAAATAACAAACTCAGGCCGACTTCGCACCATACTGCTAGTCACGTACCAGTCCAATAATCTATAATGTGTTTCCATGGAAACATTCACACCACGGGCATGGTAGGTGCCTTGCACGGCTGGTGTGAATGCTTCTATAGAAATGCATTAAAGAATTTTGGACTGGACTGGCATGTGTCCGGCAGATATATGGTGTGAACCCAGCTAATCATCAGTTAAATATTGTATTTTGAAGTCGTGGCCACTACAAACATACTGCACAAAAATTATCCGTCATTCCCTCCATCAGGTCTAGTAACTTCCCTTCTCGTAAGATTGTCGAAAGTTGTCACCTAATATAGAAAAAAATAGTTATGTGCAGTTGCATTCTTGAAACTCCTCATGCGAGAAATTCAAGCAACGATTACACTTAAAGTGTTACATAATATTTTTACAAACAAATGATTGCAAATTTCGCCGAAGGTGAAGTGATATGAGCATACTTTCCATCTTTTGTCCCTCAAATAATAATAAAGTAATAATAATATTATGATATGGCATATAACGAATTGTTCCTGGATTTGACGAAACGTCAAGTCTTCCAAGTAATTAATTCTGGAAATCACAAAGAATGAGCAGAATGTAATTGATTATCTGGAGCTATTTATTCATTATCATTGGCACTATCATGCGAAAAAATGAATAAAATTTGCATTTATTAAACACATTTGGTCTAGCGGGATATCACGTGACATCCGTCATTACTCCCAAATAAAAATCATTCAGGGAGCACGTGTAAAAATTTTTCAGTTTTCACACAAAGATCCATGGCGATTCATGCTCGAGTAAACCGCTTTGCAACAAATAAATTGCTGTAGGAGAAACAGAATCATAAATTATCTAACTATTCGGTGAATGTAGCTGATATTTTGGACGCAAATGCCAGCGTTTGTTGATTGGTTCGCGGTGAATATAAATCTAAAAACTGACAAGATTTCAAGTTGCAGCTTGAAAATTTTATGAACGAAATGGTTGATCGTTTTGGTCCTATCCCATCAGAAATTAATAATCTACTTAATATAGTGAAAATAAAGCATAAATGCACTAAGCTTAATATTGAAAATTTAGACTCGATGTCTTAATATTGAAAATTTAGGTGATCGATGATTTGTTTTCAAATTTTAAGCAATAAAATAAATTGTGAAATTTTACTTCGACTTCCACTAGCTTGTTCGAAAGATAGAATAAGCATTAAGTAAACCTAAAGGCAAAAAAATAAATAAATAAAATTCAACACATAGTGCAGTCTTTTAAGTATGTTGAAACCCTGCATGAGAGCTGACTCTAGCTCAACAGAACGATTCGTTATAATAAAAGTATAACAACAAATGTGGCATCCACTAAACAATAAAATAAAAATATAACTCAGTACTCACAGCAGTGAGTGACAGAGAGCGCATTTTCTCGTCGACGAAAACTTGAGGTCACGGACGGACGGACGGACAGACGGACGAACAGACAGACAGACGGACACGGCGAGCACAATAGTGCATTTTTCCATAAATGAGAATATGCGCTAAAAATGGAACATGGAATAAAAATCTATGGAATGAAGAGGTGCGATGAGACCTGCTTCTAAGCAAAGTGACGAGCTTGCAGGTTAATACTTGAAAAACATCTTTTCATGGCCACAAGAGCATGAAATAACACAAATTTGGGCCCACTGCACCATCGTTGTTGCAACAACAGAGTGTGGATCTTGTTACTACGTATTCATTTCATGATGTTGTAACTCGGATCCTTTGCAATTTTTGACAGCGTTACTCAGGGTTTAGTCATAAAGTAATGGTAATAATGAACAGTAGATGAAATATTCAGGGTTTAGTTGAGGAAAAATCCTTTCCAGCTAAAAATAAACAGTAGATGTAGAATTGATTGAAATGAGAGACTATGTGTACATTGGTTCAAGGAAAATAACTGACTAGCTAGCTGCTTGAAGATGAGCAATTCCCATTTTTTGAAAATCGATTGCAGAAAAGTTGCTTAATTTATATGATTTTTCGAGACAAATATTCTGTTTGATGATATGAAATGAAATAGCTGGGCATGTTAGACCCGTGAAGTGAGGCCGATTGGTAAGGATTGTTGAGCTTAATTTATGATAAATCAAGAGGGAAAATACAATTTTTTAGGATTTCGATAGAAAAATTTTAAAGGAAGAATTCTCCGCTGGAACCGCTACGCTAACGATCAACAAAGCGAACAAGTTGACGCAAACAACATTTTTTTTTCTTATATGATTGAAATGAAGTCATTTTGATACGTGACAAACACGGAGCCTCCATGTTTGTAAAAAATTAATCACCTCCATGACGGAGGTGATTAATTGAAACACGCTGCCCCTAACAAAATTTAGAGTCGCCCCAGCTTCTGGTAATCAAAATCAGAAGCTGCCGTGTCTGTAAATTTTCACTGAGATCCTAACAAAATTTAGAGTCGCCCCAGCTTCTGGTAATCCAAATCAGAAGCTGCCGCGTCTGTAAATTTTCACTGGCATCCTAACAAAATTTAGAGTCGCCCCAGCTTCTGGTAATCCAAATCAGAAGCTGCCGCGTCTGTAAATTTTCACTGGCATCCTAACAAAATTTAGAGTCGCCCCAGCTTCTGGTAATCAAAATCAGAAGCTGCCGCGTCTGTAAATTTTCACTGGGGCATTAGAGTGACGCGTTGGCTGCATGCGCAGCGCAGCAGCAGCAGCAGAAGCACGGGACAGAGGCATCTCCTCTTTAACGCTATGAATAAGCTAACGCATGGCTGTGACCACGGCAGCGTTGGGAGATACAAGGCATCCTTACACTTGCATGCCGGCCTGCCGTACTCCGATGTTGGTGTCCACACACACGCCAACATAGGAGCTGACACCTGAAAAAATCTCAGACACGAAAAAAAACGCAACCTGACACGGGCCAAGGTTGACTTATTTCACGACTTTTTTTAACGGACGATATCGAAATTAAAATGAAGAATACCAGAAATTTGCAGAAGTAAAATTAAATTGCGCAATTAAATTTGCAACAACCAATCTGTTTCCGCTAGAATGTATCAGTAAATTCCCAAATTCATTATTAAAATGAAGAGCTCAATTGCATGAATTCATTAATCGCGATGATTATTGTTGAATATGATGGCCTTAGATCTTTTATATGTAATTACGAAGACTCTATTACGTACAATGAGCTCAGCGACAAGATAGCATCGCAATGAAAACAGCTTTGTGTGAAACACAAAACGCGTAATCGGTCGTGTAGAAAGCTGGAAAATGTTTCACACATAGTCATTTGTACGTTTTTTTTCATGCATGGATGCATCAAAGCGACGATATAAATTAATTATGTCACACAGATAGCGCAGTCCATCAGACAACTCTTAAGATAAAATCGAGTTGAAATTTCATCTCATAGCCCAACAGTGTTGAAGTCTTCATTAAAAACTTGATTTGGAAATTACCCCATTTGAAGAATTATAGACATTTTTTCATCAGATAGAACACAACGTGACCTTTTTAAACGATACAAATTTATTCATCATGTATGCCCGACAGCGCAGTTCATCAAACGACTTCTCTTAAGAAAATCGAGTAGAAATTTCATCTCATTTAGCCCGACGGTGTTGAAGTCGTTGTTAAATACTGATAAGAAAACTACCCCAATTGATGAATTGTAGACATTTTTTGCATCAGATAGAACACAACATGACCTCATCATTTGCGCTTAGTTGGCTTTCGCAATTATCCGAATGTCTGAGCACGAGCCCTTGGGAACAATCAGATAAACGAAAAATTGCTGCCGGATGCAATGCTATTATACCGTCCATCAATCTGATGCGGTGATGTAACTTTTCCGGGCAAAATTAGGCAACACTTAAAACGTTTACGGAAGAGCGGAGGTAAATAACTGATAAAACTAAGGACGCTATTAGAAAAAAAAATTACAATACATTTCATTTAATGACTATAACTCGGATCCTAGCAGTGGGCAACAATGTTAGCCAGAAAACCAAAAGACCTGCTGACCAATAAGAAATATATATGGTAGATAATGCATTTATTCGTTTTACAATGAGAGAATCTATACTGGCCTATAGCCACAGTTCATCGAAGAAAATGACGTCCTATAGCCTTTGGAAAAAGAAAAAAAATTAGGATGATGGTGAAGACGACTATAATTTCGAATTGATCATATCGACAGAGAATTTTTCCCATTATTATGTCAAGCATTAAGTCGCTCAACAGAAATTGAGAGCCTATATCTCGCTGTCGATTAGCTTATGCACAATTTGACGCTATGCGAAGCATTAATGGTTTAACAAGCACGTAATAAGCATAGAGCCATGTTATTTGGAATATTTTATATACCGGCAAATGTTGAATTAGGATTCATTAGAGTGGCAGAATGAGCTCAAAGCAAGATTAGCTATGCATATATTAAATGATGTAGGCCGCCACAAAGCTGGAACATGTGTCGGGGACAGACATACCAGGTAATGCATCAGTAATTAGCAGGTTCAGCGCTACAGTCACTAAATAGAACCAGGCGTCTCAAAAATAAAAATCAGCAGCTTATATACGACGCACGGAGAGCTGCACAAGAAAAACTTAGTGATATTAAAGTGAAAGGAATTGCAAAATTCAATATCATGAGAAATCATCTGCTTTCAATGCAATTATTCTTCGAACTACCCGCCGACTCCCTTATTTTATTAGTCATGAAACGCGAGAAAATTTTACTTTAAATTCTCTCCAAGTTCATAGTGTTATACAAATAATTTGAAAGAAACAAATCTCATTGAGACCAAGTCAAAATCAAGTTAAAAATATGAAATATTTGCAAGATAATAAAAATATTTTATATATAATTTGCACCAACAAATCCATACAATAATTCGATACCTCATAGATTATACTCAAAAAAATTTTAATGATAAACTTCTTTCGTTATCATGAACTTCCGAAGTGAAATGAAACAATACGAGCTAGTAATTACCGAACTCAATAGAACCCGGAATGATGAGCGTTCCAGTAACACATTTACAGACATAAATAACACTTTGTCCAATTAGCGATGCACTTTTTAGCGCACTTTCTCATTTATGGAAAATAGGCACTATTGTGCTCGTCATGCCCGTCCGTCTGTCTGTCCGTCCGTGACTTCACGGTTTCGTCGACGAGAAAATGCGCTCTCTGTCACTCACTGCAGAGAGTACTGAGTTATATTTTTACCTTTTATGTGGGTTATCCTTATTCAGTTTAGCACAGCAAGAGGGCGTATCAAAAATACATGCTGTGTGCAAGTAAGTGTGTCACTATTTATTTTACAAAACCCATTAATTTTGCAGAAGCATTATAGTGCAGAGAGCAGAAGCAACATATAGGCGATGCTGGCCAGAAATGCGGGCGCTGAGGGACACATGTGCGGTCGCTTATCGCCTCGCTCTCATAAGCCTCAGGTGCGTAAAGGTGGGCGACTTCTTTCAGCGCTACGCCAAAGGCAGGAGAGAAGTCAAGCCCGAATATGAACGAGCGTGCCAACTAACTAAAATCGGTAGAAGATTATATGACGAATAATGAATTAGATATCGAAGTTGGAGATAAGAAAATCAGCCGACATTCCAGGCCATATACTTTCAAAACTCGCTAAGTGAACGTAAGTACTTACGCTCTATTTTCTTGTCTATGATTGGTGGATTTTGCTTGAAATGCCGTCAATGATTGGCTGATGAACTTACGATCCCTTGACTATTTTGAAAGTATAGGCCCAGGCCTTTACTTGATGCGAGGATTGTGGATAAGAAGACCAAACAGTACCATATAGATTATGCCCATAGATCGAGCCAAAACTTTTAAACTTATCAAGGTATAATTGATTACACCAATGTTAAAACATGAAATAAATTTTATTTTTGATTAATGAGACCGAGTTAGAAACAATGACGAAAAAAATAAGTATTGAGCAACTTTACGACTCGTAGTCTCAACGAAGTTGTCAAGGAAGAACGCAGTGGGTCATCAGATACATCTTAATAAAAATAATAATTCTCAATAAAAAATTACGTTGTGTACAAAATAAAAATTAGGTAAAACAACAGCGAATTATCAGGAAATTATTACCATTTCGGAGAAATTTTTATGAAAGTATGATCGATGAATTTAAATTGAATTAACAACTAGTTGACAGAAGAAGGTAATTGAAAAAAAAGTAATGGTATATTTCGAATTACAAAATATGAAAGAAATGATAAGTATTACGAGTATACACGAATTTCTACGCTTTGCAAATTTATTTCATATTTATATGACTTAATATCAATGTAAGGACATTGTCGACATAGTGGAAGAATAGGTAATTAGATCACAGAAAATAACCATCAAAAAACAAGATTTTCGTGGATGGTGGATGATGGTGGAATACAATGGTGGATGAAAATGCGAGCAAGAAAAAAAATCTGATGAAAGGTTAATAATTAATGCAAGAAATTCATACAGAAATTCTTTTCGTAACACCAGAATCGACAACAGTTCTACAGACACAAACTAGAAGCTATTGTGAGATCGATTAACGAAAGTTTCATAGCAGAAAAATATCGGTCAAGTATTTTTCGGGTGATACCAATTCAAATGTAATAATTCTCGACATTCATCGAACTATAATGGCAGAAATTAGAATGAATAATTTAAAAATTTCTAAGGTATTTGCCCTTTGTCAGAGAGACAAAGAGATGGAAGCGTTCGTGTCACGATTACTTTCAGTAAGAAATAGTTTAATAATATTTCATACTAATGCAATACTTCATTAAATAGAATTTTTCCAATATAAATTTTCTCTTCATAAATCTATACCGTCAATAGTACTCGTAGATAAAAAATTATTTTCCAGAGAGAAATGCCAAGACGGTCGGTCTCTCGCACCAACAACTGAAGTCGACCAAGAGACTGGTGCGTAGAGCAGCAGGAGCAGTGTGGTGAAGATGTCGAGGCCATACATCGCACTGACCGATCTTTGGCTTCCCAACACTCTACGGTAATTGCTCTTCCAGAATTAAGTTCAAGCTTCTATTTTCAGACATACTCATATTTCCTCACGAATCATGCAATATATGAGACATAGGGGGTTTCTATTTTTTTGGATGAGTTGCGTGTTTCACAAAATATGTAATATTTCGAACTGAAAAACTAATCTAAATGATTACATTTAACGATAAATCTAGACCCTCTTTCTTCTAATTTAAATCTAGCGGCTTATCTGTCAACCCCTATTGATATGGATTTTAGTCCCAGTCTTCACAAGTTTATGATGAAGATGGTGCTTAAACTAACAGATAACAACCCTATTTGCTGCAAGTCTTTACTGGTAACAAAGCAACTAGAAGTAAATACGACAAAGCAAAACTATTTTTCAGAGCACCAGAGCATTCAGTGTTCTTAAAAAAATAGTTCAAGCAAAGTACCAATCCCACAATAGGTCATAAGACAAAAGATGCAGGAATACATTAATTTAAAGTTAATTTAAAGACTCCAGGATCCTAATTATGGCTCTCAACACAAGCGAGTACGAGAAACAAAGCTGAATATATAAATGAGTCGTAAGGTAATCTATTCTTCGATGATAAATGCTCCTCCAAAGGGAGACAAAGGTGGAAGTTGACAAATGCAGAACTAAGCGACGAACATGAAATCAGTCTCGTTCGTCAGCGAACAAAGGAACATCAGTTCATCGCTGCAATTCCAAGTTGGAATAAATGAATTTATAGCTGCATTGAAGCAGCTATAAATTAAATAATCTATATATATATATATCTATAAATTAAATAATCTATATATAAATAAATAATATAAATAAATAATCGCAGCAAGACAGTCGCTGGAGAGCGAGGCGAGTTCAGGCATGAGCGAGGCAGTTGAGAACAGGACTACAGGATGATGCTGAAGTAATCACCAAAGTTAGTTAATTTGCTGTTCAAGAGTTACGCAATAATGATCATAGGCGACAGAAAACAGTATACGATAACTTGTGGTAGCGCTGGCTGCATGGAGACTGCAGCAGAGAGAGCCTCAGCAAGATTATACGCAAGAGAACGAGAGGCTTGGTGTTTCAAAGAGAGAACGCTCGGTTTAGAATTTACTTTAGGTACGAGAAATTCGGTTCACTACAAAGAGCGCAAAGAAGGGATTTGTTTTTGTTGTCTTAGGTTTGATGCTGGACGCAATCAGGCAAGGAGCACTCGAATTCAGCAGCGGTACAAACGCAGTATTATGTACGTCTTACGTCGTTACTGATGAAAATACTTTTTTTATCAACTAAACTCGTATTGAAAGGGAGAATTCTGTTCTCGGACAAAGAAGCATGTTCCTCCGCCCACGACTAAGCCGGTTTCGCTTCAACTTAAAAAAATTACTAAGCCATAATTGGATCAATGCACACGTGACGATCTTCTGTATAATAATTTACTTACCGCTTGATCTCACGAATTTACTTACGCTTATTGACTTACTCTCAATTTTTCTAACCTAAAATAATAGTTTCAACAAGGGGAACACAATATCTTTGGGGTCACGGAATAAATTAAACATCAGGCGAATTTACACTGCACCCAAACATAATATTTACAAAGCTAATTGCCGTCAGATCTAAGTTGAAAATTCTCGGTAAAGGAGATCGCTGCTCATATGCTGGAGCACAAGATTACCAGAGTAAATTTAAATCAAGAAAACAAAATTAAATCAGGTAATCCTTGCACTACACGTGAAACATAAACAACCTCCTTGCTGTGGCACAAGGCCGAAAATTGACTTGGAAATATCAGAGTTGTGATAATCACTATACCAGAGCAAGCGTGAATACTAAAAAGCCAACCTCTGAGATCCGATCTGAGATCATTTTGGCTTTTCCTTGGGCGTTAGGTGGCCTTTGTCCACGCTTTTAAAGAGCTCAACCCAAACGCGACCAACTCGATAGCTTTCTGTCTATTGTAAAGCCTCGTTACTATTCTTCTGCCTGGACCAGGAATCCTACGATTCCATCTTTTTAGGAATCCCGAAGCAACAAGACCATTACCGATATTGGGAATACAGGCTCTAAGCACCAGGAATAGCAACGGTACGGGAGGGGCGGAAGTTCACACAGTTTTCGCATGCCTTCGTTTCCAAATGATGCTTCGGAAATTAAACTAATCCTTATAGTTTATGAAAAATTGTAATTCGAGTGTAAGGCGAGTTTGTAACCTGTGTCGAGCTGTCATCAACAACATAACATGCAATTTCAAGTGAAAAGCACGTTTTTTTAGAGTGCAAATACGCTGTTAGCCGCACCGTGAAATAACAGTAAACAGTAACAGAAGTTATAATATATAGTAACAGTACCAGAAGTTATACCAATCATCTACCGTTTCCGATGTTTGGTACTTTCGTTATAGCTCGCAAGTCTTAAAAGTGTTAGTGAATTCACCGTTAGTACCTCTAAAGTCTAAACGATATTTTAAAACAAACATCATACAAGTCGATCGTTAACCATGCAAGTGACTGCCACACATCACATCAATCGTTAACCAAGTGATGACGAAATCGTTAATCTAGTAAAATATGAGACCGGCGCAGTGGTGTAGGAGGAGCACGTCAAAGGGAAGGATTGGCGAGCTAGAGGCTGGCTTTGACACAGTCACTGGGTATCCGTGTTTAATTAAGACTGCTGTGTGTGAGGGAACTGCGCGCTGTCCAGAGGTGAAACACTGGCCAGTCTCTGACCGCGCGGTGTTGTCTCTGATGACATGCCGGGTCTCTGCACACCACGGCTGGTGGCAATGAATAAAGGCTCATAATCTCATTTGATGTGATGACCATCGAAAAGGAATAATTTTTTACTATAATAGTGGTGGAGCCTTAACAATGCATCTTCCTTGGGTTGACATTAACAGGTATCTCGCTTCACGAAAAAGAATTATAGTGCAGAAATCAATGCTTATCATAGAATGTTCCATACGGAATGTGGAATTGGATTTGTCTAATGTACTCGTATATGCAGCTGCAACATTCATCAATTCAGCAATAACGAGTAGTACAGTAATGAAAAAGGAATGGCTGCGCTCTCGTTAATCGTCTAATCTTCGTCGTAAAAGTTGAAAGCCGTAGCATAAGGATTAAATAATAAGATTCACCCCCGGTCATTAATAATGTACATCAACAACAAATTTTCGCCAGATTTTGCCGATAAACAGCTTCACACATACAAACAACGATATACAAACATTAGTCGACTCATGAACTCGTGGATATATCTTCGTCGGGGCAGCAATGCAGCGAAACAACGGAAGAATTGTCGTCGCCATAATAATAAAGGCAGGAGTGACGCTATGCCGTATCAGGTTTGCTAAGGAATGAAAGCGCTAGTCATTATGGAGAGCCAATGCTGTCGTGGCGGTAAGACAAAAGAAACGCGAGAAGCTGCAAGGCAACGACACAAGAGGGTAACTTGAGAGCAAACCAGTAATGGAGTGCCTACAGAGGCTATTCTTGAGTGGTATAATGACCACATATACAAGATGTCTTGCGTCATTGCGGTCATGCCATTAGGTACCAACCACAACAAATGATGTCATATTTTCAGGAACAATCATCGAGTTAGAAACAAAATTTTCATACGTACTTAGAAGTGATCGTACTAAAAATGAAGGATGAATACGAGCAATGACAAAATGGGCTCATTTTGTTTACGACACCAACAAATTAAGAAGAACGAAATTCCTAGAAATTTACACTAATACTCTAGACAAGGATTCAAATTTCAGTAAGAGGACTTAAGACGTCAAACAAAATACAATATGTGATATGATATACATTGTAGAGGCAATAATATTAGAACGAGTATAAAATACTCCTGGTCACTACAGTCACGACCGCCCCCTAGTCTGTCCACCGACAACCTGCATGGTCCCAACAGTCACGACCGCCCCCTAGTCTGTCCACCGACAACCTGCATGGTCCTAACAGTCACGACCGCCCCCTAGTTTGTCCACCGACAACCTGCATGGTCACTACACTCACGACCGCCCCCTAGTCTGTCCACTAACAACCCACATGGTCGCCGCTGTCACGCGACCATCGGTCAGGCAGGCTGGGTCTCCTATGGTATCGCGGCCGGACCGTTCAGCCACAAACACACTCAATTTAAAAGCCTTGGCCACAACAATAGAAGCAATCCTAGCTTATCGCGGCTCCTCAGCTCCCTCTTCCAGGCGGTCGACGATGCCACTGAAGCACAACAATTCGATTCGCACGTATGGTGATAAGAAGCACAAAACATGTGGTGATGCAAAATTCAAATAATCTGGAATACCTACTGCAGATTTTGCGGTTTACAGGAATTTTTGTGTCCCTGTTTTAATTATTTTAATGCCGCACAGAAACGTGCACAGGAATAGCGAGCAATTCCTGACAGGCGCAACGCACATGCGATGGAAGAATGGACAAATAATATTGCAAGTAAAACAAATGTATGGAATTATACTCCAATCATAAAGAAAAGAAAATGTGTAAAAAATGATTAGATAAGATTCTCGCGCATGTATGATATAGTTTAAAATCAGTTTGGAAACGATGAAAACAGTTATAGAATTATAAAAAAAGATTGGCGAACACGCTATACGAAACGAAGTAAGAAACAATGCAGTTATCACAACATTGCGCATCAGTAAAGACCTGAGACGAAACAATTTGAAAAAAAAAAAATTTAATTGCGAACGAAATAAAATAGTAAAGTTGACGCAGACAAGTGGGGTAACAGGAAGTCGATGCAATAAGTTGCAAAGGTAAAGAGAAACAAGCAACTACTGACGAGTAGCACAGAAAGGATTCCTCGCAATGACATCAGAGTCTCGGCCATTCAACGTGAAGCAATATCCGCTAAAGAGGAAAATGCGATTAACTTAATGACGCTGGCTAATTGCTTTCATGGCTCGAAATTATCCTAGCTCTGCCTTGTAGCAGAGAAAGAAGAGCGACTCGAAGAAAAGATGCAAGATACATAATATGAGTTTAAATTGTAAAGAGTGAATAATTTCCGACAAAAAGGCGTTACAAATAACAGAGGCCAATATTATGAATAAGTTTTTAAAAGGTTTCAGTTGCACGTTTTCGCTTATTAATAAATCTATTTCATGATGAAATAATAAATCTCTTTCATCACCCAATGATGGGTGATTGAGGAGTTGAACGAAACATTTCAACTACGTCATTGCACAAAAACAATATTTTTTGTGCTATGAGCCTTCAAAATGCATTGCTTAAAGTGTAAAAAAGTGCATATATAGAGTAAAAACAATTTGACAGTATGACAGGATGCAAACCTCAATCAAAAGTTTAATTTACAGCGATTCATCACCGCACATTAGCACCGAACACATATAACAGGGGGAGATCTGTGCATGATACACGTAATCGCCGAAGTTAGAGAGCTGCACCCGAGCTGCGGGTTTCTTAAGAAGATAAGAGCAGCTTCATTATGGACGAGGAAAAAGGTAAGGATCAGAAGGAAGGACTGCGTATATCTACGCTGATCTAGCGAGCTTCGTTTGCATTGCAAGTGAGCGACGCGCAGTCTTCCTCCTCTGAGATAAGCACTTCTTCTGCATTGAGTCCTGAAAAAATCAATTAGTTGCCGATGGTGGATGAAGGAGCGCAAGTCGCAATTAAAATTACACTAAGTGATCTCAAGATGCAAAACCGCAAGAATCAAAGGTAGTCTGAGACTGAAGTTCGCCACAAAAGGGCACTTAAAAATATCATTGGTTTTGAATTTCATGCTAGAACATAGAATAAATAGAAATGCTCGACTGGATGGATAGATCATACAAATAATGCAGGTTTTTCGCAGAAAGAAAACTTTGTGCCCCAGTAGGTCAAAAAATAATACACCAGAGCTTGATATTAAAATATACTAGAATTTTTAGCCAAGTACGCGACAGAACTAAGCTCTGGGTTATTAAATTAAATATTAATTATTAATTTACAAACGCTCTCAGACGCGTGTCGTACAGAATGAATAATGATAATTCATTAAAGATGAAATGCAAGGAACTTCGTGCCTTGAAGTCCAGTAGATTTCTATCTCACACGAGCCATTCACGAGCATTCGTTTGATGAAAGCCGAGTGAAATCATGCGTATGATAAAAGCCAGGCAGCTGCAAAGAAGATGACGGGGAGACAAACATTGTCGGAAACGGGAGTTATTTTTCCAGCAACTTCATGAAAAGGAGATTTTTTCCCATTCCCTGAGTGCACGCGTACATTTCATGAGTATCTGGCGTGGAGGCGTCTCTTTTATAAAGTCGCTTCTACACACAAGATGTTATTTTTTGATCCTGATAAAAAAATAGACTTCAAAATGAACATAATACGAAATTACTTATGTAAGCGAAGAAATTGTCGCACTCTTGAAATTACAGATTAGAGAGGAGATAGAGGATAAAAAATATGCTACTTTACAGAATAAAGGAAGAAATTCTTTCGATATTATTTGAATACAGAAAGTATCAGTTGAATGCAGAAAGTATTAGTTTAATACAGAAAGTATTAATCGAATACAAATCGCATAATATGATATTAGTAAGTACTGATTATACATGCAAATGAAGGACATCAACAAGAAAGGTACTTTATTGCTAACACTTAAAGAAATGCAACGTACGGATTACTTTTCGTTTTGTTGGCATAATGAAGCTTTATCCATCTCCAGATCTATCTGCTCCTGACATTCTTACCTGACAATACGTGAAAACGGCTATAAAAATTAAAATGTCATATAACTTACAGAACTTAGAAAGACGATGATTATTCATCGAATAATCAGCAATGCACCACATATTCTACTGAACATAATAAATAACATCGTTCGCCAATATAGGTTATTCCACCTAAATCTACACACTAAATTTATCCATACTAAACATCTTTTTACACTTATTAGCTGTACTGCTTAAATTGTTCTGGAAAATGACTTCAATTATATGAGGGCTCATGAAAGTAATCTTTACCAACACTCGGTATAAGCAAGCGAAGTGGACGTGTTATATGAATGGATTGGAACTCGAACTCTATTTACATGCAGTGATAAGAAATATTACGAGACAAGCAGAAACAGACTGAGTAGCAAATTGATGCACCGAACACTCTTGTAAATCGATATCAGCGATGGATATAGTCCATTTTTCGTGAATTTTTTAGAAATAAATCACAGAATCTACTAAACATATAGAATTGAAAAAAGGTTAAATCAATCGCAAGTAAGGACATGATCATCACCAGCATCGACCGGGAGAAAAATACTGTTAACAAACTCCACAAGGATGCCATTGAGGGTTCAAATGGAACGCCCGGTAATGACGGTCTATATTAGCATACAAATTATATCACTCAATTGATGAAAGCCGCTCAATTCTAATGAATCTACTCAAATGATTCTCATTCAGGTTCTAATGTAGGCATCGCTACCTCGCTAAAAAACTCGAGCGGAAAGAAGCTTCAGACCCGAAACGAGAGCAACAGACAATAGTGACATGGTGTCTTTTTTATTATAATCCGTTTTAGATGCAATACACGATCACAGACTCTCTTTCATCTCTACGTAGTCACAGTGTCTACAAATCGAGGCTTTGAGTCTGCTATTTTCTTAACAAATAGGATACAAGAATCGAAGACTGTTAACAGTGACAATATTTCCACAAGGGAAAGATATAAGAAACAGTACGTGGGGCGACCTGTGCCCATACTTTCAAAACTCGCTATATAACTGTACGTAAGTACTTAAGCTCTATTTTCTTGTCTATGATTGATGGATTTGGCTTGAAAGACCGTCAATGATTGGCTGATGAACTTACGATCTCTTAACTTTTTTTTGAAAGTATAGGCCCTGGAGAAGTGGCACACATCTTGCGCAAGTAAGATGTGTGCACGTTCAATTTACGCTCGCGAAATAATGTCATGATTCGAGTACAAATTTGGTAACAAATACGATACAAGAACAGAAGACTGTTTATAGTCACAAGATTTCCGTAAGGAAAAGAGACAAGAGACAGTGAGGCGACCTGGAGAAGTGGCACACATCTTGCGCAAGTAAGATAGACGTTCAATTTACGCTCGCGAAATTGGGCATAAATTAGAAGATGAGCTCTGACTCTCGAGTTCCTCGAAGCCATTAAGAAGCTAGTTAGAGAACCGGCCGATCATGGCCTGCGAGGTCGTGGACAGCAAAGCAGTTTCGGTCACATAATACACGTGCCAACTCAAAAAAATCTTGCTTGAGTAACATAAGAAAATTATCCGAAGCAGTAAAATAAAATATTTTTTTTAGCTACTAGATGTTGGAGGTGATAAAAAGAAATACAAGATGAATTAGAAATGGTTCAAATTGGTTCGGTCACATAATACACGTGCCCACTAAAAAAATCTTGCTTCATGTCACATAAGGAAATTATAAGGAACAGTAAAATAAAATACATTTTTTAGCTACTAGAGTGGTATCGCATGTCGGAGGTGATAAAAAAGATATATACAAGATCAATTAGAGATTGGTTCACATAAATAGCAAGTTTTCAAATAGAAACTGAATATAATTAGTGCCTACAATACGAGTCCCATATTAAAAACGTTCCCCAAGAAAGATCTATAAGCGGAACTAGTAAAAAGTTAAATTGAACAAAAAAAATTATACAGAAGTAGATTAACTTTTCCTAATAAACAAAGGGCCATTTAGATCGAGAATCAAGTAGCAGCATAGAGCTAATTAAGCTAAGAATTGCTTTCCCGTGATTGGATCGCCTGGCCATTGCTTAATGAAGAGCACCTATAGCACCTATGCAAGACACGAGTGATTGATTAACATTGTACGGTAACGAAGCTGGCAACATTTTCCAAATTAAAATTCCAGGCCATAGAATAAAATCTTCAGATAAAATGGTTGATTCTAGTCTGAAATAAAATAGTATATTGTAATATTATTAGAATTATAATCGTTTTTATAAAGGATATAACATATGAGTGGTTTCTTAAGAGAGAATTAATAAACTAGTAAATTAATTAATAAATTAATAAACATTGCAAATGATACACATAATTTTCAACACAATGACCGAGTTATACCGACAAAAGCATGAGCTTTTTCACTCAGCATCCCTGAAAAATCAGCAAGTTACTATAAAAAATTGTTTGACGCATATCTGAAAATCATGAGCATTCATAATTCAAAGAGAGTACGCAGCAAAAACAACATTTTGGATCCGAGTGCACACAGCAACACACGCGCCATGATTGTTTACCTATAGCGAGATAACGGTATAGCAGAAGTGTAGCTAAATGCAGTAGTTTGGCGTCATAAGGCGGAGCAGAAAGAGAAGCAATAAAGCATGGCCAAGCTAGACGGCGCTCGAGCTAGTCTTGCCTAAAAGCTTTGCTCCATACAAGTTCATCTTTACCCAAGCTTTATGACCGCTACCGACCGACCTATGCAACGCTGAGCTAAGCCCGCCCGTGTTAAGGAGACTTGCGCGCAAGCCGATGCCTCAGGCTGGCGTAACTGAATTTTCTAGGCTCTTGATGTTTTTCTTCTTTCTTGCTGGACTTTACAAATTAATTTTTTGTAAGTAAATTTGTTTTACTCTCTTGATGGACTTTACAAGTTTAGTTAAATTTACTTTAGTTCGTAAATATACCGACTTGACTATCCAAAGTTAGTGCTCGAAGAAATACTCGCATTTCATTTCATATCACTTGCTTTGTTACTAGTAGCATAATTTCACGTTAATAGCTAGAAGACAAGGCAAGAGTTAAAAAAAATTTGTTCTTTATCAAAGCGTTTATTACTACATTTATTAGGAATAACCAAGCAACAAGAGACCAGTGAAGAATTTCCTCCATTTACACGCATGACTAACACTTATGAGTTACAACCGAGAGTATCACGTATGAGTAACACGTACGAGTTACACGTATGAGTAACACGTATATGAGTAACACGCGTGAGTATCACGCATGAGACAACACGAAGGTGAAGACACACGAAAAAACTTGGTTGAAACTCACATTGTCACCAAGTATCATCAACACAGCCACGCCGGCGCAGCATTTCATTGCTACTGATGTCGTTTACTTCCAAGGATACTGAACGCAATAAAGCAAGCCCTGCCTCATGCAACACGTTCACAAAAATGTTACTCCCTATCAAAGGGTTATCGAGGCCAAGTTTATGGGGCAAAAGTCCAGATAAGGGCATTAAAGGGAAACTTGCTTTCATGAACGGCGCGGAAGAGAAACATGGCACTGCAATGCAGTAATGGCCTCTGCAACATCTAATTTACGCAGCTTATGAATTCAGCTACTTATACAACTGCTATCACCGGTCAATTATTTCTTATTAAACCTAAAAAAATGTAACTCAGTACTCACTGCAGTGAGTGACAGAGCGCGCATTTTCTCGTCGACGAAAACGTGGTCACGGACCGACAGACGGACGGACATGACGAGCACAATAGCGCCTTTTTTCCATAAATGAGAAAATGCGCTAAAAAGCTGCATGATTGCCACCCAACCGAATATTTTCTGTAAGGAAGCTGACCTGTTTCGGTTGAGAAAGTTCCCCCCGTTAACAGTAACGGTATCAAGTTATTTCAAAAGTTTCAACCCAGAGGGAAGGGAAAAGGAAGACAAAATATGCACGACCGCTGATGGAAGCACAGCGAATGCGGAAAATTCTTTGCTCCGATTCACAAAAATTTCAACGTAATTAATAAAATAAAAATTTGTCAAGCACATGAAAAGCCTATAACAACGATAAAAAATTAACATGCTAAAAAGTATGTTAACGGGTGAAAAACATAAGGTTACTCCCACCCCCAATAAGATTTAGAAAATGCAAACATCGACAAATGAGCATTTTCCATATCGGTCTTCACTGAACGCTTTCTTCTCTATAAGAAGCACAACAATGACGCCAATATATGATGCAATGAAACATTTCACATTTGTTGTTTTACATTTACATTACATTTCACTCGCATGCCTTTACCGATTCTGCTTTCAAAATAGTCTTACCTGTCTTGTCAAAACAATAGTTTTGCCCCGTAGTCGATCTCAGCCTGCATGCATGAGTAGTGAATTGTTTCATGTAACGTAGAAGAGTTATACAAGTAGTACTATATACATCCTGGTTGTGGTACTACCATATACATCCCTGTACATGCAAATTTCATGCCACGTAGAAGAGTTATATACATGTAGTACTATACATCGTGATTGTGGTACTATACATCCCTATACATGCGTGCTTCACGCCACGAAGAAGGGTTAGACAAGTAGTACTATACTTCCTGCTTGTGGTACTATACATCCCTATACATGCGTGCTTCACGCCACGAAGAAGGGTTAGACAAGTAGTATGTACTATACTTCCTGCATGTGGTACTATACATCCCTATACATGCGTGTTTCACGCCACGTAAAAGAGTTATCCATGCATGTAGTACTATACGTCCTGCTTTTAGTACTATACATGCGTGTTTCATGACACGTATAGATGAGTTATACAAGTATTACTTACATCCTGATTGTGGTACTAAATACATCCCTTTACATGCGTGTTTCATGCCACGTAGAAGTTATACATGTAGTATTACACATCGTGATTGCCAACACAGGCACAACACGGCAGTGGTTCACTTTGCCCCACTGAAGACGGCTGCGAATCCTCAGCAGATTTGGGCGATTTGATCGAGGTCATATATTGCTATTTAAGTGGAGCCGCTGGCCTCCTAACGCCTCTTTCTCGCCCGCGATGGACCTTATTTTATATTAGAGCGGCCCCCTGTGACTTGAGACGTTAAGCCACTCTGCTCCCTCACTCGGATTACCGCACACTCACTGGGAAAATGTGCACTGGCAAGACGCCAGTTAATGCTCTTTGCAACATTACACTTAACGCAATGGCTCTAGCAGCCTTTTCTGCTCAATGACGAGCCTAACACTGCGGCCGCAACGCATTATTGCACCTGCAGTCGCAAATAAAAGGCGAATCGGGTCGAGGTTCGTCGCCAGTAATCGAACGTGAAATATTCCCTCCAAATGAGCATTGCGCTCTAATACTCGAATTGAAACCGTACTTATTATTTGGATACTCGGAGACGATGTTAACATGGTAAATTGAACAACAGAATTAAAGCCAAACCGTATCTGCACTTCATGTGCGGGCATCGACTTTTCTATTACACGCTATAACTGAATTTAATAAATCGCGTCTGACGTTCGACACTAATCATCCTGCCAAGAAATAGCACGGTAGCAGCTACTTTACCAAGTAAAGCTTATATGTGCAAGTATTCTTTAAGAGTCGCGTAAGCAGGCAATGAAAGGGCTTAGGTTCATTGAAGTGAGCAGTAAATCAGCGGAGCACAAAGCACCAGCGAACAATGCAGTCGTCAAGCGGCCATAGCTGGTACAGTGACACTGAAGAGTCTTGAACACGCAAGAGTTTGGTGAAGCAATCAGTTGGCAACCCTCTCACCCGCCCCCAACAATTGGACGAAGTGTCGGTGTACAAGAGTATTCTTCAGTTAATCCATTGTACACTGTTCAGTATTTATCCGCTGTACAGATCCCTCTCACAAAGGCGGGTAAGAGGGTGCAGTAGGCAACCCTCTCACCCGCCCCGGGCCTATACCTACTTTCAAAAAAAGTTAAGAGATCGTAAGTTCATCAGCCAATCATTGACGGCCTTTCAAACAAAATCCACCAATCATGACAAGAAAATAGAGTGTAAGTACTTACGTCCACTTAGCGAATTTTGAAAGTATGGCCCCTGTTCAGTATTTATCCACTGCACAGCACACTCACTTGGCCTTCCTCATATCCGCCCCAACAATTGGACGAAGTGTCGGTGTACAAGAGTATTCTTCAGTTAATCCATTGTACACTGTTCAGTATTTATCCCCTGTACAGATCCCTCTCACAAAGGCAGGTGAGAGGGTGCAGTTGGTAACCCCCTCACCCGCCCCGGGCCTATACATACTTAAAAAAAAAGTTAAGAGATCGTAAGTTCATCAGCCAATCATTGACGGCCTTTCAAGCAAAATCCACCAATCAGAGACAAGAAAATAGAGAGTGAATACTCACGTTCACTTAGCGAATTTTGAAAGTATGGCTCCTGTTCAGTATTTATCCACTGAACAGCACACTCACTTGGCCTTCCTCATACCCGCCTCAACAATTGGACGAAGTGTCGGTGTACTAGAGTATTCTTAAGTTAATCCATAGTACACTGTTCAGTATTTATCCACTGTACAACATCCTCTCACAAAGGTGGGTGAGAGGGTGCAGTTGGCAACCCTCTCACCCGCCCCGGGCCTATACTTCAAAAAAAGTTAAGAGATTGTAAGTTCATCCGCCAATCATTGACGGCCTTTCAAGCAAAATCCACCAATCAGAGACAAGAAAATAGAGAGTGAGACTCAGTGAGTACTTACGTTCACTTAGTGAGTTTTGAAAGTATGGCACCCAACAATTGGACGAAGGTGTACAAGAGCAGTTACCAAGATAAGCAGCTCACTTGCAGCACGTAAGCCATGTTCAGAACAAAAGGACCAGTGTTTTAGCTGAGTAGGAATTATGATAAGTTAACGACCGAGTGTCACGATAATCTGACTATTAAAAGAGACACATCTATTAAACAAAGTCTCAGCTCAGATTAAATAGAATATTTAAGAGATACAGCTATCAATTTTAATTATCCTAGTGATGAAACAAACGCTTCAAAACATTGGTTCAAATGCACAACTAAAAAAAGGCACATTAATGGAGAAAAGCGCATTTAACCCATCACAACTGAAACACGCGAGCTACATTTTTACGAACAGTAATCATTGCTGAAAACTTTAACTATTCGGAACATAACAGATAAATCTCAATACTTAACAGCAAATAAAATAATATTGTACAGTATAGAGTAAGATGCAGAGGAAGAAAAAGATGTACACCAATAAGCATTAATGTATAGTGAATACTTGCTGCAAGAAGGTTTAATTGGCACGGAAATATTGCTAGATAAAAAGAAACAATAGAATTTTACCTACTACCTCAACGAAGACATCTGAGTCTGTATTAACAAACCGGTCCGCATCCCGATGTAAGGCATGAATTCCATAACAAAGCAATGACTTGCGACAGAACTCAGGAGTCCAAGTAACACCTCACGATGTTCCTTTGTTCTGAATTAGCAACGGCATGTCAAGAACGAGACGCGGGTTCTGATAAGGCCCTTAGGAGCTCATCAGGCGAGCAAGATGGCGAGCAGAGCTTCATATAAGACACGGCTCTCCACCTTAAAATTCCTCATAAAAGTAATGTTTATGGCTGTAAAGAGTCTCAAGAGTCTCTAAAACTCACCGAGCGTACTAAACTTAGTGAAAACATCGCGTGGATGCAAACTAGAAACCATGGTTGAAAAGAGTCGTCGCACCACGCCCGTGCAGGCGGGATTGACAAGCATTTTGCAGCGTGATATTTCGAGTAAAATGTTCAAGTCGGGGTAAAATGTTCTGCTTCAACATTAAAATAAATTAATAAAATACCGAGTCAGGTTAGTAATTATAAACAGTAAAATTAGCGTAATTTAACGTTGAACACGCATTTGTGGCTGTGGCAGTACTCGTCGGTTCGGAATTTTTCAGTAATTCATTTACGACCGAGATCCGCATTGTAGAGCGTTATCATGAATATGAAATGGGCATAGCTATACTCAATTCTACATGTAATTTTATTCAATAAACTCTCATTACATTATTAAACAGAAACAATAGAGCACACAAAATGCAAAGCTTCGAGGATTTACAAAGGAGATTGCCGCTGACTGGAAGCCGCTCCACGCAAATGCGCTAAATAACGAAGGAAAAAATGCAGCTGCCGCCATCAGGGCGGTATAATTGAAGCCATTGGCAGGCCTAACGACGCACATTGCCGTAACCAAGTGGACACCAATAGGAGCTTTTTTGCACCAGAAGACACCAGTTGAGGTATTTTTGCAGGAATAATACCGAGGTGCTTCAAGCGACACTGCCGAGCAAATAAAGAGCTCGGAAGCAATAGATAAGGCGGGTTGGCGGGACGGCCATGGCAGCAGCACGAGTCAGCAAATCGTATGAGAAATACAATTTTTCTTCCACAAATTAGCGTATGCTTGACACAGCATTATTTATTGTGGCAGGCCGGCTGGAGATATAAAAAAATAATGCTCATATTTTGTAATTTAAAACTCTTACAAAGATTAAACGTGCTCGAGGCTTAAGGTTACAAAATAAGCTAAAAAATCTATTCGGAGGTGAGATATTCAGCGGAAACGCATCAAGAAAAATCATTTGAAAACTAATTAAAGTTGCTGGATGCAAATCCTTAGATTTTATGAGTCTATTCCATTCATAAACGCATTTGCGTAACTGAAATTAAATAGTTGTATAAGAACACTCTTACCTCTCTAGCGTACTGCAGTTCAGATAGTTGTAAGAATACTCTTTACTTCTATAGCGTGCTGTAGTTCATATAAAATTACATGATCACATGACGAATAAATTACGGTTATTTATCAGAGAAACGTCGATAAGTGACAAATCAAAGGGCTTGGAAAATATTTGCACGAGCCACGATAAACGACTACAGATTATTATTGAAGCATGCACACAGCAACCGTGTAACTCAATCAATATTGACGCTTTCAAAGCCGATGAAAATTGTGAAAATATTTTACGACTCAATGAATTGCTCAGCGATTCATCAATAAAGTATGCAGCTGTGACATGGAATGAAAGTATTACTGGTGATGCGTTTGGATTTAGCAATTAGCAAGAGAAAATAGCGAGAGCTAGAAAAAACTCAAATCTTTCCTATTAGTTGTATCAGACACAACTAAATGAAAGAAGCGGTGATGGTTCATTCAATGAACGGTGAGCATACGAAAAGATAACCAACATAACATGGATGTACAGTGATGATATACTTAAGTACGAGTACGAAAATTATTTTATTTTCTTAATGAAAATTAGAGATGCAAACTTTTTGAAAGTTATTAAGGAAGGAATGTTTCAATGATTATCTGGAATCTTTTATTTTTAATGAATGAAGTGAAGAAATCGAGGCGCAAATAAAGGTTAGAAATTCTTGCATCATAAATTAAACCGCTCAAAAAATAGGCAAGCTCGAAAATAATGTTTCTGTTTTTTTTAGTAAATGAGAGGGTTTACCTATACAAATAACATAAAAAACTGAGGAGCATGGTATAAAAAACGTATGAGCTATACGACTACCGAGTATTCCAAAGAAAAGTTCCAAATGATTTTTAAAACTTGGAACTAAATTTAGAGTGGCGGGTAAAATCACAATGTGACATCACACGTCGCTCGGTCGCAAGCTGAAGCCCTAGACCTCCAGTCGCGGGCCAAGCAGAGATGTGCCTCCTCATACAATTGCCCGAGACCATATGTTGGACTTTTATTAGTCTATAAATTTCCGAGAATAAAACCTCTCAATAGCAGATGTCCCACATTGAACGGACGGCCATGACCGGCCAACCAAAAACCGAACAAGCTACACCTATGACGACCGTACCCGCAAGAATGCGGAACAAAGGCCGCCTTTGTAGCCAATGGGCATCAAATGTCGGAATGAAAAGCGAACGGCGGGGACTTCCGAGAGATGGCCTAACAAGATCCATCATGAGCTCAGTATGAGGGGTGACTTCAACATACTCAAAATGTAAATCATCTAACTGCTTACAGTAAATACCGTGAGAAGTGTTAGACGTTATTTACTTAATCATATATTTCAGACTCCGACAATTACATTTTAGCGCCAAGTTTGTTTGGCTCTGCATAACAGTTCAAAGCTGATAAATGTGAATATTGAGCACAAGATAATTTATAATGGTCGATAATTCTATAAAATTCTAGCATATCCATAAAACGTTTCAACACATGTAAGTCTCAATCGACTCAACAAATCCTTAAGGTAGCAAAGAGTGCGTGAAGAGGAAGAGTCAAACAAATTGAAATAATGCAGAGGGAAAGTGAGAGATATCAAAATATTTATGATGCTCAACAAACAACAATTCTCGAGGAATGTGCCGAAAAAATCAATCTACGATATAGTCCATGTCTTGAGTCAATACATTATCTGCCGCCATTGCTATTATAACGCTTATCAGCTGCTATTATCTTGCTATTATAATGCGTCAAATTCCATGTTACGGGAACTCGGTATAGCATTGATTTAGAACAAATAATAAGCATACATTACCTGCCGTCACTGTTAATCGTACCTAAATACCAAGTAACGAATGTTAAACTCGGACGAAGAATGATTTAAACCAAATAAAAGCAGCGACACAGTAGCAGGCAGGTGCGCTGCAACATCAGACTCACGTGACCTAACTTAAATGCATCAGAACCCTAACAAAATTTAGAGTCGCCCCAGCTTCTGGTTTATCCAAATCAGAAGCTGCTGCGTCTGTAAATTTTCACTGGGAAGAACTCCTATGAACTCCTACCCTAACAAAATTTAGAGACGCCCCAGCTTCTGGTAATCCAAATCAGAAGCTGCCGCGTCTGTAAATTTTCACTGGGACCCTAACAAAATTTAGAGTCGCCCCAGCTTCTGGTAATCCAAATCAGAAGCTGCCGCGTCTGTAAATTTTCACTGGGAAGAACTCCTACCCTAACAAAATTTAGAGTCACCCCAGCTTCTGGTAATCCAAATGGGAAGAACTCCTACCCTAACAAAAATTTAGAGTCGCCCCAGCTTCTGGTAATCCAAATCAGAAGCTGCTGCGTCTGTAAATTTCCACTGGGAAGCACGAGCTGAACTCTACAGCGCAGTTCTCAAAAGTCGCTTATTGGCTGGCATGGCATCTGCCCTCGATGACACCACACTTTATTTTCGAGCCTACGATTATTATTATTCTCAGAGATATTTTACTGAGAGCCACGAGCTGCCTCGGATGTTATGGAGATTCGGATTTAATGGCTCAATATCGGCGAGACGATATCAAAGCGACATAATAAAAACGTTCATATCCAGGGCCAAAGTGATTTAGAGGAACAAACTGGCATTACCATGGACTAGAATGGCCTAACGGCGACCTGAGGCAGCTGCTATTACACTATTGAATGAGGAAGCCGGTTTAGGTACAAACTGCGCCTTCTGTGCTTTGAACTTTACCACTTTTCATGGTAATTAATGCAAATAAAGTGAGGTGCCCTAAGACAGTTGTAAAGAGAGGACATTCGAAACAAGAAATAAAGAACATTTCTCTGAAATGCGAGACGAAACCTAATCAAATTTATCTACATGAAACTTGCAACGCATCAACACAACTTTGTTGCAAGCAACGCCACAGAGCAGCGTTATTTTAATAAAAATTATATAACATAATAAGATTTTAAAGAAAAAACGCGTTCGAAAATTTTACATCATATTGAAACGGAAAATAGAGAATTTTAAGAGATATACCAACAGCTACTTCAGCATTAGTTTTCCTGATTTACTGTGATCAGTCCAATCACTAACAACGCTGCCAAATGAATAACGCGACCTGTTTACCAGATTACATACAACTTTAATAAAAGCACGTACTAATTTAGTATGTATCTTGCAATGTTAACTCAATTTCAATTAGAAAGGCAAACAACACAGGGCTCAAACAACCTCGATTCTAGATGCTAGGCAAGATCTTTTTAATTCTTCACTAACATGGGCACTAAATATCCTAATTTGTAATTTTTCCTTCACTAAATTCATACCCTATTATTTACACACCAAAACGTCACAAAAATTAATAGCAAACACTATTGAGGCTACTGAAACGACTGTCAAATGTAAATAATATCAAGCAAGTATCTTGCTAGCCACTGCTAAAAGCTCCACGAGGACAGACCGTTCCAAACATTGAACACGTTGGCAAAAACGGATTTGGGTAGCCGTTACGGGAAAAAACTTCAGGAAGCGAGCCACAAATGCAGCCAGTTTAAAGGGTAAGTTTTCTGTGAAATCCATGCAAAGCCGCCGTTGGCAGGCAAGGTAAGAAACCCACACGAGGTTTCAATAAATATGGAAATGGTATTTTTGGCGGCAAGAGCGTCCGGTAGAGCGTCCTGCGACCGAGTTCTATAGAGATCGCCGAGACGATAATACCGTTGTGCTTGTTGCTGCAGCGCTCGGTCTCGGCAAGAATACGTACCCTAACAAAATTTTGAGTCGCCCCAGCTTCTGGTAACCCAAATCAGAAGCTGCCGCGTCTGTACATTTTCACTGGGTGCAGATACCCTAAAGTCTGTGCGCTCAGACCGGACCATAGTTGTGAGCCAAGATTTTGATAGCACGAGCCTTGCGACGCTGCGATTTTAGCGTAAACCTCAATTGCCGTGGCCAAAGGCAGCGCAGTCTTAATTGCCATAACATGGGTTATCAATATTCGTTAAGTGAAAGGAATGAGGATTATATTAGGACGTAAAGATTACATATGAAATATGCCTCTGCTATCGAAATCCGCTTTCTTGGAGTTAAAACTGCCTTAATTTATGTGAACTTTGGCACAAACTTGGCTGGCTGGCAGAATCGCGTCCGTAGCGTTAAGCCTTCGGCAATTTACTAACGTCCAGCTTTCGTACAGAGCTCGCTGCCTAAACCATGCATGCAGTGAGCTTTCTTTGTTATGCTCCGTTTTCATACTTCGATACAATGTGAACTTTTTATTTCCATTCAATCAAGCAGGATGCCTCAACTATATTGCACGTATTCCGAAACGGCAAAAGAAATAATCTTGCATTAATCTACGAGTTTGAAGGAATTAATTTTTTTATTACAATGAACCATTTCTAAATGATTTGAGAACTTAAATTATTATGACCAAGTTTAATGACAAATGGAAAGCAAAGTTGATAAATTAATAATGTACCTACGTAGAACCAATGGGTATCGAAACGGACCAGCAACCCAGATTGTACGTGCGTCTAGCCAAGGTGTACCAGTTATCAGAATTACCTAGAAATGACGGATAAAAGGTGTACCAGTTATCAGAATTACGAGGGATAAAATAGCGGAGGGTGCGTGGAATATGGCAGCGGCCAAAAACAGGAAGCATCGGCCATTCAGCTGCCACGGCGGGCGAAAGAAGGCAAATAGATGTCCTCCATCGCTCCAAGGATACGGGCCACAGAAATTTTATCCGAAACCGTAACAAATTTGTTTGATAAAGAATAATTAACTGAATACGATAACTGATAGAAAACTGAAAGACAAATCAAAGGCTCAAACTTAACAGTATCTGGTTTTCCTAGCGCAAAATCGATGAGGCTAACTGAGTAAAATTAAAATGTTATAAAAATGTAATTGTGTAACTACTAAAACACAAACTTGAACGTAGCAACACTAACTATAGGAGTGACCTGATACATTCAGTAAACTTCCATTACCGGAGCCTCACGACGTGGAGGTAATAATGCTTGTTCATAGATCGAGTTAATTTTTTTGGTCGAGTCATTTTCATATCCCCATGCATAAATATTAAAGAAAGAAGCCAAGTCATAAATTCTACAATATTTCTTGGGTGGCCGCTTCCCTAACACGTACGCAATTTTCAACGAATTTGATGGAAGTGATAAACAAAAACGTAAAAATTGGCTGAAGCAAGTCAAGTGGCAAAGCAGCAAAATAAAAATAAGAAGTTCAATTTAAGAAATTATCATTTATATCATGAATCTACGCTCTGTCTTGGATGAAATAAAATACAGGTTGCAACATGAAAGTTCTGCGAACACAATTGCGAAATTTTCATGGGCCTATAGATATTTATAATTTACATACACATTAATATTCACGAAAACGTTCAAATTCTGTAATCATTTGGCCTCCATATTTGGTGCGATTTATTTTATCGGGTGAGCACCAGTCTACACTAAAAAAATCACGGGAGCAAAAAATACAACTCAATGAACAGAAATGCAACAGAGAAATGTTGAGGCGATAGGAAGCGTATGGGCGGAGAAGAAAGATGGGCTAGAAAGCTCCATCTTTGTGATGAGTTTGAGCTTGGGCCGCCATGATATTGTGTAGAGGAAGCGCTAAAGGTTTCCAATATCGCAGGGACTCTCGCAACAGGACACTGCACCGAACTTGCTGACACTTGCAGAACAAACATCTCGCCCCAACGAGCCAAAAATAAGTCCGTAGGTCACACCTGAGTTCAGGAGAATGTCGGGGACACGCTTTCGCGAGTGTTTCATAACGCTTAAAATCAATATGCATGTAGTTTGTGCTACTAGTTAGCTTGATCAATTAAGACTAATGCACAAAATGATGAAAAGCGGAACCAGCAAGTGTGTAGAAAACACATAGATCCTCAGCAGCCTCACCGACGACAGTTATGAAAAGTATAGTCAGTCAAGCCACCAGCAGCAAGAACCACAATCAGTAAAATCAGAAAATAGAGCAATTATATAGGCGCAGTAGCGTCGTGAGCAACAGCAACAGAGAAATAAATGTTCAGCAGCGGCAGCAAGAACCATATGACCACCATCAGCGGCAGCAAGCATCATGATTTTCACTATCAAGCACCAAGACCATCACTAGCAAGCACCATGACCATCACTAGCAAGCACCATGACCATCACTATCAAGCACCATGACCATCACTATCAAGCACCATGATCATCACTATCAAGCACCATGACCATCACTATCAAGCACCATGGTCATCACTATCAAGCATCATGATCATCACTATCAAGCACCATGATCATCACTATCAAGAACCATAACCATCACTATCAAGCACCACGACCACCATCATCAAGCACCATCCGACGTTACATCCGACGACGACTCGGAGACGGAGGACGACGAAGGCGGCGCATCAGCGTGACCGTGGACTACGACGTCCTAAACTCATCACAAGGTCACTATCAAGCACCATGACCATCACTATCAAGCACCCTGATCATCACTATCAAGCACCATGATCATCACTAGCAAGCATTAGCCGTAACCATCTAGGACCTTGAGTCGTCGCGGGACGCGTATAAGGCGCGTCTAGAAAGCGTGCGAGGTCGGCCGTGTCGCACATTAGTATGCGTCGCGTGTCTTATTAAGGCTTGCAATGTAGCTAATGCCACCACAATTACCACTGCCGTCTCCCCTCCATCCTTTACACGCAGCGCATGTACGCTTCTTCCTTTCATTGATACATTCCGTCTTAAGATGCGTTTATTTCTCTCATGAATTTCAAGCAATAATATCATATAGAAAACTTTAGAAGCATACGTAGGACATAAAAAAAACAGTTTTATTCGTTTTGAACAAAATGAGACAAATCTGTGATAGCAAGCTTACACAAAAATAAAATAGAAATAGAAAATTGAAAATAACATCGAAAAGCGAATAAACAAAGAACAATACAAATATTTCACTTGGTGAGACATTCCAGAGCAAATTTCTTACAAGCAATAAAGGTGCGAGTCAAATGATCTCCATAAAAGTCATATTTCTAAGCTTAGATCGAGGATTCTACGCTCTCGAGCATTGATAAAGAAAATGCAATCAAGTGAATCAAAATTGAACTTCCTCCTGAAACGTATGTCAACATTTTTTTTTCTAAAAAAAGAAATATCGAATTTAAGACCGTGATATTTTCGGAGCAGATGTTGGCAATATTTCGAGGACAAAAAAGTAGCCCTCCGTCCATGGCAATATTGAGTTGCCGAGTCTTGACAGTTGCGTCAAACGCGTCCACAAGTCCGGCAAAGCAACAGCGACGGCTTAGAAATAAAGCAAACGAATCTCCACAGCGCAGAACACGAGTGGACTCAACTACGGTCACGCAATAGAAAAGAAGACTTCACTAAAGAGTTTTAGTGAAGTCTCGTACTATTTTTAGTAAACCTTCGTACCGTTTTCTGTAAAGTATAGTACAGTTTGAAATCTCATACCAATTTCAGTGGAGTCTCTTACAGTTTTCAGTGAAGTCTCGTCCCGTTTTACTGAAGTCTCGCACTGTTTTATTAAGGTCTCGTGCTGTTTTATTGAAGTCTCGTACCGTTTACTGACGTCTCGTTTTCAAGTCATCACCAGAGGACGAACTGCGACGACACCTTTGAGTCAGGTTGACAGCTAAAACCATAATTAAAAATGAAACAGGCACAAGTAAACTTCCGAGTTGTTCAAGAAAAATGATGATTAATCATATCGAGAAAGCCACTGCAGGAAATACATATAAAATCTATTTGCACCTAAATCACCAGAATTTGAATTGAATCTGGACATACGCAGATATAAATGTCTAAGGAAGCCAATTAGCCATTGGACACTACATATATATGCAACCTGAAGTAAATGGAACATGAGTAGCATATTCCGTAGACTTTACGCAATAAAACTCCCAGGGAACGCAGTGTATCGAAAAGAGACGCATCAAAATACAGAAAACGCAAGCCAGCAATAAAAATGCAAATTGAGTTTTATACAATTACACACAGCTACAGGAGGAAGATAGTTATTTTCTAGAACAGCGAACTTCGGTCCATCGATCACCACTGTGAGAATTGCTTACAACGTACATACCGGGAGTGTCTTAGTATGTGTGGAAAGCCAATAGCATTAGAACATTAGGAATAGCACGATGATATGTCCATCATAGGAATAACACTATGGGACATATGCCAGTATAAGATACGGAGAATTAATGTACACTAAATGGTGCTAGTATAAACTATATATATAATATAAATGCCAATACCCAATATACAAACTGATAATCGTAAATTTGAAAATATACACATCAAATAATCGCAAAAATTCGAATAATAAAGTTGTTATCTTATCAAGGCAGCAGGAGCAGGAGGTCGGCATTAAATAGCAACAAATAACAAAAAGCGTAAGGTAGTGAGGAGTTTTGTTAAAGTTAAGCAATTACAGGAGGCCTTGTAGGCTCTCACCACGAACGTTAATGCAAGGCAACATGATACACGCGTGAGTGGGGCAGTCGTGGTAGGGAGGCTGGAGGGGGACTGCGATAAGCCCAAGCGGGGACTTGAATTTAATGCATGGCCGTAGATGCGTGTCGTATCTTGAGTAGATACGTGTAGAAGAGCATTTCAAGAATACCAATTCATGGGAGAATATTATCAAAAACCTTATAATCATCACAGAGGGCGAAAAAGTATGTTTGATTAATAGTTTATCCTACTTCAAATTTAATCTTGAATCGGTCATGCGAATTGGTACAATTAGATCTACCAATTCTATAAAGCTTTCAACGAACGAATTTTTTATAAACGAAAGAAAATTTTAAGACTCTTGACACCAAATCGACAACAGAAGTTAAGTTTGAAATCCAAGGAGTAAATTTTGTAATTCCAATAATGAGAATAAATCGATAAACAACAAGACAACGCAAAATAATATGCTTCCCGGCATGGATCCATCTTTTCGATAGTATCACTTCGAAAAACACAATAAATTAATTGCATTTCAAAAGCGCCCTGAAAATACGGCATGAGCAAGAATAATTCTAAGCCGCGTCATGAAGTTTGTGACAGCTTCAGTTAGACTCGCCCTCACAACCGAGAAAGTATTGTTGAAATTTTGTTGAAGAGTTGAAAATCAAATCGAGGGAATGCAGCGTACCGAACAAAAATTCTTGAATCTCCCCTTCTTCGGGAGATGTCTTGATGAAAATTTGAATATCAGTACATTTTAAGATTACGAGAAGTGAAGAGTTACTCTGCAGGGATAAGGCAACTGGAATCACAAAATATTTCAAGGGAGAAACTTGAGGGAAATAACGCAAATTTACAAGCAAGCAGAAAAAAAAGAGATCATCGAGTTGAAAGGTTTACAAACACATCAAGGAATAGCATCGATAGAGAAAAAAATCCACAAAAAATATTGCGAGACCATAAATGTTTTTCGTCAGAAAATAAGCGAGAAAGCAAAATAAGAAACCGGAACGCAAAATAATAAACCGGAACCCCAAAAAAAATAAAGGAAAATTTAATGATAGTGGTGATAAAACGGCAACACGTAGGCTTTACGGCTGTAGGTAAGAATGGCTTATGCAGAACGCCGCACAAGAGGCAGGACCACCAAAGAGGCCGTTTGTAACACACACCACTCGTCGGGTCGACCGAGAGCGCCACACCAGGTCAACTGGACACAATTTGGCCCGCAGCAAAATAGCCCTGGAGGCTGCGTTCTAGGCAATTTGCATGAGACAGTTGCCAGTGTTGCCTTACAGCGGTCGTGGGCTGCTGCTGCTGTTGGTCTTGCGTCGTCCCTTGTTGCCTTTATTTCCATGCCGATCACGGTTACCTTGAACTCAATTTAATTTCTTCTTAACGTATTTACAAACATTGCGTTACTTTGAATGATTGTCTTATATTCTACGCTAGCTAACCAGAAAATTCTGATAATTCCTATGTGTTCGGAAAAACATTACCTACCATTAATGATGGAAGATCATAAGAGCATCATCACTTGCTTTACTATCATCATCATATTTGAGCTTTCCATACAAGAACTCGTACTCTACACGCTAGCATACCACGCATTTCTGCACCGCAAGAACTCGTACTCTACACGCTGGCATACCATGCATTTCTGCAGCGCAAGAACTCGTACTCTACACACTAGCATACCATGCATTTCTGCAGCGCAAGAACTCGCACTCTACACGCTAGCATACCATGCATTTCTGCAGCGCAAGAACTCGTACTCTACACGCTAGCATACCATGCATTTCTGCAGCGCAAGAACTCGTATGCAAGAACTCGCACTCTACACGCTAACATACCATGCATTTCTGCAGCGCAAGAACTCGCACTCTACACGCTAGCATACCATGCATTTCTGCAGCGTACACGCAGCATTCTGGACCCAGAATAACAGATGCCGCTAGTATACAATACGGAAGCTTCCACCTTGAGCGAGCCCAGGCTCGTCTAACTAATCTTGCACTCAGCCAACATATAAATTAAGGCCAAAGTTGGGGCATAAAATTGATGCATAACTTAGACAGGAGACGAGCGCGGCAGACGAGGCCACGGACGAAACAGCCCGCCAAAACCGATCACAACTTCGGTCAGGGGCTCGACTAAACAAAAAGGCGTTATTACGCGTGAAATTCAGAGCAAACTACAAACCTGCTCGTGAAAGTTTAAATATCTGTTACAATAACTGCAATGAAAACGTTAACAAAAATCCAGAATTACACGAACATTCACAGATCCATGGATAATTGAGATTTTCCCCAAACAGATCAATAATTTTTATTCACGAGTGGGCAACTGAATGAAAACAATATACGATAATTTTTTAAATATTACTTAGGGAAAAAATAAGATTATGGTAGCTCAAGAAACAACTGCGTAACTAGCCACCGCTTCGTGATATGGAAGACAAAGCTGTGGTTTAAAACTTTAGAGACATCGGCTCGTTTAATAATATTATATTCTTACCAACACTAAAATTTCACAGAGCTGAACTGGAAAACCTCCTTGAAGCTCAGCATAAAATTCTATTGGAAGGTCGTCAAAGCAAAGCTTTACAGCTACAATCTTCATAAAATAAATTTTACGTGAAGCATCACTACAAACAAGACAGCCATATTCCCGCCGTCACCGCAACCGCTGGCATCGTCGTTGCAGCTACCACTTCATGAACTCGAAAGAAGCCTAACAAAATTTATAGTCGCCCCAGCTTCTGGTAATCCAAATCAGAAGCTGCCGCGCCTGTAAATTTTCGCTGGAAGAATGGCGGACGTTTTGAGATTATAATGTACTTCGTGACACTCATTTTCTTTTTCTGGCGCTAAATTTCAGGCAAAAACAAACACAATTTCACTTAACCAGCTGAGGTTCATAAAGAACTCTCATGATTAAGCGAATTGTTAACTTCAAAGTCAATTGTCTCTAAACCATCGGATCATAAATTAGCATTATTGCTCGTATAAAAATTATTAAATATAAAATTAAAATTTGTAAGAGCAATGTCCATAATAACCTTTTCACTTATTTGTACTCCATAAAAAAAGACCCAACATGATTGCTGCATTGAAGGATACTAAAATTTGTACGAACTTCAGAATGACGCTTCAACAAAGAAAAAATCGCATCGAAAACATAGTTTTAATTTGGCAAAACGAAGAGAAGAAATGTGCGCTCGAACTTTCCGGACCCTATAATATGACTCTTACATTTATTATATATCAGAAGAGAAAGCTACTCATGCTTTTCATGACAGCAAAAACAGCAAACGAGTCGAAGATGAGCAGCAGCTCACAAGCGAGCAGAAATGGCCGCAGTTTTACGAGCTGCCATCGAAGTCTCGCGCCAATTTGGCACGGCATAGAGCCAACTCTGTTGAAACGCATGCGAATTTTATGGAAGCTCTTTCGCTGAGAACGAGGAGAAATTGTGAGATGATGGAAGCAGATCATGGCTCTCGTATAGAGTTGCGGGTGATGTGATCCACACCAATGAGGTGGCGGCGAGCGCCTCTACCTAACCCAACACTGGCTCTCGGTGTAGGGCGTCGACCAAACTAACGTTCAAAACTTATGTAATGCAGTGCTAGTACTGATGTAGCGCTACTAGTAATGAAGCGTTACTAGTGATATAGCGCTCCTAGTAACGCAGCGCTACTAGTGATATAGCGCTCCTAGTAACGCAGCGCTACTAGTGATGTAGCGCTCCTAGTATAACAGCGCTACTAGTGATGTAGCGCTCCTAGTAACGTAGCGCTACTAGTGATGTAGCGTTCCTGGAATTAATTAAGTAAGGTAGCGCTACTGGTGTTGTAGCGCTACTAGTGATGCAGTGCTCCTAGTTACACTACACTACTAGTAACGCAGCACTATGCTAGTAGTAACACAGCGCAACTAGTAATGCAGCGTTACTAGTGATGCCACAGCAGCGCGTTTCCTTGAAACGCACATTATTGTGTTTGAATAAGATTGTGCGAAGTATGGTAATGAGTGATACATTGTTGCAAGTGATGGCGAGAAGTTGTATGAAAGACGCGATTTATGATAAGCACACGATTCTTAGGGAGATCATCGTTGACGTCCATTAAGAAGTTAGAATCGTAATTGAAGAAGTGTCATTTAATTGAAGTGAGATGGTAAGATGCGGTTGGAAACAAGATATTCTCTTACTTCACAATTTAAATCTATAATGCTGAATTAGGCATGTTTTAAATGCATGGGCATTTATTCATTGTTCAATCATGAGCGAAGTACGCACATGTACATTATGTCAATATTGTCAACAATGTTACCAGTTTGCATGTTCTCACTCTCTCATTGCGTCGCATGTAATTCTGTGCTAACTGAAACCCTTAATATGAGACCGATTACCGGTACCTCATATTCGGATCAAGATCTTTTGTTATAGTAATGAATTTAGGGTAGAACCCTTGTGTCGTGAAGTCATGTCGCATTAAAGGCAATATTCGGAAGTAAATAAAATCACATCATATAGCATGAATTAACTGTGTCAAACACCCTCTGTATTCGGAGTGCGTTGCACGTAGATCGCAGACGAGATGAAGCATCGAAAAATGCCTTTTATACTGTTATGCAAAGACGCTCGTATGTCTTGGAACTTTGAAAGACAAGACTAACGAGGAAAAGATCTTGTTAGTAAGAACTAAGTTTCAAACAACCAAGAAATATGAGAAACAACTCTAGAGAGAAATATATAAGATAATGTCGTTCCACAATAAAACAACATTAAACTGAAATAAAGGAGTACAATTGTTCGAAGATATTAAGGGGTCCATGCTCTAATATGCAAAGAAAATAGACAAAGAAAAAAAATCTATATGTCTTGTTACGCGGACGTGGTTAAACTTTTACGACCAGGGAGTCGAGCTAAAAAATCCAGAGTTTCAGGGAAAACTTCCTCAAAATATACGTTAAAGGCGCAGGAAATGATGCGCACAAACTTGCGAGTGAAACATCAAAAGGTAAGAGTTAAGCCACCTTTATTTTTTGGAGCTACATTGAATCAGCTCTTTTCGCTTATACCAGCTTGCATGCTCACTATGTTGCAGCTGGGCCAGCACACATATTTCTGCAAAGCTTGAAACACAAAATGCAGGTCGCACGTATTCAAAAACCAAGGCCGACCTGGAAGCTCACTCTTTTAACATCAGGCCTCGCACACTTGAAAATGATACACTATATTTCTTTAGAGCGAAACCTCATCTGCCAGCACAAGTGGAATGAACGCAGCCGACGTTGCGGCCAAAGAAAAAAGCTTTGCCAGCGAACGCTGTATTAATTCTTTGCATTTTGGTTCTCGCGACACAAAAAGCACGACCTTTCAAAGATCCATGTAAAGAAAATACTGCTCGGTCACAAATGAGTCACCTGAGGCATCGAAAAATGAATGGTGAATATATTAAACAGAAAGTGTTAAACAATCTAAATCGAGACAAGGAGACAGCTCACTAGAATATCATATTCGTTGCAAGACATTAGAAATACTCATTAATATTTGGTAGAGATTTTTGAGTAGGTTTCTCGATTAAGATAAGTGGTAACGAACACGAAGATGTTGCATTGCTCCAGTCATGAGTGCGAAAGGCAATCTTGGTTTTGTTAGAGCGACCTCTCCTTTTCACATCGTAGTACTTGCTATATGTACGCTTCGTTATCCAGTTCATTTTTGGTCTCAATTTGATATTGAGAAGGCAGACACCATTATTTTAACGTAGCAACAGCTCTGCTTCAATCCTTTCGCTAAATACTGATATTTTTTAAAAGTCGCAGGAAAATTTCACTCAATCCTAGAATTAATTTAACTTTGCTTTTCCTTTCACTTAGCTTCTCCCTCTAATGTACTTTCAAATAATTCTTGAAAATTTGGCCTGGTGACAGAATAGAACAACCGGCAAGCGGCTGCCTTTAAATCATTCTAGCTGCAACCAACGCTCCCTAGTTACCCCCACAACTCAGCCGCTCCATGTTGAAGGATAGGCTTGACACAATCGAGAGATGATACGAGAAGATACGAGAACGGTGCCATATTAGAAGCCATAATTAACCCCAATGTCTTCTAACGAGAGGAACCTCGTTGGACTGGAGCAAGGTCCTTAGTAGATAGATTCAATAAACGACTTATTTCATGTTCATGTGTGTAACAGAAAGATAAATAGTTTTCTCATACTCTACCGTCAATTGCAATTGTTGTGTCGCAGTACTGTAATCAGAAAAATGCATGGGTCATAGTGTTCATACGCTGACACTTCTAGCATGTAGCATTTATGCATCCTTTTTCCAGGTAAAATTAGGTCAGGATGACCCACAAAAGCAAAATAAGTCGTTATTTGGACGAAGTTGCACTCATTTATTTGAGTGTCACTTTACTACCTCATTTCAACGCTAGCGAGATTCCAATTTTTTTCAACCTTACGATATTCGGTTCCGTGGTCCGTGAGACTGACGTTCCAGCAACAATGGAGAACCAATGTACATTTATACCACCTTACCAAACTATCGTTTGTTCGGACTTGTTTTTTTGACAGCACCAGTTCTGAAGCCTGAAGAAAAATGTGCGAGACTTGATGGAACACGTTTAATTAATTATATGGTCAGGCTTCGCCCTAATCACCGGGCAAATATTATATTCACAGTGCATAGTTAGTTTCGCCATATGTAGTCTTTTTGGCTTACAACTGCTCCCTCCTATGGGTCAGTCAGAAACTAGTTTTTTCAGCAGCGCACGCTTTCCATCAGCACATTGAATATGATACATTCCAGCTTCCGTGCACTCCAGCATTAAACTGAAGAATCATGGGGCCCGTTCCTTATAAGCTCGAATTTTTTCTCCAAATAGCCGAAAAATTCCTCACGTACAAGCCCTAAAAGTAGAGTAACACGAGGCATGTAACATTGCAAGCGACCAGAAGAAATGTGGACTTAATTTTTAAAAGCTTTCTGAGCTGAACGTAGATCAAGAAGCTTAGTCATGGCTTAACGGAGTCTTCATGAGCAATGTTCGACATAAGAAATATAACTTTTATTCATGTCTAAGAAACAAGGAAAGCCGCGTTTTTACGCTCAGAAATTTCAGAACAAATTCTGTTAAATCTCGCAAGATACGCGTTGGCGTAAAGAGATACATGCAACGTTTCATCCAGATTAAAGCGTTTCAGGAAATAATGCTGTACTTTTAAACTTAACTCTCATTTGAAGGATTCTTAAGGAAATTTGAAGTATTAGGAACAGGAAAACGATTATGTAACTTCTCACACAAGATTTAGGACAGAATAGTTTCACGCCCTATATGCAAATTAAGAAACACAAACCGAAATTAGGTAGTTGGAGTTCAATCACATTAATGATATTATTGACGTAAGGAGTCGATATATAGTCGTTTAGTGTGTGTCTTTTCAGAATTTGGCATATTTTTTATGAATATATGAATAATGAATAGTTTATGAATATACTATAGAAGCAAGCAAGTACAAAAAAGTTTCAAGAATTCAGATCTACACAAACTATAAAAGCAAAATTATCCAAATTTTAGACTATTCAATTTCCTTTATTATACCAGTAAGTATTCTCCAGAAAGGGCTGAAGTATGAGGTTATTACAGATTCTTAAGAATTTGGATTAGTAATATTTTATAAAAACCGCAAAAATTCTCAAATGCATCCATAAGATTCCATTAAAACTCTTCATAATAGCGCATAAATTTAAGAAAAAAAAAACTATAAAACCCTTGAACACAATAGGGAAGGTTTCGAAGAGATTCTGTGTCTATACTTCATTCATTTTTTCAGTGAATTTGAGGCAAAACAAGTTTGAGGTTTCAGGAAAGTTTTGTGGCGCCGACAGTTAGCTCCAATAAGAGTGAGGCACGAGGATATCGAGCGCACACTTTATATTCTGCACCGCACTACGTGACCCTTCATACAAATGGCCTAAACTTTCCTTATGATTGCCATAATAAAAAACGTTAGCACATATCAGACCAACTTTATTCTCCGCCAAACCGCTAAAGGTCGGAAGCTGACTTAAAAAATTTTAAAATAGAGTTTCGGCAAGACTGCGAAGAAGCGTTCTTAAGCGTACTGCAAAACTGACCTATACAAGAAAGATATCGATGTGACGTAGTTATTCTTATCGAGTTCTAGTAGTTATTTCAACATGAAAAATCTATTTGAGAAAAAACGATAAAAATACGAAGACGCTTTTTAATATACAGCTTTTCGTGGGAGTTAACTTAGCGTTAACAGCATTATTGTAGAAGCCCAAAAGGTGTAATTACTAGCATGTAAATTTGAACTTATTTTCATCTACATGAATTGATTAATTCATTGGTATAACTAATCCATGGCGATTTTAAATAACAGTTCCACGTGTAAATTAGTTTGTAAAAAACAAGTATAGTTTTTGCTTTCAAATGTGGACCGTCAATTCATTCTCCATAACTATGGCGAATGAATGGCATCTCACTGAAATGTGAATCCTCATTCAAACTAACAAATGTGATCAGAATTACTCATGCTTCAAGACAGCTGAATGTACAGGAAATATAGGTATTTAATCATAGAGTCTAGGTACAGCAAGCAAGCATTCTCTGCCCTACCGAAGTCAATTTCCAGAAATCGGATGCGATTGAGGAAGGGCGTAAAGAATTCTCAGATGAAGTCTTGCGGTCAGCAAGAATTTTAATAAAAATCTGAACTTCTCCCAGGTACAAAGAACTAAAAAATGACCTGGATGCTGAAATTCTCAACCACTAGAAAGCGCATTTGCACGGTCAGGTAAACGTATCTATAAATGACTCTGAAAAAGATATCGAGGATCTATCCTAAGATTTCACAGAATATTTCAGATTCGTAAATTTTCTTTTATGAGATCAAAACAACAAGAAAAATACGCAATAACAGAGTTCAATACAAGGCATGGTACGTTATGCAAATTTATTTCATATTGCACTAAAATAAAGGCAACGCTAATTATAAAAGAAATCAGTTGGTCATCGGTGTTCAACTCTACACTTCAGAAAAAAAATTGCACGACTTCATTAGAGGTTGCACAAATGAATCAACACGGTAACCAAATCAGATGATGAGAATAATTTCCCAGGATTAAATGATAAAGCAATCATGTGCACAGTGATCGATAATCAACAATACCTAGCACACTGCACGCTTCTCTTTTTATCTATAACATTCGGACTAGAAAATTACATTTTCTAATAAATTTTCCCTCAAGTGTTAGTATACTCAGACACAGTCGTCAGCGTCAGAGCATCGTAGTCCATGCAGTGTTCAGGTTCTGATGTTCTTGTAAGTGAGGAAGCCGAGGCTCTAAAGCATATTAAGCGAGTGTATTTTGAAGATGCAAGTGAGAAATAGAGCCAGGCATTAGGCTATGATTCCAAGCGAGGCTTTTCATGGAAGACGTTTGAGCGACATAAGCGTGCTATTCCACTAGCTCGATACACGGCTCATAACGACACAATTTCCGTTATTATTCCAAACAAAAATTGTATTGAGAATTTGCAAAAATAAATGCCAACAAATATTTACGTTAAAAACATGCGAGTGACATCTACCGTAAAGATATTATGAAGAGGGCTTAGCTCTGCAAACGTCGTCGTTGTTTACGTCGGACATACGACGACGAGTATTTGGTATACGAGCATTTAGTGCATACGGATAAACGTACAACAATGACGATTTTAAGGAAAAGGTGGTCAATAGTAAAATTATGCTGTAATACCGTTAAATACTAGACGTTCACTTGATGTATCGGAGGCTATAGGTCATCGAAAAATAACGAGTCATTTTTAGCTCTCAATTAATTTGTTATTAAATGACAGCTCAACAAATAACAGAAAAATAGCTGGAATATGTGAATCACCAGACAGTTGGCTAATTTCTGGCGTAAGATAGAATTTTTTCAACACGAAAATCTGAAGCATGATCGTGCGAAACAAAAACGTATACTCTGACCTCGCCTTATTATCCATGGGAGGCTACGAGTCATGGAACTGTTCAAAGAGAGCACTGATGTGTTCCGCCAGGAATTCCTGGCCACGCAGCAAAGGCAACTTGAAGTGGGTCCGATAAATCGAATTCCAAAAGCTGGGTAAGCAAGCGGTGACCTTCAAAGCAAATACCAACGACTGAAAGGTAGCCAGAGAAAGCAGCACGAATCATATTTTCAGAAGCAATCGTGGCAGATGGAGTATATAAGGTAGCTGCATGACGACGACAGCATTATATCAGGCCAAGGAGCAAGAATAGGACGGGCAGCTTACACTTGATTGGACACAAGGAGTGCGCACCATTGTACTGCTTCCTCACGAGAGACTCCCAGAGGCTCGGCACGGGTGGCAGTCAAGTATCCACAAAGGACGGAGGCTAGAGTGGAGACCCGTGTCGCTGTTAGCAGATGAAAAACGTGGAGATGACACTCAACTCCCGGTGAGCGGGGTCTCTGGAGGAGAACAAGAGAGCTAGATCCAGGAGGAAAGTGAGTTTCTTCTTAACGGGAGAATAGTTCAAGTCGGCAGGATTGAGATGGAGCTTGTTTCTTGGATGAGGAAGGAGAGTGACCGCGAGATGACACGCTCTAGGAGAGCAACTCGATGAGGGGGAAGAAGGAGCGACAGCTTCAGTTAGGCCGTAATGAAGAGAAAGAGGCGAGGTGCGCTCGAGTAAAAATGTCACTGGCCAACAGAGGCTGGCAACGCCTCACAACACTCCCTGCTATTTTGCTCGCGAAGCTTCTTTTTCGCAAGACGCGTCACACAACGGCTATTGTGTTGAGAAAACCTTGTCATGGAACTTAAAACGTCTACACAACTAGTAATGAGTACAAAACTAAACCACACACAACGTTTCGATGAAATGGTAGAAAAAACGTATCGATTAGAAAACATGGTTTAGTCTGAGCTGTTACTTAGTGAAATTGCTATCCTATTTCCTGAGAAAGAACTCGTAACGACATTATTGATAACAGTCCGCGTAATATAAACATGAATTACGTAGCTTAACTAACAGAGTAAATCAGATTAAACGCGTGAATTCGTATAAATAATCTTTAATACACCACATTTCGGTATTTTTTATTAGTTTTATGACGATAAATTGATAACTCGAGTTAAACTCTTGAAGAGGCAAAGAAATTCAGCTCTTGAAGACGTATAGAAAACAGTTCAACAGCGACGTTTTTAGGCAGCCCTTTGAGTGCATCATTCTAGCCTTGGGACAATATCCTCAAAAATTTCCAAAGAAAATGGATAGCTGAAATATTAATGGAACGGCGGAGGAGAATCTTCTAAATCGTTTGCAATGCCTGAAAAATGTAGCGACGCGCCATCAGAGCTAGCGAATGAAGGCACGAGCTTTCTCGGCTTTATGGCAGGAGGAAGGCGTTTTTGGCGGGGACTGCCAGGGAAAGTAACCTCAAGAACGTTACAATGAAAAAATATAACTCGGTACTCACTGCAGTGAGTGACAGAGAGCGCATTTTCTCGTCGACGAAAACGTGACGTCACGGACGGACAGACAGACAGACGGACATGGCGAGCACAATAGCGCCATTTTTCCAATAAATGAGAAAATGCGCTAAAAACAAATAACAAGGAGGAATGAAAACACAATTTCAAAAGGTTAATCAGTGTGAACTTGATAATTTTCAAGGATAAATGTTAACTTTCAGTTACAATAAATTGCTGTTTCTAAATAATTCATATTCCACTTCCAGTGATTTCAGCACTTTCCTTAACATAATACGTAATTACTGACATTGTGACAGGAATTATCAGCCACAAAGTGAAATATTCAAATTAATAAAGGACGTAATACTTGATATTTTAACAAAATACGAAACGGCAGTCAAATTGTGAAGCCAATGCAATGAAGGATGAAATGAACCCAAATTCGGGCATAAGAATAACCTTATAGCTTTAAACCTCGGTAATGCCCAGCCAGAGAGGAAAATAAAAAATCCACGCAAAAAATGACGAAAAATAGTTTTTATTAGAAAAAATGTGGAGTGCAAAGTAGTGGCAATGGTTTGTCGAGTGGCGCAAGAGACAACTGCTAATTTAAACATGAGCAGCGCCGCTGGAGCGACCAGGGACACGCTTGTCTCGCCAGTCGCACCACAAATTTAGATACACCATCGGTCGCTGACACAAATTCACCATCTAAACAAAACTTCTCAATACCCCCACTAACGACTGCATACTTGGGCGGGAATTCACTTATTCGAAAGGTAGACGGGCACAGTTAGAGGTGGGACTAGGAAATATTCAGGCACAGAATTTTTTAATTGCACTAAGCGATCCACTAAACAGTTATAATTTTAGTGTTTATTATAGCAAAAGCAGACCAATTTTATATATAGAGGGGGCATCTGCCAGAACGACTTACTTCAACGACTTACTAACCACGCATTCAATGTTAACAAACTCGATAGTATAATTCGAATAAAGATATAAATTTTATGACCACGCATTAATTAATTGATATACTCTCAAAATTGTATTTGCATAAACACAAAGAAAGCTATAACCTCAAACGAATTCAACTACACTAAACTCAAACACTAATTACACAAAAGTACATTAAATAAATAAAAATAAAGTCACTCGAAACCCGATGAACAAAGAGAAAAATGCCAGGAATAATCCCTGAAACTTAGCAGAACCAACAATCATAAGCTGCATTATTGTTCATCAAATGCTAAAGCTTTCGAGTATCTCGACACCAATCAACACAGACAAACGCGCTAACGAGTCATAAAAAAGCGATATCGAACAATTGCACGGCTTAATGACAGCCTCTGAGCTTTTATTGCTCGTTGGTAAAAAAAAACATTGAAAGTACTAGTAAAGTGCATATGAATGCAAGATAGTTAGGAGATATGTTCATGAATTGTAATGCAGATGCGTACACGACACGAAGGAGTCCTTCATAATGATGTTGTACACGACATCATTATGAAGGAGCATCAGCGGACAGCTAGACAGACGTCACTGCTGAAGGAAAGGCAGGCAAATCAGCTCCAGGATAATTTATTGCCTTAGAGCAGCAGTCCGATAAAGTTAAGATTGAGTGCACGTGTTATAGTGAAGTCGCCATACGGTGAGCGACTCTTCTTTAGCAGAGTCAGCTCTGAAATTCTCGGGAAAGAACATCAATAGAGTGCTTGTTTTCAATCGAAAATGAAGATGCTTCCTAGAATTAAAGCACAAGATAAATCATTTCTCGTAGAAAGAAAAAGACAAGTCACTGCAAACATTCTCATCTTTTGTCGTGAAAGAAATCAAAGCGATCTTAAAACATTTGGTTTTTATTTTAGGATTATTTTATCTACTAGATGCAAAACGACAGTAAAATGAAAATTCGTTTCAAATCTTCTTTCAAAATAGAAAATCTTTCGCCTCCACTTTGAGATTGAATGACGACAGAGCCTCGGGTTTTGATTAAGACATGATCCAGGATAAGATTGATCGTCAAACTGACGCCTCTGAGCCGAATAAGAAGTAAGTTCGGTGCCATTGAGGATGCCTAAAGTTGACATGCAATCTTAGTAAGCTCTGTTGATGTCTACTAAGCCTGTAGTGACACACACGAGAAAAATTTACTGACATCTAATTTCGTTCAACACTTGAACCAAATCTGCAACGTGGGCCCTCAACTAAACATTGTGAATAACATAGCAGAACCAAATTCAGTCATTTTTATAGTTATAATTGTAATTCGGGCTTGTATTGAAACAATTTAAATCCAAGTTTTTTACCTGTAGGTAATGCTGACAATGAATTTTCAAGTAGTGAAAAATAATGGTGCCGTATTTCAAGAGTATTAAAAAATATAATCATTTACCTAGCAAATAAATGCTCATTATAAGCATCAAATCAGAACAATGAGACTACAGTTGGGACGTCTCTGGATACACCAAACTATCGCAATTTATATAGTGGCAGTCGAAAGAAGCATAGCTGCATTGCTCCTCAATCAGACCAAAGTCTCGGCCGCACTTATTATTTGCTAATACATTCTCATACGCAATAAAAAGGTGGCAAAATGGAGAAAAAAAAGGCAATACAAAATTAGCGGTTGTTCTAGGAACTATGTAAACACAAGCAAGTTTGTTCGCGCAGTCAGAACTGAGACGGGCAGCGGTTTGGTAATTGGTTGCTAAATGCGTGCAATGGCCTCAAAAAAACAATGAATAGCTCATAAAATTACTTCACTTGTTATAAATACAACGGATCAGCTATTGAAAAATTGAAGAAGAATCTCTGGTTGACGAGGGAGTCGCTCCAATGCTACATCATTATCAAGTTGGAGCAATTGCTTAGCTTATAAGACTAATATCGCCGTTCACACATTCAGAGAAATGCCGGGTCATTATGTCCAAAATGTAACGCAATTTTTGCAAGCAGCATTGATATATGCCTCTTTTTCCCGGATAAACTAAGTCAGAGTAGCACACAAATGATCAGGAGTGCATCGCTATTTGAACAAATTTCTTCAATTTTTCTGAGCGATGCATGTGCTACCGGGGGTCGAGTATACACACTAACAAAATTTAGAGTCACCCCAGCTTCTGGTAATTTAAATCAGAAGCTGCCGCGTCTGTAAATTTTCACTGGGATATATGCAGTTCGCCTGAAGGGAGCGTCAGAGGGAGGGACAGCTCGAAGTTCGTGTAGGTTTTCTGATAGACAGGAGGCACGTCGAAGGTTCACAAGGACAACTTTTGAATAGTTAATGTATCTCAGACCCACGCGTTCTCTGGACTGTTGTTGCTTCTGTATGACACTTGAGCTGCTCCGAAGCGTCGACGTAATGATAATCGATCAGATCTCGAGAATCTGAATAAATGTCTGATTAAGTCTGTTACTGCATATCCATTAAAGCGTATCAATCAAGAGATACAACTAAAACAAACCTATGGAAAAAATCAGCAATCGGATAATTTCTCACCTGAATAATCTGACGCATGATCGCGCGAAACAAAAACGTATACTCTGGCCCCGCCTTATATATTATCCATGGGAGGCTACGAGCCAATCATTTCACACCGAACCAATCATGAGGTAAAATCAAGGTATTGTTCATTAAAATATACCACAGCAAGAAATCACCAGGTAAGCAACAAGTTGTCGTAAGCATCAACAAATCGCGATACATGTACGTACTCCAGGACGTGGACGTGTACGTATATACCAACAAATCCCAATGCATGAACCAACAAATCGCTATGCAAGCGCCAAGCATCAACAAATCACTGTGCATACACCAACGAATCCCAAGCATGCACCAACAAATCCCAAGCATGAACCAACAAATCGCTATGCAAGCACCAATAAATCCCAATGCATACACCAACAAATCTCTATGCAAGCGCCAAGCATCAACAAATCCCTATGCATACACCAACAAATCACTATGCAAGCGCCAAGCATCAACAAATCACTGTGCATACACCAACAAATCCCAAGCATGCACCAACAAATCCCTATGCATGCACCAACAAATCCCTATGCATACACCAACAAATCCCAAGCATGCACCAACAAATATCTATGCAAGCACCAACAAATCCCTAAGCAAGCAGCAAAAAACGCACTATAGATGCACCACCAAGCTGTCATGCGGGTAGGCAAGTTCGACCTTAGTAAGCATATTCTCTGCAAAGTTCGAGTAAAGTAATCATACATTGGAGCACTGGAAACGCCACCACACTTGACATACACAAATATTCGGGACCTCAATTATAATGTGGCTACCCAGAGCGGTTTAAAAATAGGTGCACTGGCAAGGTGCTCCTCTTCACATGCCTTAGCCTCAATAGGCGGGACGCATCCTTCACGCTGAGCCTGCTTCACACTAAATTGAATTGACGAAATTTTTGTCGAAATAGCACGAAACTCGACGATGCTGGAACCACAAGCAATAACGCCGTCGCGGCAGATTTTCTCAACAACTTCCTGCAAGAAAAGAACGCGCCGGAACGAGGATAAGCGACATGAGAAGGCGGGTGGCGACGAAATGGTACTGAAGGAGCTTTAGACCTACACACGAGTCGAAAACTTAACTCTATAGAGGAGAGGGTGATTCTTAATTGTAACTCTTGATTGTATCTCTCCGCTTGAATGCTTAATAAATTCACTTGAAAGCTTAATAAATCCGTTTGAAAGCTTAACAAATCCGCATGAAAGCTTAACAAACCAAATCCGCTTGAAAGCTTATTAGGTACTTCACAAAACCCCAACATTTGATGAACAACTTTAGCAGCACTATAAACATCTAATTGAGAATAAACAACCAAGAAAATGAGAGCCAAGAGACGAGAAGTTTACTCCTCTCGCAGCTTTGTATGAAATAAATAAATGGAGACAACATAAAATGTTGATTTGCACGTGAAATGCCGCACACATCGTTGACGGCTTTTATGAATTTTTAAATGGGCACTAATAATTTGATTTTTGAAAAAAAACTAGCACGTTTACCTCAAGGTACTAGACTCTGTTATTATAACATCAAAACGAAGTCACAGCAAAAGCAGTAGGAGATGCGTTTGCGAGAGTTGACAGCGTACAGCAGAGACACCAGACGGGATGGAACAATCCTTGCTCGGCCCAGCACAGCCATAATAATGCGTGCACATAACACCAAATGGCTACTTAGCTCATAGCAATAATAGCAGTTCTCACCGAAGAAATAACCAAAGCCGGTTCCTTTTTCCTTCAGTAATTTCAAATGGAGAAACTTTCAAAAGCCAAGTGTCGCCAAACTTTTACACTTAATTCTCAACTTTGAAGTGCGAAGTCCACTCAATTGCCGACGAAGGAGCGAGCAGTCCCAAGAAAGTAAAGCAAAACAGCCTAATGGAATCATGTAACGCCCAAACAGAGACCGCTTACTATTTGCACATACCAAAAGCATAGGACAAACCAAAAGCATTTCATGGGATTACGAAATGTTGCTTTATTATTCATAATAGAAGTTATGAAAAAATTAACCTATATTTCGTTTAGACATGCAGAATTGGGTGATGGTAAGAGAGACCAAGGGAGAAGAAATATTACAGTGAAGGGCTTGCGCGACGCACGCAAAAACAACTACAGAAATGAGGCTCTTTTCATCATCAGTCATTTTGATTAGAGCCGCGGCCACGAAGAAATACCCGTAAAAAATTTTGCGTGGAGCTTAAATAAAATGCCTAAGACATCATAAGTGAATGAGATAGAATAACCAAAACCATTACACCCGAATTAATATTAAAATAAATAAAAGTTTATCGATTTACGCGAAAATCTTCTAATAAGGGCACTCAGTGGCAGGGCACCTAAGGAAAAGCAAAAAATTTAAATTATCCGAAATAGTAATCGCACGCAGTACGATAAAAATATCACCAAATGGAATCCGTTTCATAATAAGAACTCTACTCGAATGCACGGATGAATTTAGTGGGGATAAAATTACAAAGCCACCAAGAAAACCAGGCAATGAAGGAACGTCGGTCGGCTAGACAAGCGGCAGGAGGACGGTGCGGGACAACAATGAGAGGTGGTCGTAAAGTTGAGTCATCGGCTACAAAGTAGGGGCGGCAGCAGGCCAATGATCGGACACATGGTGGCTCACAGCCATAAAACTGCCCTCAACCGCACACACGATAATCATTGGGGGTAAGTCGTCGTGCTGTAGCTACGAGAAAACATGATAATCATTGGGAGTAAGTCGTCTTGTTGTAGCTACGATAATCATTGGGGGTAAGTCGTCGTGTTGTAGCTACGATAATCATTGGGGGTAAGTCGTCGTGTTGTAGCTACGAGAAAAAAATGCTAATCATTGGGCGTAAGTCGTCCTGTTGTAGCCACGATAATAATTGCGAGTAGTATATAAGTCGTCATGCTGTAGCTACGACAAAACATGATAATCATTGGGGGTAAGTCGTCGTGTTGTAGCTACGAGAAAACATGATAATCATTGGGGGTAAGTCGTCGTGTTGTAGCTACGAGAAAATATGATAATCATTGTGGGTAAGTCGTCGTGTCGTAGCTACGAGGAAACATTATAATCATTGGGGGTAAGTCGTCGTGTCGTGGCTGCGATAATCATTGGGGGTAAGTCGTCGTGTTGTAGCTACGACACACACGATAATCATTGGGGGTAAGTCGTCGTGTTGTAGCTACAACACACACGATAATCATTGGGGATAATCTTTTTTTGGGAAGTACACTATATTCCTTATTGGAAAGTAGGCTTGTGAAAATATATCACAGGCTACTCTTGTCAGACGGTAGAGGGTTAACAGGCTCAGTTCTTCTCGATTTAGCTGTAATTTTTGGTTCACGTTTGAATTTCGTTACTTTTTTGTTGAACAATTTCGTTACATTTTGGGAGATTTTAGGCTTTGAAAACTATATAATAAATTCCGATGTCAGTTAGTTAGGACAGAAAACTTTGATATCATATTAAAAATTTTATAAAAGAATGCATTAAAATTTCAACCAGTGGTAATTTTAGTAATTTATTATAGTATTCAAGGACTGTGAATTAATTTTGACACATTTCAAGATTTATAACGAGGATAAGCCACACTATTGTACATGCTCAAGAAAAAATAGTAAACACAATTCATCACAAGAAATAACAAGTGGTATAAATTAAGAAATTAATAATGAAGGGAATACAATACATGAACTAAGAGACGATATATTGAACTTTAACTGAAAACAAATGTGTTAGTCTGTGTATGCCAGCGTCCGACGTCAGCAAGAAAAACTCGACTTTGCTAACTAAATTAGAACATATAACTGTTGCATAATGAAAATAGAGAGCAAACTGAACTTATTGATTCCATTCAGAAGAGCGCCATTTAGGATCCAATGCAAATATTTAATGGTTAATGTATCAAGTGGGACGCATGCAGCGCTGTTTGCACACGCACGATATTCCCTGTACCAGCAATAGGCCAAAAAGTGGACAAAGACTCTGCGCTAATGAGACTAATGAAGGCAAACACGAGTACTGCAGCTCTTGGACAATACCTGAAATAAATATGGCCAGCATTTGGACACATACAATACCATTTACGTGCTCCGCCTGCAGCAAAATGTGATGTATACACAACGCATACATAAATTTCCGCTGATTTATCAAGTCGTGTACATATAATTGTACAAATAAGATCCGATTTCGCTCAACTTATGATAAGGATTGCCAAATGACAAGAAATGGTCATCGCTAGATGAACATTTCCATGTTAATAAGTAGTTGCTAGAGTTCATGTTCATAAGTGGTATCCATGTTCATAAGTAGTCGCTTGAGAAAATGAATCTAAACTTCCATTCAAGAGACGAATGGATCTTTGAATATGAAATGAGCGAGTAACTCAATTCAGGATGTAAAGTTTTGTTCATCAACAGTGAGTAGTTTGCACGAGAATAATTTCTTGTTTCAGAAGTGCTTCTAAATTGCCCAGTGTTTGCAAAGACAACAGCCACGCAGCAGGATATCTCTCAGTCAAAGCATCAAAATAAACTGTAAGCGCTTCAGAATACAGCCTTTCATTCTATCGAGAACCACGGAAAAAATTACAGAACAAAAGCTCAAGCAAATTGTCCGATTCATTCTATCGATCCCAAATAAAACGCATGTGTGTTAAACAGTAGAAACAGAAAAAAGAAAACAACGCATAATGAGTAGATTTATTCATTATAAAACCAGTCGGTGGCATATGGTGATGGATTAATGATGCATGAATGGCTGTAAGGGTAAGAAGTGTAACTATAAGGGTAAGAAGTTCATAGTAAAATACAAATTACGCGTATGAATGTGGTTTCTTCAAGAGTGCGTTTTAGGTGAGGGTGACTGCTGTAAGATTAAATCCGAGAAAAGAATAGAGTCGGCATAACATTTGAAATTCAGCACCTATATAATAGTTCATCAAATAGAACAACGAGCAACACGAAGTATGAAGAACTCTAAAAATCAGCCCATGCAAGAGTAAAATATCAAAGTCACAGTCACAAATCTAAGAGTCACAAATCAAAGCCTGAATATGTAAAATTGTATCACAGGTCATCGCACACACGCTCCAAGGGAAGTGCGTCTCACATATACGCTTCCAGGGTAGTGCGCAAGTACTTAAACCGAGGTAAAGTCAAGAAGTATAATAATATGAATTAGGCAGAGTTAATGGCAGTAGTAATCGTAATGGCTCGGTAACATGATAATATCTTCAGGCTTCAAAGACTAGTTAAATGCGTGCGTTCTGCTATCGCTGGCCATCACGCGCTGACGTATCGTAACTGAAGAGCGTTGCGGTTCAATGAAGATGAATGGAGTCATGCAATGTATGCCGTACTAAACTTCACAATCAATAGCGAGTTTAGCGGTCAAGACTCTGGAATCAATGTGATCACAGAGGTCAAATGAGTCGGCAATCCTATTGAGTACATTTCAAAGCCGCCATGTATATATTTTGGGACATTTTTTCACCGTTTTCAGATTTTTTTATTGTTCGTTAGTTCCTTTTATGGTTCGTCTCCGTTAATTCATTTATTATTCGGGCGATCGTGTTCAGTTCGTAGATTAAATATACAGGAATAAATTATTGTACAGCAGGTTTATTCATTTCTCGATATCCTTTGGAGACACGCGTCAAATTTTTGTTCTTGACACCAATTGTCATTTGCAGTAATTTTCGTCGTTCAACTTAATTTATGAAATTAATGCACGCTATTTCTCTACGTTCAGATGAATGTTGGTGTTATTTCATCATCGTCATATACGCTGTCATTCTCACTTTGCTAAAGAACCCATAAACAACTCACTCCTCAATACTTGCATTATAAATTTAAAATCAAATTTTTAGCCTATCGAAACGCTTAACAAAGCACTCGGAATTCAGAGAGTTTAAGTATGTTTCGTCAATTTCGCTGTTTCGTCAATTCACGAACACCTTGAGGCAAAACGTTCATAATTCTCTCACTCCAAAATTCTATCAGAAGTATACAGGGCGTCTTTTAAGCATCATTCATTTGAGAAGTCAGTTTTGTCCGCATGAATTAACGGCAAAAAAATCAGAACGAGATCTTAAAAAATAAATAACGGGAATTTTACATTCTATTGGAAGCGTCAACGAGACATCACCTAGTACCGTAATCTCATATAAAATTGCAATGAAGTTGAACGACACTGCACACACCTTATGTGCAATGACGCGAATACTCCATAAGGCTTGAAATATTCTCGACAGCGTCGACTAGCATAGGAAGTTGTGAGCTAAAGGGAACACGACGACGTCACTTTAAGGTGTTTTGTAGGCAGCCAGAAACGCCGCTGAAGTCGGCCTAAGATTGTGATGGACAGCGGCATTGTGGCGTGGCAGAAGGCAGAGCTTCTCTTGGTTGTGGCGACGATCATAGCGACGCGATTACGACCACACGACAGCAACAAACGACAACGGCTCGGAGAGCACTTGATTTGATCTTTGTTGCAAGCTCGAACAAGGCTTCCTTTGCTGCTGAGAGCGCATGTGCCCAGTGAAAATTTACAGACGCGGCAGCTTCTGATTTGGGTTACCAGAAGCTGGGGCGACTCTAAATTTTGTTAGGTTGTAGGTTAGAAACTTGAGGAATAACCGCGCTCGCAGTGTCAATGATTCTTGAATGTGGCAGAAATGAGTTTTCGACATTATTCGACCCCTTCCTTTATGAGCTTTCAACTTGGAATATGAGCGAAAAGTACCAAAATAGTAGGAGAAGAATTGACATTAACCGCAGGCGGAAGATTTTAGTGGTAATTAAGACGCAGTTCATTATTCATTTCGACTTAAATCTTGCAGCTCGCAGTTCATCATTTCAACAATTGATGATAGTCGCCCAACTCGTCATGTAAAGCTAGCACTGCAGTAATTATTTAATAAGTGACCAATAAGATAAGAAAGAGATTGCAAATTAGGCGCAGGTTTGTTAACATAATTGAGAATGTAGAATAGTGGATTCCGCATGAGTTAACAAGGGATTTCGCTTCATTAAGAAGTTGAAACTGCAAAAAAAAACACGATAAGCAATCTAGGATAACATGAATCTAGAATGCATCGAGAAACCTTGATACATGAAATATATGATAAGAAAAAAAGCTTACTATTGAGATACAAAAATCACATAAACTAGGTCAAAACGAATTAAGGGGCTAGTTATAAATAGATCACATTCAACAGGGGTTAAAAAATAACAAGCAAAAAATCTAAAAAAGCTGAATTCTTTTTCAGTTTGAATGTGGAAAGAAAGAAGTTACACTCGCTTAAATGAGCCCAGAACACGGTTTCGATGCCGCAGCCATTGGAGGCAGCGCAGGTCCACGCCGGAAAGAACGCATTTCCAATAGCTGGCGATCAGTAAATTTGATATCAACATTTCGATAGGATTCTCTCATGTCCACCGAAGAAATCTAATGAAAAAGGAAACAATTGACCCGACGGATAGGAGGAGGAAGGTAGCGTGGGGGTCGCAGCAAGGAAACAAACCAGAAACACGAATCTATTTGACGATCCTTTTGCCTCTAAAAGTTCCGTCCTTCAAAGCAATAATGGAAAAATGCCCGGCGACAACACAAGACGAGATAAGACACATCTAAAAATCATAGCTTTTTAAGCCTTGATAGACGAGCCCACCCATGTGCGAATGACGGAAAAGTTATCAGATTAAACATCCATGAATTTTAATTACCAGTGAATCAGAACGATCCAAAAAATTCTCTACGACGTCTGACGACAAACGAAGCATTGTAAGTGTTAATGGCAGAGTGTGTTAGTCAGAATAGAAATTGACATCTTAAAAGGTCATTGTCAGTTTTTATAGCACCAGACTGCAATGGAAATAAGGAACTAGCTGGCACTCAACTGAACTAACTACTGTGAGAAATAAAGTTTCTTCGAAATTGAAAACCAAATCCATTCGAAATTACCACATGTGCATTGTTTTATACAGTAACACAAACAGAAATTGAGATGGCTAGTTGAGAACTTCAAAATAAAAATTTTTGTTACAATATGGTTAGTAAAATATATACGAGTACATGGAAGATGGACCATTGAATATGAAGATTTGAAAGAAAATAAATTTATCGAAATTAGTTCTGAATGAAAAAGAGCTCCAATGGTCAGCAGGGAATTTGATAAAAAAATTATATATAAACTGGAAAAAACCTTCGTGTTTTCATGCAAGAGCGCTTAGATTAGTATGTATATAATGGTAAGAAAAAACATAGACACCAGGATACTCGACTGGATTGTCGGTTAAAAAACAAAGCGTACAGCAGCAAAAATAATGTTCTGACAACTGGTAATGCCATAATTAAACAATACGAAATTTCAGGGCAGACCTCTAATATAACAAGGACTCTAAAAGATAAATTTGCAACAGGAAAAATACCGAGATAAACTCATCGAAATTTCGCGGGAGCCTCTGTGCGACCGGAGTACAAATTGAAGACACTCGGGTTAAGGCGCGTGCTGCTCCTCTGCTATTGTTGCCTCCCTGCGACGCAAGGAGGCAGGACAAACACTCCGCAGCGACCAAATAAAACTTCAATCCGAAATGCCACAGACAAACTACAACGAACGAAGTAAACAAATATCGAGGAACAAGCCAACCTTATTTTGAGTCAAGAACTGCTAGCATATTTTTGGCATGTACTTTGAGCTAGCGAGATAAAATAAAAATATATACTGCTTTGAAATTGCATGCAGATGAAAGAAAGACTAAATATATTGACATGTCCTGTTGTGTCAAATAAAAAAAAATAGAGAGCGAAATTAGTTAAATTTTGGACTTCATAGCCTTAATTGTTTATTCACAAACCATGGAAACAAAACCAAACATTTACTCAGTCAATCGTTCGAATGTGACGGGTATGATTATAGTTATAATCCTGTTTCACACTTGGGATTCTATTTATAAGGCAAAAAGCGGTAAATTTTCACAGAAATTAAAAGTCTAATCGATAAACCATGATTCAAACTTAATAGACTTCAATCAAAAATAAACGAATAAAAGAGATTTAAAATAAAAATTACTTTAAAATGGATAAAATATCTGCATCCAAAACAGATGAACTTAAATCAAAGAATAAAAGAGATCTAAGTTGAACAATTACCTTAAAATGGATAAAATGTCTGGATCTAAATCACATCCATACGTACTCGTATACTATATCTTCAGCGTATAATCGATCAGCAGAATAACGAAGATCGGTTTTTCTAAGAAAGGATGAGATTACACGTGACAACTCGCACCAGATTTATTAATCTGGCGTATACGATCAGTTCAGCTATTGGACATAATGACAGCTAATGAAAGCGGAGTGGAGTGGAGGCTTAGGAGCTTGTGAAATATCGAGGTATCATTAAAAGACCATAAATTAATTTTCAATCAAACTCAGCTGCTGATCCCACGTGAGAATTTAGGCAGATATATAATTTTTCCCGAGAAACTACTCAACTATTTTAAAGGTGCTGCATTCAAGCACTTTCAGTGTCTGGCCAAAATTGTTCTTCTGATAAAACAATACACAATGGGTTTATGGTTCAACAATAATTAGTAAGGAGTAAATAATTTTTTTTCTATCGTTGTACCTAGAACGAATTTTAATTGCATAACCTTGAGCGAGTTCTCATGCAATAACGTAATTAACAGTGAACAGGGGCCATACTTTCAAAACTCGCTAAGTGAACGTAAGTACTTACGGTCTATTTTCTTGTCTATGATTGGTAGATTTTGCTTGAAAGGCCGTCAATGATTGGCTGATGAACTTACGATCTCTTAACTTTTTTTGAAAGTATAGATCCAGACCCATGTAGTACAATTTACAGGCAAGTTTATCCTCAATCACCTCATTGCTTATCAAAAATAACCAGCCACGACACCTGGCAAAAACTAAAAAGGATAGCGAGTGCAACAGAATTGCATCGATATAAAGTCATTTTCGTTGAACTTAATACCCCCACAAATCTCACGTCACCCAAGGCCGCAAGCTTATTCAAAATACCTCCATGATGTGGTATTTTGAATAAATGATGATTTCTAAGGTGTATAGTATAGTATAAGTATAATATAACAAAGTATAATATAATAAATATAATAATGATAAAGTATAAGAATAAGTGATGATTGAGAATCAGTGATGATTCTCACTGATGGACTGCTTGACGGAATCGACATAACCACGCTAAATAATGCAGAACATTTCACTTTGTGACCAAATTACAAAGGCGATCATTCGGAAGCGTTACTCATTTGTTCAGATACATACACTTTCATCAGTTAATTTCAACAGTTGGTGCTATAAGATTCTCACGTTCTAATCAAGATAAGTGCAACCTATCTAGTGGAGGTAATACATTGTTCACAGTTTTAAAACAGACAGTGTTAGACTGATGAGGAAACTTACCGTTAAGTCATCCACATTTTCTCCGGAGAAAACACAATTCGCGGGGCTGCAGAACTCGGGCAACTTTCTCGCCGGACAACTCTAGCATTTAGTACAACTATTTCTTCGATGATATTCAAACTAGATTATCTCGACACAAACCATCACGCATTTTGAAACTTTTATTTTACAGTTATCTCAAGGGCGTACCAAACTCCAGGGAGATTATTTGGCAATTGGCATCAGGTTGGACTTGTTAATAGATCTGAGAAATAAGCTCAACGCGTTCAATATAACAAGCACGACATTAATTAATTATCCAGCTGACAAAAATATCAACTACGCTGCTTAACACTATTCGTCAAAATTTCTTGGGGCTGTAGCCTATAGAGGCTGTAATATTACCGAAAATTCTCAAGTTTCCGTCGCGTATTCGCGCCGAAGTTTTCACTAAATTTGATCTAAGCTTCGCTATTCACGAGACGTATTCATTTCTAATGTGTACCAACTTTGTTCGAACACTTGTCTTATCAGAGGCGTTAACAACCTGTGAAACGAATATGAGAGGAATTACTGGGAAAGTTTCGTCATTTGTTCCGTTGCAAAGACGATAAGCCTTTACAGGGGAGAAAAAACAAAACTTGGCCAAACACAAGTCCAAAGAAGCCATGAAAGGAATTCTTGAGCCGTCAGCCGATCGTCCAAGACATCTTTTGTCTAGTTTCAATCAAAATATTTTCCTCGATTTATAGCATTCCATTTGCATTGCCGTTTCGAACAATATTCGTCAAATTTCACCACATTTGTCATATAATTCACATTAATATATAAGAATAAAACCACACTTTGTAAGGTAATGACTTACTTGCATAGTTGAGAGGCAGGACAAGGTGTAGCATGGATGCGGCCAAGACTGCCACGACAAACCACCCGCGGACCAACCCATGTCTCCGGCCTCCAAAATAATTCGGATACCGTTTAAAGTGACCAGCTTTCGTCTCTGTTTTCTTTTTAGGAGTTTCATGTAAATAGGAATTTCTCGCACGGGGCGTCTCTCTCGCAGTTGAGAGGGACGCACCACGCGCCCAAAACGTGCGACCATTTTGGTTGATTTTGTTTGAATTCTTGCAGAGGCTAGCCGCCTCATCGCATTCGTTAGAGCGGCTCCCAAAGGAGGAGTTGGACTCTCCAGTTGGGGCCTCCATGGTGGAAAAGTGTCCACCGAGGATGAGAACACAACTCCTAATTTTGGGGTTGCCGGGGTGGTTTGTTGGCAGTGAGAAGCAGAAGACTCGCTGCAATCTGCAGAGTCAGGAGAACAGACACAACGCCGTTTAGAACGATGGTCAAAATGTAGAGACATGCACCCTAATTTAGGAGAGACATCACCACCTTTGACCGGAGCGCTAACGATGACATTCTACTTACCGTTCCTTGTGCAACTTAAACCCTGGTAACACGTTATGGATGTTTGTTTGTCTGTGTGAAAGTAGCAAGAATATTCAGACACAGGTTATGCGTCTGTATAAACTTAGTATTTTAGAGGTAGTTGTGAGTAATTTCGAAAGGAATATGTCAGAAGTTGGTAATGACAATAAAAGTTCATGGAAACGTAAGCCATATTTGTGCTTGGGTTAAGATGATTCAGGCAACTGAAAATTTTGAGAAGATCAAAAAGGAGTATATTGGTGTGTGTGACGCCAGTGGCTTGAAAGCTTCAGGTGAAACAACATGGAACTCATGGCGTGAAGTCGGGTCGCTTCTTGACCGAGTAAATTTTCCCCCGTCGAACGGAGCACGTGAAGTGATGATGCTGCATGAAGTGATGATGCTGCCAGCGATGAAGTGATGATGCTGCACGTCCTGGAACTTGTGTGATGAGCTGGCATCACACGTGACCCAGGACCATCACAAAAATGCTTGGCACACAAAACGAAGAAATATTGAATGCATACTAAAGGCCCGAGCGCTCACTTTTCAAGTCACTTTGAGCTCATTTTCAGATCACTTCGTAGACTTCAACAAGGACACTTCACTACACAACACTACTTAGTGAATATAAATAAGCTTTTTGAAAAACTAAGCTAGCACAACAACAACTATATAATTATTTGACACTCTTAATACACCAAACACCGGACACTGAGATTTATTAGATCCTAAGACTATAATACTGGCAAATATTTCTTAAGAGCAAACTTAGGTCGTCTACTAGCCTTTATGAAAACTTTTTAAAGGAGCTGATATCAATTACGAAGGTCAAGTACAAATTTGAGCGTGTCACTGGATAGTTAACGGGGTATTACAGGGCCATAGGACGGATGGCTGTGACTTTAGCTTATCAATACTAAATTTCTGGATTCAAAATTAAGTATGCGACGGAAGTAACTGATAATAAATCATCCGTTTTCATCGAATGTTACCCCGAATTTGTGACGTAAAAATTAACACATATCTATATGTTCTAATGTAATACATATATATAGGGAGCTCACGATAAGGAATTGGAATTTAAGAAACAACACAGTAGAATATCTTCCCTTAACACTGCATAATTGAATGCACACTAACGTTTGAATTTGTATCGACAAACGTTTTGTGCCTCTGAAGTAATTAGAAAACTAATCTAGAACCTGAGGTAAATATAAAAGTTTCAGTTAGCATCAGGTATATACGATACCATATCGAAGTCAGTTGTGCTTCAATGGTTAGTACTACTGACAAGAGCATATATAATGCAGTTTCCTATTAAGACTATTTCAGCATCAGGTAAAAGATACCACGATACCATATCGAAGTCAGTTGTGCTTCAATGATTAGTACTATAGACGCAAGCAATCACGCAGTTTCCTATTAAGACTATTTCAGTCACATAGTTAAGAGTAGAAAGTTAAAGAGTACAATATCAATGTGAAAACTGTAAATCATAGCAGCAGTAAAACAGAGATAATCTGCAGATCGGAAAAAAGTATGTACGGTATGTTACATATCGGCGCTGTAGAATGAACTATTCATAACGCCATGAAAATTCGGCCTCAAATTTTCAATACATTTTCAACACACATGCTTGATGGATTCAATTAAAGAGTAAGTCTGAATACCGAATTAGGCAGGATGGAAAATACGAGGGGCAAAGAGAGCTTTCAGAAAGGAACATTTGTCACGTTAACGAAGCAAGATTAGTTGCATAGCAATAACGAAAGGCAAAAATAAATAAATATAAAGCAATAAAGGCAAGCAAAGCGATACTTGACCAGTACAATCAATAACTAATATATTCTAACAGTACTTAGAAGAAATGATATAGCCCTCTATAAAGGACAAAAATTCATACGTGACAAATTCCATAAAACATATGCATTGCAGGTTGATGGCTGACCTTACTGCGCGGAAAATGTAACATATAATATACTAACACATATACACGGCAGTATCCTATAGAATGTCACCAACGCAGAGAAGTCAACGCATGGAAGTCTTATAGAGCACGGATAAATTACGATTGCATTTCCTTTTGTTCAGTTGTTCGGCAGCATCCAATACGGTCTCGTGCCACGTGGCATTAAATACAATTTTGGGGAGTTACACGCCGGTAAAAAGGGAGCGGAGAGAATGAAAGGCCGAGTGTCGTGCCTACCACAAACTTTGAAGGCAGGTCTCGGAGGACGCGTCTATGCTGCCATCGCGCTAATTGCTGCGCGCTTCCCAGCCCCCGGACCGACCAATACATCCCAGTGAAAATTTACAGACGCAGCAGCTTCTGATTTGGGATACCGGAAGCTGGGGCGACTCTAAATTTTGTTAGGCCGGGAAATATCCCAGTGAAAATTTACAGACGCGGCAGCTTCCGATTTGGGATACCAGAAGCTGGGGCGACTCTAAATTTTGTTAGGGTACATCGGCTTAGCCTAGCGCCCCTAAAAATACTGCGTGCGCCGCGGAAGCTTCAAGCACTCACGCATTGAAAACAGTGGTCTCTATGCAATGCTTCTGTGAGTCCAACAGATGGAGTCTATAATGGAGCTTCGTTGCGATGACTTGAAAAAAATCCTTCATTGGCAAAGATAAAAAAAATAATAGAATAAATGAGGAATACAATTAGTAATTATGTCTTGCTAAACGAAAGGATTCCAGTTGAACATCTTTTGCGAACCAAACTATCCATCATGAGCGATAACTCGAGATTTCGTCCACAAGCAGGCCTGAAACCAGCAAAAGAAAAAGTATCATGCTCGCCTGGGGCTGGTCCCAGAGATGAGAGTGACAAAAATCACAGCGAGAGCCGCTAATAAACTCTGAATTATAAGGCCATTCATCAGCAAGGCTCGTTGATATGACGAGAGGGAGCGACATTATAGCGCCTGAACAGCTGGCACATGTTAGGCAACCTGCAGCTTTCTGGGCAGCAAGTTGCTGCCGCCGCAACACATCACCTTCATTAGCACCGAACAAAGGCGAAGCTAATAAATAGCAGTGACATAAGCAGCAGCCGGTCTCTGCAGTAGCATACTTTAATGCCCACGCAGAGGCTTTGACCAAAAGGTCTGACGAAGAGCTAACGTGACTCCGACTTACATAATGGATTATGCAAGTATTCGAGAATTTCGAATGCGTTAACGTCTTCAACGACACATGTCAAAATAGCATACAATTTAATGGTTGCATACTTACTTGATACATCCAGAAGTAGCGTGTCAGCACATTAGCCTTACTTGAAGTCTCGCAGAAGAATATTAGTGTTTAAAAACATTAAATAAATACCGAAGCTCGTAGGATTTCTAATGATATAAATACAGAAGAGACATTTACTCTAATTATATCAGAAACTCAGGCAAAACCAATCTTCAATAGACTGAACTCAGTCCTCAATTTCTCGCCAGAAATCATAGGCTGTGCACCGACAGGAATGATTGAGAGCCAACAGGCCGGAATTAAGCCCTGCTTCTGATCGTCCAAGTCAACAAGCATGCTTAGTCAAGCGAAGATTCTTATTTGACTCTCTTCAATTTACCTTTCAGGGCAATGACTTTGGTAAGTAACTCGGAGCTGGTTTAAAATTTGTTAGCTGGTGATACTGAATGTTTCGAATTAGTCAAAACAAAAATCCCTCGCTTGAAGGTAATGCAAGTAAACGATTTGGTACGGAAAAAAGCGGTAATAAAATCGAATCTTTGAACATTCCAGCACAGATATCGATGTTATTCGTCCGAAAATAAAGCTAATTAACCCAAAATGCGAAAAAATAACGAATAAATAAATAAACATTCTCTTACAAAATTTTTACCAAATTTTTAAATAAAAACTTTCAAGTCTAGGATAAGAACGAAGTTCTCAAAGCTCGATGAATGATAGCTTTTTTTAGTGGCTGCACAAAAATGAAACACTGTGGGAAATGAACACGGCCATTCCGTGACACGCTATATACGAAGCAATTACCGTGCCGTATATATATGAAGCAATTGCCGCCGAAATATATCGAAGATCAGAAAAATGTCATTATCTCAATGGACGCTCTGCGGCGGAGGGGGCGGCGATCTCACAGTGACGTTCCGGACGTTTAAGCTCTATTGGTTCGCTAGAGGCCTTTTGATCTCAACATAATTAAATCAGGTAACCTTTGTAGTGAACGGTCGCTGGCAGGTAAAAAGAGAGCTTCTTCGACGCCTGTCGAGACTTTTTTTCCGGGTTGCCTTTGAACGTCGGCGTCTAAAGGAAAAACTGCGCCTACTTACACCGCGCGAGTTCACAGCCATGTCTCAATTATGAATAATTATGACATATCTCAATTATGAATACGATCTCTCACGAGGCTCTAAATATTATTCCCAATATATGTTTGAGAAAAATATGAAGCCAATCACTTCTTGCATTAGTGTCAGGCTTGAAGACTTATAAGGAGTAAAATTCATAATTAATAGAATCGTGCTGGAGGAGAATTACAGATACCATACTTAAAATTGTCAGTATTAAGATAATTTGATTGCTTGAATTGCAAATTGGCCGAGAATTCAATAGAAATAGAAAATTCCAGAAATACTCTATTTTCAGTTTTGAAGACTAACACCATCGACAGTAAAAGTTCATAAAATCAGTTCATGTTCACAGATAAACAACAACACAAAATAAAAAAATCTGCGAACACAGATTTGAACACAACATAGAAATAACAAAAGCTAATACAAATTTATAAACTTGGTGAAGTGAAATTGATGAGTGAAGGAAATAAAGACAGCTGTATAGCGTTGATCGAAAACTTTGAGAAAAAAATAGCTGATGCTTCAGTAATAACAGGAAACAATATTCTGCACACATGATGTATCTGCTAGGCTCAAGTAACTTTGCAGTTCATTTTTCAACAAGACAGCTGTATAGTGTTGATCGAAAGCTCTAAGAAAAAATAGTAGATGCTGCAGTAATACGGAAAGTAATACAAATTTATTGAACTTGGTGAAGTGATATTGATGAGTGATGGTGATTAATACAGCTAGCGTTCATTAAAAACTCGAAAAAATAGCAGATGCTTCAGTAATTACAGGAAACAATATTCCGCACACATGATACGCGCAAAGTTTCTGCTGGGCTCATCGAGTAACTTTGCGGACCATTTTTCAGAAAAATCTTAATACGAGATGCAAATACGGAACGCACAGCCTAGCTAATATCGGAAGAAAATCTCGGGCAGCGAAAAGAGGCGTCAGGGAGGCCATCGATCACAGGTGCCTCGTAATAAACAAATGACTCATTTGCATTAGGTTAAAAAATTCAATGAAGGCAAGCAAAGCGATTAATCAATGCCCGCAGGAGCAGCAGAGCAAATGAAAAGTTCGGCCCATACACGAAACTCTACGCAACGTTCACGTCATCATATGCAAATTAATTCAATAGTATTCATCATAAAGCGAGCGGAGCAAGCCTTCGGGTATGCCAGTCAAAGTAGGATACGGAAAATTGTTCACTCAGCAAACTGTTATCAATTTACGGACGCTGGCAACGGGTGGTCGACATGGACGTTCAAATAAAATGAATATGGAAAACTAATCAATTCTTAACTTGCTGGAATCTCTATATTTGCTTCGTCAATGCCAAATGACGAGCCTCGGAGGCCATTTTATTAGACGATCTTGTTCGGAAATAACAGCAATTGGCCGTCCCTTTGGCGTAAAGGTCGGAATTATAAACATATTTGAATTGATCATTCTAAAAAATACGTTTTTAACAGATAAAATTTAAACATTTGCTTATATCGGCAAGACATGTAACCGTGAGATCGTAATTAAATTCCCCGAAAATGCCTCATCTAACCAAAAATAATGCGTCGAACGAAATAAATTTCTGAGAAAGAGATCCTTATTTCACAATAAAAATCCTGTGAAACATAGAAACAGTAGCTTCAAAATTTAATTCAAAAATTTCAATTAAACATAACTTTCCCAGAGGAACGATTAGATAGAAATAAAATTCATGATTAATCTAAACTCCGTAACTGAAAATAACCGACTGTATACAAACGATTCAGTTCCAATTAATTCGACTATGCAAACAGAACAATGCGAAATGACGTAGAATTAAACTAATAAAATCTTCCAGCTCTATACATACGTTAAAATGGAAAGACACTAAACCACGGAGGCAAATTTATTAATAAAATTACGTCGGATGCACGCTGCACATTTTCGTGTTGTGCCTATGCACATTTTTCTAAAACATCAAAAGTTATTCGACACTTCTTGCACATTGAGTGCCTTGCACATGACATCCAGCGAATGCGTAGCGGCAATACCGCTCAGGTGTACAAACTAAACACCAAAGGCGGATTTTTGCAGCAAGAACATTCAATCAAAGCAAACTTCTAATTGCTTTTACAAACTGAACGGCAGAAACATAAAACTGACAATGAAACAGCAAACGCACGATAAACGCCACCATTGCTGCACTAAATTAAGCCCAGCGAACCAGAATGGACCAATAAAATGATTTTCACAGGCGGTATTCAAACAGAAAATGCACAACGCTATTCAAACTTAAATGCTAACTATTCCGCGTTCGGTCATTATCGATGTACAAAAAGCAAGACACACACATTTAAAAGAATATGTGTTATAAAATTAATAGATCGTCATAAATAACAATGATACTGTGTTCAATTGAAATAAAATGAAGAGCGATTTCATGCTTTATAAATTGCATCCCAACAGGATAAAAGATCTAATTTGTTACTGGAAAAAAACTATTTTTCCGGAAACTTTCCAATTCAAAGTTACTGAAAACAAAAACTAAATATTTTTTCCGTACAATTTCCAATGCAAAATGTAAATTCAGAAAAAATTGACAAGTCACAGCCCAAGAAATGAAGCACATTTTACGCGTGTTGCGTGGGTTTATTCTAACGTTTTCGCTAAGGAAAATCTCGTCCAAGGCCGTCGAGTCAAACAAGTTGGCAAATATATGTATTGATCGCACGACTGAGAGCGACCAAAAGAAGGAAATGCCGAACAATCTCGAGTCTGAAGAAAGAAGCGTTCTCCCGCGAGTGAGTATATGTCACGGCGGAGGCTCTAAAATAGAGTCTGGCGGGAGCCTCTGCAAGATCAATCGAATGAAACCAACTTTTTATTTCTTTTTATTTTGTCTCACGGTCGCAAAAGTAGCAAGAAAAATTGAAGCCGTCTACCATGGAAATACAGCGCAAGAAACACCTACATGCATTGACATTGAATTTGGCTGGAAATTCGTTTGCGATGTCGCTAGCGGGAACAACCTTGAGGGCGAAAATAAAGTCGATAATGTGGTGGACTTGTCCCTTAAGAAATTAGGACCATGATTTAAATTATACAAGGCAGATTGTAGACAAGTTAATGAATGTGTGTCAGCAAAGTCGAGTAATGAAATGCAACGAGACAAAATCTTGTTATTATTGATTAATGATGGCCTCGGGAATTGTTGCATAAATAGTTGAAATTCTAGGACATTATAAAATATTAATAATACGACATAATAATTATGCACAATAATTTATTTTTAGAACACTTAGGTGTTAATGAAACGGAACTTTAAGGGCGTAGAGTGAAAAAAAATCTAAAGAGATCACCAGCGTCGGTAAAAGCTGAACACGCTGGGCGTTGCCGAGTATATATAGGCGGAATATTTCGCCTTCCATGCGGCAACAGAAGGGCCTCAAAAACTCGAGTGTTTGCAATTCATTGGTCGCCAAACATTGCTGATGAAGCACGCCAATTTGTACACCAAGAAGCCCGTACTTAGCGCGTCAAGATTGAGGGGGCGCCGACATATCGAACTTCGGCGGCTAAAAATGCTGGCAATCTACAGAATGATGAACGTTGCTTATCATTATCATAGAAACGTTGAGATCTTCAAAAGTAGCTGAGCACTTAAGTAAGGGTCAAGAAATCCCAAATTACAGTTAGGACTTCAACGACAGATAGATTAATTGAAAGGAGGAAATAATTTAGATGTTGTGAAAATGGCTCGTAGGTACTCAAGGAATTTAAAAGCAGAGAAAACGCCAAGCAAATTCACCATATCGATATTGAAAATGTTTCGGAGTCCAGCTCCATCATCAGTACTCGATCAGTTGCATGCAATGAAATAGCCATATCGGCTGAGCAAAGAAGCAGATGAGCTTATTATCAAACCATTAATCAATTATTATTCAGAATATATTACTGTTATGCATCTGAACCATTTAAGACGACAGACAATTAAGGCAACTTGACAACTCGCGCAGTGACCTTCTAAAATTTTAAAAATTACGTCCAAATTAAAATAAAAACAACTTACAAGTCCCACTACTCGAAGTAAAGCAAACTTCATAAGAAATTCATTCATTCAGAACATATCAATCACTCAAGTATAAAAGTTATTGAAGAATTTGCATCATCAAATCGATCAACACTGACATATTAACTAGCGCGGTTTGCATACGAGTGAAAATGTTTTGCCCGTATTTACGCAATTGATTGGACCAAGTGGCGCGTACGATACGAATATCATATCGACTGACAGGTTCAATACTCGCTGAGAACAGGTAGACTATTTAACTCTACTTCCAACAAATCTGAAATGAAAATATGAATGACAGAAGTCAGCCCGATACACAAAGGTGGAAGTGACCACTGATAATCCCGAACCAAAACACGTACTTCATCCACAAGCTCAAATTTTCAAACTCGCAAAAAAACATAAGACTTTTCTTTTAAATGTGAATGAAGAAGGCCACAAAAATGAGAGGTAGCAGCAAAAAATCTCTAAAAGAAATGCACTCCGGAGTTTGCATAGCGTTTCAGCAGATTGCCCAGGATTGCCCTTTAAAAATGTAGCCGGAACAACCGACAAAAAAAAACCGAGAGGCACAACGCTTCGAAACTAATTTCAACTCCTGTTCTGGACAATGTTGATTATGTAGATGGCAAAAGGCTGAAGTCTACACACAAGGCTTGCCGTCGTGCACGCAGGCTGGAGTAATGGCCTCAATGCCATGGCCAATATGTCTCCGTTTCTAGCGCTGCGCCATCCGAAACTTGCAAATGAACTTTGTGTAGAAATTTACAGTAAGCGGACCCGCGACGGCCAATAGTTGTTCGTTCAACAAATGAATGCTAGAACGGCAAATAGTCGTTCTGATCTCTAATGCTATGCATTAGAGGCGTGCTGCTCGTCTCTGAATCATTGATATGACCACCACGCGAATTCCCCAGCAAAGACGTCCGAACTTTCAAAGGTGAGATAAACAAACGGATCGAATTACTTTATTGTACACGCAATGACATGTGTCATGACATGTCCAGGCCAATTTACTTACTAGGGATAAGATAAATAAACATCTTGGTTCGACTCTTATTGAGCATTGAGGGTATACAATCGAGTCTTTTTAGTTTGCTTTGATACTTTTATATCAAGCATCGAAAATATATTTTCGATTAGGATTTATAAATGAGACAAAAATACGAAAGCCAGAACATGCGGCAAAAAATCCAGTTTGTCAAAATAAGTAAACTCGGCATCAAGAGCACAGGGAGGACGACTGCAAAAATCTCACGTACACGGGACGGACAAATTAAATGGGAGCAATAACAATAAAGCAAGGCCGTAGTTTTACGGCTATGTTTCTCACGAACGATAGCAATAAACGTTAGGTAACAATTAGGAGGCAATGTTAGAATAAGCGGCACTTTTGCAGCGTGGTACTCTGCAGCGACATCGAGCGAGGCCTTTGCTATTTGGTGGCAGACCATCCATCTGCGCGCGAGTGACTCATAAGGTAGCGGCTAATCTAAGTTCCTTCAAAAGTGAGGGTAATAAAGCCAGCTCAAGTTACGGAACGCCATGCGATACAAAAGCTCTGTGAACACATCGCATTAAACTCCGGAGCGACGGCGGGCAGAGCTCGAGATGCGTGCGACAACGTCTTCATTTTCGGGGCATTTTTATTGCGATTTTTGTCTGCATGAATGCGGTGCCTTATTAAAATATTGGACAATATGATGAAATGTTACCAAAGTAATGCATATAGTTTGAAAATTAGATCCAGAATGACGTGACTTGATCCCACGAACATAGCACAAAATTTGTCCGTTTTGTAAAAGGAGAAAGGATAGCATCCAGCGGGGGCACACAATGTCGTGCTACTGGATGACAGGCAGTCACAATTGCACTGAAGGTAAGCGTATATGCACTGAAGGTAAGCGTATATGCACTGAAGGTAAGCGTATATGCACTGAAGGTAAGCGTATGCACTGAAGGTAAGCGCCTAAGTTTCAAGCTCGCACAACGCACGCTTTGCACAAGAAAAGACAGACGATCATGCATTTTATATAAAAGTGAATTTCATGATAATTAATGACAGTTCACATTACAGTGAATCAGAGTTAACTGTGCGCGAACGCTCGTTAGAGAATAACAAAGTAGAATAGTGTACGAAACTAAGATCTCTAGAAACAGCACGATGCATTAACAATGACATCAACATTTTTTTTATTTTGATCTTGCATCACGGTCGTATTTTGTACACTGCAGCGTATACCTCACAAGAAAAATGAACATATAATGATTGAATCCTTCAGAATATCCGGAATACCCAGCCCCTACTCGAAAATTTCCGGCGAGATCGTTGAAGCTTTGTTCACTACAATCTTGAGTCCAGACTCTAGACAAAACCACGAAAGCGGCATAATAAGTCATGAAATATGTGAATCCTGAGTAGAGTTGCGTATAAAGGGTAACAAAAAACATTAAAATCAATCACGACACGAACCCAAGTGAATTAGTAAATTATTAATCCTGTCAAAAGAGAAGAACCAACTTAAATAATACATAAAATGGATAATAATGACGCGGGCATCCACATTGTTCTGTACAAAAACATTGAGTGTGACCAGCATTAATTGGCAAAGCGAATAGAGGCAAGAAGCAAGAGGAGGCCCAAGAAGACCTAGTCAAAAGGGATGTACTAAGAGCCACGTACAATAGCAGGAACCCTAACAAAATTTAGAGTCGCCCCAGCTTCTGGTAACCCAAATCAGAAGCTGCCGCGTCTGTAAATTTTCACTGGGTAACAAAATTTATAGTCGCCCTAGCTTCTGGTAACCCAAATCAGAAGCTGCCGCGTCTGTAAATTTTCACTGGGAAGACAAGCCAGCCCCAGCGAAGGGATCACGGACATATAATGACACCGGCATTATAGGGCCAGGCCACAATTAGGCTAGATTCTCTTGATTAAATTGTGGCAGCAGACCCTGAGGAATGCCATTGGCAAGCCCTTCAAGCGCATCAAACCAGTCTCGTGAACCTAATAACATCGCGGGATAATCCTTGATGCTTTAATTTTCAGGATAAATAAGCAGAATATTACAACAGAACATAAGCAAGCACAAGCTATTGAGCATTCACGCTCAAAATGTAGACGATTGCTATTTTTCTCGAAATAATAAGGGTAATTTAAATTAAAATTTTAACGCATTTTCTCATTTATGGAAAAAATGCACTATTGTGCTCGCCATATCCGTCTGTCTGTCTGTCCGTCCGTCCGTCCGTGACCTCAAGTTTTCGTCGACGAGAAAATGCACTCTCTGTCACTCACTGCTGTGAGTACTGAGTTATATTTTTTCCATTTACGACCACATAGCGATTACTTAAATCGAGTCATGAGTGCAATTAGGTTAGAACAAACAACGCAGATCCAAAAATACGTAAAATCGAAGATCAACGACCGGAACTCGAACGATGCACAAGTGCATGGCGCTCTTCAGCATAGCCTGAAATGTTGATGAAGTGCAAAGTTGCTCGTAAGCATCCCGACGCTTCTTGTATACGCTGAGCAGCGTTGCCGCGGGCCGTCATTTAGGCGAGCTTGGAAGCAAACTGCCGCGGCAATGGCCTTGCCGATACACAAATACACAAGCAAGCCGTTCCTCTTTGGTTGCTCAGTAGCCTTTAATAGCTTATGAGAACAGATTGGGATCGCCATTAGAAGACTGCGATGCATAGTCGTAGTAATGACACTGAGAGCCGGAGTTTCGAGACGCTCTCAACTTAACTAATGATCACGGAGAGATTCTCGAAAACAGGTCTTAGTCGAACAGGCTCTCAGCTACTCCAGAAGTCAACGTCAACAGCTGGGATTTGTGAATATTCCCAAGCGTTGAGAACATTAAGCATTGTTAAATGTTAAGCATTCACTTCAATTCAAGAGAGGCGCAGGCCTTAACTTCGCAGCTCTTTCGACAAAGTACAAGAGACCAGCTTTAGTTCGAGGGTTATTTAATGATCAATACAATGGAATAATAAGTTGCCGAATGTGTTGTTCATACAAAGTGAGAAATTATAGAAAAAAAAACGGAACGTTCAAGCAAAAGGTATATGTATGCCTGTAAATTTGTCATAAACGAATAATAAAATTGTTCGACGGAGTCACTGAAATTTGCAGAGTTGCCATGAATAAAGAACACAGATGACGGATTATCGCATCGATAATGCAGATGCGATAGATAAATTGAGTAATTAAATGCAATTTGAAGCCTCTTGGAATTGGAAGCAACACGAAGAACTTCAGAAAAATAATCGGAGTAACAAAAGTTAGTGTAGTTCAGAACCTTTAGGTAAAAATTCAATTCCATTAACACCAAGTCAAAAATGAAATATGACGGAGAACAATGCGGGAGCAATTTTAGTAATTCGACATGTTAGCACTGAAGTACAATGAAGCGGTAAACTAGGCTCCGAACATTAACGGAGCCTCGGCGTGATAACCAGAGACAAAGGCTTTCTGGTTCACAGAGACAGCGTGAGCGGGATTCAGATATCATTCCGATTCGGGCGTATGAGTGACGGAAAAGGATATTTATTCGTTTGTTTTGTCAATACAAATTTGTATAAAGTAATAAGGTTAAGGAATGGACAAAGTTATACCAAATTTAGGAATACTTCGATTTATCGGATAATCTGAATTATCCGATTCAAATTTGGAGTAAAGTATCATTTCAAAATAACGCCTATCAGGGGGAAAGCTGTTGGTCAGAGCCGAAAAAATATAACTCGGTACTCACTGCAGTGAGCGACAGAGAGCGCATTTTCTCGTCGACGAAAACATGAAGTCACCGACAGACAGACGGACAGACGGACGGATAGACAGGGACATGACGAGCACAGGGCATTTTTTCTATAAATGAGAAAATGCGCTAAAAAGCAAGGTCCTCAGGTAGGGGTCCCCGACTATCAGCAGCGTGGTGAGAGCGATTAAAACCGCAATCGAATGAAGCGAGTGCACAAAAAGCAACGACCGACGATCTTCATGTGGTATTCATGACTTCTCTTTGTGCGCTTAAACGGACAAATGGCTTCCTCACAGAGACGTACCAAATCAAATCGAACATTGATTGTGACAAGGTAGCATAAAAACGAGTATTTCATGCCTGTATGACCGAAGCTCAGCACGATATCTTCGCCTCAATACACAGCTTGAAGCAAAATGAAGGATCTACCGATACCAGCACAAATTATTGTCGAGAGCACTGCTATCGAAAATTGCAAGGTGCAAATCATTGCAGTATCATAAAAAGTTAGTTCAGTTAGTTTAGTGGCCACATATTTACCAGCGCTTCAGCTATTTATCTATCGCACACCGGAAGTTGAGATGAACATCACCAATGTGGTGGAAGGTCTCAGTGATCAGAATATTCTTAAATCAGTAATTTGCGTTTAAAAATTACTTTTTAAAGACAACACTTCTAAACAGGCCAGTGTCTCCGACATTGAACATGTACAATGAATTTCTAATTTTATTTTAAAATAATTAAAAAACATTATTTTCTAATTTTTCTAATATACAAAAAATTATAAAAAATTTTAATTAGTTTTTCTGTCAATTGATTCATGCATTGTCTCCGACTTTACGCATGTGCGCAAAATTTCAGATCGATTGGACACCTAGAAGAGTGTTAAATATCGATATCGGATAAGATCGTTCGTTCTGACAGTTGTTGGCAATCCATCGATTGATAAACATTGGTCACTCTAACATGTTATGCTATAAGTTACGTTATCAGAACTCGTACGAAATAAAGAAATATTCGCTCGAATTCAAACGATACAACGCAATTGAGGCAATAAGCATGCAGTTCAACAATAAATAAATGCAAGATTCACCACGAGCCTGACACATGTCTCCACAGAAATTAAGATATCATGGCTAAATAGCACAGCCCACTCGCTTACGATGCCATATACACAAATAAAAAAATATAACTCAGTACTCACTGCAGTGAGTGACAGAGAGCGCATTTTCTCGTCGACGAAAACTTGAAGTCACGGACGGACGGACAGACGGACATGGCGAGCACAATAGTGCATTTTTTCCATAAATGAGAAAATGCGCTAAAAATGAACAAGTCTTGGAGGCAAACCTAAAATTGTCGTTAATGAAAAGCATTACTTCATATGAACAATAAATATTACAAGCCAAAGCCAACCTAACTTCGGAAATTGAACATTTTTCGAACCTGAACTACGCTCATTACGTTCAGCGAGCAAATTCACCATATCGATTTTGAAAACGTTTCGGAGTCCAGCTCCATCATCAGTTCGGAAAACTAAAAATGAATAAAATTATATTATAAGTTAAAATTCTAGGACAGACTGATGATGGAGCTGGACTCCGAAACGTTTTCAAAATCGATATGGTGAATTTGCTTGGTGTTTTCTTTGCTTTTAAATTCCTTGTGAACTTGCGATATAAGCAGACTGATAATATTACATTCAACTTATGAAAAACTTTATGGATTAATCCACAGCGTAACTATATGAAAAGAAACGAAAATATACATACTAGCTAATCGTATGCTATCTGAATATTGAGTGCTGGAAGCGATGCCTATAGGTAGTCAATTACCCAGTTTTTTTGGTCGCTAGACATACGCAACGCTACTCAGATCTAAAAGCTAGGTAAATATTATCGTTAGTCGACTTTATCGTCAGTTGAGAGTTTAAAGTCGAAAATATATTCATCACATATTAAATAACAAATAATATTATACATATTATATATGATAAATACATATTAAATAATATACCTATTAATAATAATGTATTATTATTAATTATCATATATTATAATTATATTAGTAATAATATATAATATTATACAAATTAAATAAAAATAATAATAAACAGCAGTATAGAGTGCAGAATAACAAGCCGGCTGTCACGGTTTGCATTCCAACACGACACACACCGCATGCAGCAGCGGCAACAGCTCTCACAGCAGTAGGCCTGGTAAAGACCCTTATTTGGAAGCTTTTTTGGCCATTTGTCGTGCTTAGGGCCGATTACGATCACATTTTACTGTTAAAATTGTTAGTGTAAACTAGTCTTTACGATGAGCATACAGAGAAGAAGCATAAAAAATGGAAGAGAGCAAGCCGGAGATAATGTAGGCACAGGTATATTTATATTAGACTTCGTAGCGCTCTCATGGCCACAACTTGCAGACGTGTTGCTGCGTGGAAGATTGTTGACATAGTTGAATCAAACATCAGTTGAATATCAGTCATCAGTTGAATATCAATCATCAGTTGAATATCAATCATCAGTTGAATATCAATCATCAATTGAATATCAATCATCAGTTGAACATCAATCATCAGTTGAACATCAATCATCAGTTGAATATCAATCATCAGTTGAATATCAATCATCAGTTGAATATCAATCATCAGTTGAATATCAATCATCAGTTGACAGAGACTTTGAAGCCGAAAAGATATTCAGAAGAAGTGAAAGTGATCGAAATTTCAATATGTACATCAAATAATACATACCCTTAATTAATCATGAGAAGAGTATCATAAGAAACTTCTATGATGAAATCATTCAGATAAATTGAGGACTTCTATAATTGAAGAATAAATTGACTTATATGATGAAATCAATCAATAAATTGATTGATTTCAAAATAAATAAAAATTTATTTCACGATGGAAAAAAGCATATCAATTTCCAAACCAATATGAATTGGGCAAATTTGAATAAATTTCACTTGTCAATGATACGATGAAGCAGCGTCTGCTCAGGGATGTTCACGACTGTGCCGTTCTTCACGCTGCACATGCGGCAGGTTGGGCTCAACGTTAAGGAGGTCGCTGTCATATATTCTGTCCTGCCGCTGTCTGCCATCATCGGTCCCATCATCAGCGGTGAGACTTGGGATGATGGTGACTGTGATGGTGTTAGTGGTGGTGTTGGTGTTGGGCTCAACGTTAAGGAGGTCGCTGTCATATATTCTGTGCTGCCGCTCTCTGCCATCATCGGTCCCATCGTCAGCGGTGAGACTTGCAATGATGGTGACTGTGATGGTGGTAGTGTTGGTGTTGGTGTTGGGCTCAACGTTAAGGAGGTCGCTGTCATATACTCTGTGCTGCCGCTCTCTGCCATCATCGGTCCCATCATCAGCGGTGAGACTTGCGATGATGGTGACTGTGATGGTGTTGGTGTTGGTACTTAACACTTTATTGGTGTTGGTGTAGCGGTGTTGTTGCTGAAATACTTTATATGTGATGGTAATGGTGTTGTTGCTGGTGTAGTGGTGTTGTGCTGAAACACTATTTGTGATGGTGTTAGTGTTGGTGTTATTGCTGGTGTTGGGGTTGTTGCTGGTGTACTTGTGTTGGTGCTGAAACACTACCTAACTCGTGTAGAAAACAACATGAACGAAAAACCGAACCGTGCTTTCGTAGCTTTTGGGCTTCAATATCAAAATGAACGCTTTTTTACAACACTTCTCTTTAACTTCACATCTTGTTTGTTTGTCTGCTACAAATCTTATAATCGATATTTAGCACACTTCTACCTGTTCAATTGATCTGAAATTTTGCACACTTGCGTAAAATTGGGAACAATGCTTGAATCTATTGACAGTATAAATTATTTTAAAAATGTACACAATTTTTTATGTATTAAAAAATTTATAAATGATTGTTTTAAAAATTTAAAAATAAAATAAGAAATTCATTGTGCATGTGTAACTTCGCAGACACTGGCCTCTTTAGAAGTGCTGTCTTAAAAAGTGATTTTTAAACGCATATTGTGTTGAATATTGAATCGCTATGCAGTATCTACTCGACCTCAGTTCACAATTCCGGTATTCACAACAAGTTAATTAAAACTCCTTCACTTTGATCTGACTCCAAAAGATCTTAATATAATAATTAGTCAGTCATCCAGGATACAAAACTGATTTACACTAATTATTTTCTTTATCGTCACGTACGTATAGGTATCACAGATACTTCAATTGCAGTGATATGGTCGCTTTGAAATTTTGAATTTAGCAAATTAATGTATGTACATGAAAGCCTTAAACTGGAAATTTCGTCACTAGATACAGAAAAAAATATAACTCAGTACTCACTCCAGTGAGTGACAAAGAGAGCATTTTCTCGTCGACGAAAACGTGTGAAGTCACGGACAGACGGACAGACAGACGGACAGACAGACGGACAGACAGACGGACAGACAGACGGACAGAAAGACTGTTTGGTATACGAGGGTAAAGATACAAAGGCGGAGAAGTAGAGTAAAGATTCATATGGTCATATGAATGACCGTCACGTACTAACGAATCAGACAAAGGAGCAACTGAAGAGCCTGCAGCAGCGGGTGTGAGAGCGAGGCTGCTGCACCACCAGCACTGCCCATCATAACTTTACTGGAAAAACTTGTCATTCCACTGCCAATAAAGTTCCGATTAATCCCGGCGTGGCGGCGTAACAAAGTTGTAAAGTGAGGCAGAGCGCAGCAAATACGAGCGTGATGCCGCCCATAACAAACCTTGCAATGCGCCGCACTGCTAAAAACCTGCATGGCAAACAAGAACTCGTGCCGTCGTATGAAAAGAAATCCTATTGTCGTACGCAAGAAACTGTGATACTATGCGCAAAAAATCGTGATGTCGTACGCAAGAAACCGTGCTGCTGTACGCAAGAAACCGCGATGCTGTGCGCAAGAAACAATGCTGCCGTACGCAAGAAATCGTGATGCTGTACGCAAAAAACCGTGATGCCGTGCGCAAAAAATCGTGCTGCTGTATACGCAAGAAATCGTGATGTCGTACGCAAGCAACCGTGCTGATGTACGCAAAAAACCGTGCTGTCGTAAGCAAAAGCTGCCGTATGCAAGAAACCGTGCTACCGTACGCAAGAAATCGTGATGCCATGCGCAAGAAACCATGCCGCTGTACGCAAGAAATCGTGATGCTGTACGCCAGAAATCGTGATGCTGTACGCAAAAAACCGTGCTGTCGTAAGCATGAGCTGCCGTACGCAAGAAATCGTGCTGCTGTACGGTACGCAAGCTTTGCAGCAAACTAGGACATGAGCGAGACACTTCATTGTGGCACTGCAAGCACATGCATTAGCCGAGTCCGCTTCATAGTTAGCTAGGCACTCAGGTGCACCGGCAAAGATGATGAAAGGGTCACATTACACAAATGAACTAGCAACTCGTAAAATTAATATCCTGCTTCCCATTAATGTTGTTCGAACTTGAACGTATAGTATGTCTCGTAATTTCTTTTCAAAATAATTGTGGAGTCATACAGGATAGATAGCATAGGGAAAAAAACTTTCCAACACCATTTTCAGTCTAATAATTTGAAAATTTTCCCTATCATTTATTAGTGATATAAGCTGAAATTTCATAGAAGACGTAGAAACACAACCCAGGAAGTAATCACAACAGTGCACAGAAAAAAATGACCGAAATTTTGAACCAAATATATACGGGTAGACTTAGATACCCAATATACGGGAAGACTTAGATACCCAAAATCAAATTGTGTTTAAAATGAGAGTAGAGTGCAGCTTGAGTTGAGATATGAAACACCTTTAATGTCTGGGGGCTAACGTTTCCTGGAGCGCTGGTTGAAATTTTGTCTCTATATCAGCCATGGCGCAGCGCAGTTTTAGGGATAGATGGCCGGTTATAGTTTCACGGCTCCATCCTGCTAAAGCGCGACCAGCCCGGCTAAACCCGGTCTCGGTTCAAAATTTTGCTAGGGTTGACCTGGCCAAGCATACTGGTTGCGAAACAAACGAGCAACACAATAGGCAGAGCAAGGATCAATGCACGGGCCAGGATGCCATCAAGGCTTCAGTGATTGGCCTGGATACCCGGTGGAAATTCACAGACGCGGCAGCTTCTGATTTGGGATACCAGAAGCTGGGGCGACTCTAAAATTTGTTAGGGTACTAGCATGCTTTGCGATGCGGGCGCACCTGTGAAAAGATTCGTTAAAAGCCGGAGGCTAATATTAACGAATTTCCGCTATAGAGAAAAATCTTGTGGTTACCGTGTTTATAACTTTCTTAAAAATTCCCGTTGAGTTGTGCCTTCCGCAGTCAGCGCCCGTAAGGAAATTTTTTTATGGCATTACAAGGAAAAATATTGTAATAAAGGAATTTCAAAACTTTTGTTCAGACTTCAATCGTTATTCGGGTAATAAGAATCGAGGAGTCAAAGATATATTAATAAAGTTCAAAATCTGACTAATTTCATAGGGCGAGACGAAATTATCTGAAAATTTGTACTATTAAAGATTACAATTCGACACAAATATAAAATAGAATCCGCTTTATATCATCAAAGTCAGTTTAGATACATCTTGTCGGAAAATCCATTCTATTTGAGTTCTCTTGTAATCAAGCACCGAAAATTGCAATAATCGGCGACAAGCCAGACGGGGCCTAATCTTCCACGCCGACACTACTATAAAACATTACTATACTACGCATATATACTATATTGTTAACTCCACACATAACACAGAAACCAAGACAACGAAGCTAGGAAGGAGCGCCAGAGGGGTTGAATCCCCAGGAGGTGCAGAGCCAGCGCCCCGAGGAACAATAATGGAAGAAACCCCATCACATAAGCCCGATGGTAATAAATGAGCAGACCAACCATTATAATTATGAGTATGCGAGACCTCGATCCGCGCACACGTTCCCCCGTCGTGGTACATAAGAACGCTGATAGATGTTCAATCACAACTACGATTTTACATTTCAGCGCGTGCCCGGGTTTAAACCACAACTACGATTTTAGAATTTCAATGCGTGCCCGGTATATACGCTTTGCAGCAAGTTAAAAAAACTTTTGTGTGCACACAATTGATCTGAGGGCACGCAATTTAATAGAAAAATTATAAGTCAATTTATAACAAAATGACGCTAATTTATAAAACATTGCATTTGGCACACTTGAAATGATTGCAGGGACACTTAACGGTCAATGAGTGGACTATTTGCAATACACAGTGAATATTTTGCAGAGTAGTTTGAGGGCAATAATTTCAAGACATCTCTGTCAAGTCCGAGGACGATGGTCAGTTTTATATTGATAGACGAACAAAATTCTGACAGCGATGTGCCGCTTGTTCACAGACCACTGAAAGTACTATGCCAGATTCAGCCCACATGCCGAGGTAGCACAATGAAAGCACACGACATTTAATTCATCGAAAATCGTTTACACAACGTGCGCGAGCGTAAACAACGCACACTGGATCCGTTGAAGCTTGATATATGGAGGCTAGGAGCAAGTAGTGACAAGCACAACTTGCAGCATGATCGATCGCAACACACGGCACCTCGATGCTTTTTTAGCCATTTGACCCACAGAAGATTGATGAGGGCGCTGCATGAACCATCACAAAGAAACTCTTCGAACACATTCCACAAAAAAAGTGCTTCACAGGAGCTCCCGAACGACGGACGCTTCGAAACGACAAAGAAAGTCACCGCTGTTCCACACAAAGAAACGTCAACTTTTGCCGGGTCAAATTAGACTCTAGCGGACACAGTCGACTCTGCGCGCAACACCGGAGACAGAGACACTATCTTCTCAGACAGCGACGCGGGCTTGTTCTTCACTCTGGTCTTATGTCATTACAAAGCTCTGTAATGTAATATATTTTCTGGTACAAATCCTGTTGAAAATCTACACTCAGGTAATCTATGTTAGGGTATATTAATGATCTGTAAGTACTCTCTTGATCTGTAAATACCAGTATATTATTTACAGATCAATAACATATTGAAAATCTCTACTCTGGTATAATTTTATGTAATTAATTTATTTATTACCTGGTACAAAACTTTTTGTCTGAAGCGTGACCAGGTACGTTGAGACATTTTCACAACTTTATTCTGATACAAATTCATAATATGTTAGGAGTCCGCATGACCAGGTCAGATTAGATTGAGCTGTTCTGAATTGATTTTCTGGTACCTGTATGTAAACACGCATATGAAGATAAATGATAAGCATTGATAATTTTTCTCTAATACATAATCTGGTGCAAATTATTATTTAATACAGATCGAATATCTCATTTATATAAATGGACATGATAGATATTTACCCTGCAAAACGCCGATGACTTCAGATCTCAAAGCTTCGGGATAAGTGCACGACAAAATATGTAGCTCAGAGGCGAGTGCATGACGGTTCATAAAAAGATCTCAATATTACACAGTCGCGAACAACAGTTCCCTGCAAATAATTTCTGACATCACCGAGAGAATTCTCAGGAACAAATGCGTAACGATATTTACGCGAGGAATTTCGGATAATGAAACAGCAGCCAAAGTCACTTTATTTGAAAATCCAGTGCACAGTTCTAGTTAGCAAACTTGATCAGATTTTTTCCATCCGAGTTTCTCGTACACAAATACAATCTGCTAAATAATTATGCATAGCCATAATTTCATTAATTAAGTCGTCCATTCTTGCTCGCAATTTTAAATTGAAACTTAATAAGCCTCCCCAATAAGCAAAGTATCACAAAATTTAATTGAAATAACTTTGAATTGATAAAATGAAAATTTCCGGCATGAAATGGTAATTATTCTCATACAGCGTTGCGAAAATTTTACAAACCTCACTAAGAAAAGCATCATTCAATTTTTATCGTTCTTTTCATGAGAATCAAAAAGGAAAATTTGATGTAATGACATCTAACATCATAATTGAATTTCGATTCAAACTAACCAGTTAATATCTAGGAAAATTAACCAATGTTAGGCTTTAAACTAAGGCGATGTACAATTCAAACTGTTATTCGCGTACTACGTCTCAAATCAAGTAGACTTGAGAAAAAAAATCGAGCACGCGTTCCCGTATACAGGAATCGGGAGGAATACAGCTTGGTCTTTGAACCGTACAGCTTCATCGTATCAGACGAATACCTGGCCAAACATAACTGTAAAAAGAAATAAACAAAACTGACACGTCCAGCAATGAAAAAGCAACATTCATTTCGTTATAACAAGATTTCAAGCTTCGAATATACGGATACAATCGTGTATAGACAAGTAACCAATCATAAAACACGTACACCTAAAAACTTCAACAGTAGATGCAAACAAATAATTTAGTCTCATCCGCGAGCCAGAAAGATCCTGACGGTCCCCTCTAGAGAAACAGTTATTCTAAGGGAACAAAAGGTAAAGGCTGTAGCAGATTAGAATGAATTATCAAGTTTGGAGAACCTAAAAATGTATTTCACTGTGTCACTTCAATTAATTGCACCCTCTTAAACCCACTTTTAAATCTTTTGCGAATAGTTGTTTGTAATTTCAAAAAGCAATTAATAGGCCACATATAGGGAAAATATGAAAATTGAAGGAAAGGCAGACTTCCACGCAAGCAATAAATATAATTTTAAAGAACTCCGTTCTTCTTATCAAGGAAGGAATGTATATTAAGGTATTCAACTTCCAATGCACACCTTATTATTTACAATAGCTCCCATACCTATCAATAGGTATGAAGAAAAAGAACTCAAAATTTACAGCCTAAGAAATTCGGAAATTTCCAACACCAAATCGTAAAGAAGCAGACGTGAGTTGAGGTAGGTGGGGGCTGTGCATCAGGCATATTATCGAAGCAATGCAATAGGAAATGCCACAGGTGATGTCCCTGGCACGAGCATTTGCAATGGAAGCATTCCATAAGGCAGGCTGAGCCAAGCCTTCGCAGAGAACATCAATGCACCTGCAAGTCACCAATGCCTCGACCAAAATTCCTTCGTTTCTATTCGATCATTTGCAGAGGCAATATAGAGCGCTGCCGCACCGCCAGTCCAAAAGAAATTGAATCTAGCGGCTCGCAAAAAAAACGAGCGACGCGCCTCTGAAATCGGACGGAGGCAGCACACGCAGGCCTATACACTGAGCCTCCGCACCACATGGCCTTCTTACAAATTCCAGTCAGCAGCAGGATTAATTAAAATCGCAACATCTAAATGTTTAGAAAAACCTTGAATAGAAACAAGTAGAAATAGGAAAGCCTTGAAATTTTTCATATTTGAATTTCTTTTATCATTTGAGGTTTTCGGAGCGTAAGAAGTAAACTTCATTGATTTGTTTGCATGGATACCAAATCGTACATAGAGGAAAGACGAAGGTTTATAAGGCTATTCACCCGCCGACTTTTTCAATTAGGAGTTAGGGTGTGAAGTACAACGCGCACTGGTTGAAAATGTGAAGACGTGCTGGTTGAGCAGGTGAAGAAGCGCTTGCTAGTTGAGACGGTGCAACTGTCGCGTATTTTTAGAGCATTTTCTCATTTATGGAAAAAAGGCGCTATTGTGCTCGCAATGTCCGTCCGTCCGTGACTTCACGTTTTCGTCGACGAGAAAAAGCGCTCTCTGTTACTCACTGCAGTGAGTACTGAGATATATTTTTTATACAAGGCTTTGGGTTCTAGTGCCTGGGCATCTTAATGGCAACATCAAGATTTTCGATGTCCGATCCTGGGTTCTTTTCCGAACGACAGTGTTTTGCCTGTCCGGGGCCTATACTTTCAAAAAAAGTTAAGAGATCGTAAGTTCATCAGCCATTCATAGACGGCCTTTCAAGCAAAATCCTCCAATCATAGACAAGAAAATAGAACGTAAGTACTTACGTTCACTTAGCGAGTATTGAAGGTATGACCCCGGGAGGCTATAGCGTCTAGTAGTCGTGTGGGGGTCAACATGCAATACCAGTTAATATTCCTGATTGATTAATTTCGTCATTACCTTATGGTGGCTACAGTGAGATGATCTTTTGTGCCTCATATAGAGATCGTCAAAAGTTAACGTTTATACTGTCGACAGTTCAGTTAAAAAAATGAGTATTTTGATAAGAAGAGTGTGTTAAAGACATGTTATAATGAGGTACGGTTGATAAAGATCAAGCAGAGTGTGAAGAGGAGGTTGGTCGAGTGTTTGCTGGCGATGTTTGCCATGAGATGCCAATAGCGCTGCTACTATCGACTGCCTCAGTCGCGCCGTGCATGGGCAACGATCGAACACTCGGCGTTAAATAGACGCTTCAAAAAGTCCACTCTATCCTCAGGCCGAAGTCTCCTATGAACGTCTCTGTCATGTAACATTTTAATTAATAGCAAGTGACACATACCTGTGTTAACCAACATTATCCACAGGAACGCCCGTAGTATTGCAATATCCTCAGGCCGAAGTCTCCTACATGAACGTCTCTGTCATGTAACATTATAAATAATATAATATAATAGCAAGTGACATATTATCCGCAAGAACGCCCGTAGTTGCAATATCCTCAGGCCGAAGTCTCCTATAAACGTCTCTGTCATGATGAAACACTTTAAATAATAGCAAGTGAGACATACATAGGTTAACCAACATTATCCGCAGGAACGCCCGTAGTATTGCAATATCCTCAGGCCGAAGTCTCCTACATGAACGTCTCTGTCATGTAACATTTTAAATAATAGCAAGTGACACATACATGTGTTAACCAACATTATCCGCAAGAACGCTCGTAGTATTGCAATATCCTCAGGCCGAAGTCTCCTACAAACGTCTCTGTCATGTAACATTTTAAATAATAGCAAGTGATAACTACATATGTTCACCAACATTATCCGCAGGAACGCCCGTAGTATTGCAATATCCTCAGGCCGAAGTCTCCTACAAACGTCTCTGTCATGTAACATTTTAAATAATAGCAAGTGATAACTACCTATGCCCACCAACATTATCCACAGGAACGCCCGTAGTATTGCAATAATATTGTACTTATAATACTTTGAAATACAAGGTTTGTGCATAGCGTGTAACGCGAGGTAAATGAGACGCAGGTTCAACACAGGGAGCAAGACGAGCGTGCGTAGGGAAGCGATGCGTGACGCCGGCCATTAGGGCAAATAACCAAGTAAAGTAAGACAGCCTGTTCTGTCACGATATCACCTAACATAAAACCATTGTACTCTTCATTTAAACTTACTTCACACCTCCGCGTATAAAGGGCCGAGAAAAAAATTTACCCTTTTGTTATTAAAATTAGTGAGCTCAATTTTACTACAGAGGTGGAGATAAGTGCGAGTATAATTATTTTATTAATAAAAGAACTCATATTATGTTCGAGCGCCCAACCAAGCGTGGGCGTCCCTTGTCGGGAGGGGCCTCTGCCACAGCCTGCAGATCACCCCCTCACTGCCACCACAGCCTGCAGGTCTGCCCCTCACTGCCACCACAGCCTGCAGGTCAGCCCCTCACTGCCACCACAGCCTGCAGGTCGGCCCCTCACTGCCACCACAGCCTGCAGGTCTGTCGCTCACTACCACCACAGCCTGCAGGTCAGCCTCTCACTGCCACCACAGCCTGCACAGCCTGCCCTCCAGAGCGGAGTGATAAGAGTGGTCAGGTCGCATTAGGACATAAGTGGGTAGCCGTGATACGCTGCTTTCGGCAACCACTTCCTCATAGAAGCTGAACTCAACCTTACATAGCGACGCTATAGCTACCCTATGGAGACGGTTTCTTCCAGTGTCGTTATTATGAGGGATTTATTTTATAAATTATGAACACAATTTAATGCTTGAATTGAACATTGAAACTTGGCATCTCACCGAGCGAGTTCAACCTTACATAGCGACGCTATAACTTCCCTATGGAGACTTTATTCCAGTGTCGTTATTATGAGGGATTTATTTTATAAATTATAAACACAATTTAATGCTTGAATAATTGAACATTGAAACTTGGCATCTCACGGAGCGAGCTCAACCCTACATAGCGACGCTATAGCTACCCTAAGGAGACTGTTTATTCCAGTGTCTTTATTATGAGAGATTTATCTTATAAATCATAAACACAATTTAATGATTGAATAAATAATTGAACATGAAACTTAACATCAATGGCGCCAGCAGCACTAAAAATCAAACCCAATCCAATCATTTATCTATGTCGTGAAAGTTAAATATTTATACCTCAATCACTTCACTTGCAATTGAAGAGCATTAAATAATATATGTCAAAGACACGAATAAGAAGTTCTCACGCGTATATTACTTCAGAAAAACACCGGCGTCTCAACACGTGAGAAAATTAGCAGATACGGCCAGCCAGACTTGATTGGTAAATTATGAATCAATTAAACGCGCGAGGAAAACTAACACGACTCGCATTTAATGGTAATCCTTGGCAAATAACAACGTAATTGGAAGCCTGGCAGAAAGGGTCGGAAAATTACTCGTGAAAATTAGGTTAGGAAGGATCGCCGAGTTTGCTGTTCTCGCTCGCTGAGAAGAGGCGGCCTGAAACTGAGCTGCGTGACGCATCTGACGACTGGTCGGCTCAGGCTGTATGTATATTGTACAGTATACACAGTACAATGTACAGGATACACCTTGTACAGTGTAGAAAGTATACAAGAATGTGATGCTCGTGTGGCTGCAGTGTACTACTAGCCGGCTCCATTGAAAAGTAAGGTTCAACTGAAAGCCTATGTAAGGCGGAAAAAGCTTGGTGCTTGTACAACTGCAGCAAGCTGTTGACCATGAAATAATTTTTTTTTACATCTTGACTAGTAAAAAAATAGTAAGGTTCAAACAACGGTTAACGTGAAACAAATAGTAAGGTTAACGTAAAATAAATAGTAAGGTTAACGTGAAACAAATAGTAAGGTTCAATGAGAACACAGCAGTATGTCAATAGAATCCAACTCAGGTAACAGTATGAGAGTTTGAGAGAATGAATTGAAACAAATCGTCATAAGTCTGAGCGCAGCGGAGAATGTGTAGCAACATCAGAACATTAACAGACAGCTGCGGAAGCGCCGTACGGTAAATATTAGCATGAGGCGTACGCTGGCGGCCTGTCGAACAACCTGCGATCAGGAGGGAAGCTGTGAGTATAAACTGCACAGCTTTTGTTGACATATTACATTTTGTTGACATATTAAATTTTGTTGACATATTACATTTTATTGACATAATACATTTTGTTGACATATTACATTTTGTTGACATATCATTTGTATACCCATGTAACTTGAACTTCAACGTTGACACGCAATTAAAGAAATTAGAATATTTCAGATCCAACTACAGCACTTAACTTGATTTCTCTGCGCTACCACTAAACCATTGGATTCATAGCTGAATAATCCATTCACACCCATAACAATGCATTTCATGATACAGAATTTATAGGACGAATGTAACGATTTCCGTACGTTTCTCCAAAGTCGAGCGCGACTCTACCGAGGTTGTCTTATTGAGCGAGCGTTTCTGCGACATTGCTCTAGATAAAGGATGGCAATCAGGACGAAAGTCTGTGGCCCAGTAGTGTCGAAGGGCTAGGGAGATGGCGGGAGTTTCGGCTAGTAGAACCGAGGCGTCGAGTTTAGGCATGCGAGAGAACGCTCCTAAATCTGTCAGTGACAGAGCGACCATAAACAGAGACGGGCTCTTTGTGCCGTCACGAGCGGGTGACCCGGTATGGTGCGGCTACTCGACCTTTGCCAGCGCAAATACAAGCTTTGCATTCGACGCTACAGAGACGCAACGCAACCAAAATTCGACAAAAAAATATTAGGCACGTCCAGGATAAGTTTTTGTTCGTTAGAAACGTTATCGTGAATGGAGCCTTTTTGGCCACGTGTATTTAGGCATACATCACATTTACGAAAAACGCCCTTGGCCAAACGGTTACTCGTCCTTGGAAAAAAAAAATCTTTTACTGGGTAGATCGTTTACACCCTTAATTAATATTAAATTTAAGTTTTCGGCTGCCTTAGTTACTACTAACCTAAGTCTTCATTATATTATCAGAAGATAAACACATTCGTAAATTTGCAGTTTGGCAGATAGCTGTTGATTTTGTTGCTAAAGAACAACTTTTAGCAGCAGCCAAAAATACTCATCGATATTGAGTCGGGATCATGCCGAACTCCGAACTCTGTGAACTATCTCAAATTTTGAGATAAATTTATTCATGTTGGTATTTTTATCGTTTCCGGAAATGGGTTATGATTACTCGATTATTCAATGAATTTTAATAAATAGTCTTAGAAATATTCAGGTTGGTATTATTACCGTTACCGAGTATAGGTAATGATTACTCGATTATTCAATGAATTTTAAAGAATGGGCATAGAAGTAATCATTTACTGCCAAAAATTTTGTGAGTAGTTTGACCAATTGTATAATAATTGTATAATGGGTTTAATAGGTTTAGTAAGCAAGAGTTAAATAGTAGTCATTCATTCAGACACAGCATCTTCGTTGATGTGGCCCTAAATCCAAACTACTGTGTCAATGATCCACACTCGATTTCTATGACCTATCAGTCGCAAATTGGTTGCCAGTAAACATCAGTATGTACATGACCTCACCCACAATGTGCTGGCAATAATGATAATTGTGATAAAAAAGTACTTAGAAAATCTTGTCGACTATGGACTTGGTGCAAAATTTCGTACACATCGTGAAACAAAATACAAGTATCCATTTAAATTATTTACCAAATGGTAACCGAAAAGAAGTTTAGGCAGCTCGATTCGTATGAGCGGCGGAAGCCGGGGTTTGATTATTCGGTTGTAGTAGACAAATATACTTGTATGGAAGCCGAACCTCCGAGGGCTTGCAACGGGCAATTTTTTTAAATTAACATGGAAAAGTTAAACTATCTGAAATTCAGAAAGATATTTAGTTGCAACTAAGATAACTTGATTATACAAGAGATAATATATCCCTTTATATATATTAAATATAACCTTTGTGATTCTATATCAATGGATATGAGAATGCATTGAAGATAGTTTCACTCCATTCAAAACCATATCAGAAACTAAAGGATTATCAACATTGAATGACGCAACAAACTCGCCAGACGATCGACAAAACTAAACGAATTCCATAGCACTTGAAGGCATCAATATTTTAGGCCAAAAATCCTTTCAACGCACGGAAACTCACACTACTCGCATGCGACAGAAGAAACAGATGCCCTACAGTGGTATCCCTAACAAAATTTAGAGTCGTCCCAGCTTCTGGTAATCCAAATCAGAAGCTGCCACGTCTGTAAATTTTCACTGGGATATATAGGGGGCAAGTGACCGCACACAGCGCGGATTTAGCTCTTTGCACGCAGTGTTTGCCCGGCGTATTATTCGGCTGAAGTGGCGCTTAAAAACACGCTCCTGGTGCGAGAAAACATCCAATAGCCACGCCACTCAACAAGGCTCACACCTTCAGAGAGGGGAACATTTAGCGAGCCCTACATTCGCTGCTCCCCCACAGGAAAAGATACTGTGAAGCTGTAGGAAATTCTGCTGCTTATCCCGGATGTTTAGCTTCCCGCATTGAAAAGCAGGAATAATCTGTTTTTTTAACAAAGTGGAAAGCGCAGCCACGAATTTCGTCCAGCACACAAACACTAAACTCTGTTCTACAGCCCAGAACGAAAAACGAGCCAAAACACACTAAAATTATACTATACTTCTTATCATAAGTACGCCTAAATAGAAAATTAACCAAGTATTTAAAAACAAACTCCATAAAGATTTACGATTAATCTTCATCGTAGACTAATCATTACCTTATTCCGTGATGCTAACATGTCAATCTACAGAATGATTTGCAGTACCTGGATCAATAATTTTTCAATAAATATAATATAATATATACGAATATATATGCATTATAGCTGAGCGATCAGAAAATTCATCATCTCTTTATCTTGATGTTACTTCATCTGCTACATTGTTACCATCTTTAATATGTTTGAAATTCGAACATTATTGCGAATAGTTATAATTTATTCCATTCAACATGAATTGCAAATCCTCCAGTATAGTCACATGCATTTTTTCATACGTTTTTGATAGAAATATATGTTGATTTATATATCTATTAACTCTAATTGATTCACTAAGGTTTTATATATTCCAAAGCTACGAAAAATGCTATAATAATGAAGGTAGGTAAATAATTCACTCTCAAAATTCTAGACTAAAAAAAAAGTACTAACGAGTGTTAATTCGGCCGTTCAAAAATAATAGTACATATTCTGCAACTGCGAGTTAATTATGATGATATAGGTACTTATATCATTATTCTGCTTATATCGCAAGTTCACAAGGAATTTAAAGGCAAAGAAAACGCCAAGAAAATTCACCATATCGATATTGAAAACGTTTCGGAGTCCAGCTCCATCATCAGTTCGACTAAACTAAAAATGATTTTGACTTTTAAAGTGATTTTATTCATTTTTAGTTTAGTCGAACTGATGATGGAGCTGGACTCCGAAACGTTTTCAATATCGATATGGTGAATTTTCTTGGCGTTTTCTTTGCCTTTAAATTCCTTATGATGATATAAAACATGCGGCGAGTAATGCAAATAATCTTTTAGTCTGGAGGTAGCGGTTAACCACCATTCATTCAGTTAATATAAATCACATGCAAATCTCATTTCTCACACTTTCTCACGACGACCACCACGAAGGGCTCGTACGCATGACGCACCCTCAGTACTGACAGTTGACACTATAACAAGAATTATTGACTTTCCTCCAGACGGCACTCAATAGCTGAAGGTAAACCATGCCCAGCTTTTAATATAGAAAATGTCCAGCTGCACAAGCTGAGCCCCGTCAGCAACAAGAGCATGGAAGAGGCGAGGTAAAATACATGAAGGAGAAGCAGAGAATAAGAGTCCCCTCTGGTGAGGGGAGTTCAACACAGCGCCAATGCTTCAATTAATGACTCGAAATCAGTGCACTGAAACGCCAACCTCGACACTGTATATTTATTTACTCAGGATAAACAGCCGCTGGCGAACGTTAGCGGTGGATATTTTGAAACTTCTTTACTGAACGATAATTGAAGCATTGTTAAAACCATTAAAACCAATAGATAATGCCTTTCTGGAATATGCGATTAAAATGAAAGTGTTAATCAAATCAGTGCACCATATCAATAATGTCTTCAATATTAGAAAGCCGACATTGCAAGATGACTAAACGGACTGGTGAACAAAAAAAAGAAATGGTCGCCCGCGCGAATAATAATTAAGTGGCCTTTTAAAACAAAGTCCGGAATGCAAGAATGTCGCACCGTTTTGTTAACGTCTACAAAAATACATTACATTATTATTTCTAATCGAACTTCTTTCCAAGTTGATAAATTCTACATCTAAGATTACGATGCTGAGCATACCCAGTCTTGAAGGGTCAATGAAACGACTGCATCAGCCATCAATTGATATTATTTCATTTGAAATCTAATTTCCACGTACTCCAACAATACGATAATTTCCATCAACACAGAAAACATTTTCTTAGCAGCAAAGCAGGCACCACCGTGAACAATTACTTCCATTGAGGATTTTCACACCTAAATTCCATTATCCAGCATGAAGACAACACGGTGCCACAACGTAAACATAACATGACAGAACAAGGCAACAGAGGGGCAGTAGGAAGCTACAGCTCGAGGTAAAGCTCCATAAATATCACAATTGAATAGGAGATTACGAAGAGTTTTAGCAGCGATGCTCAAATCTAATGAAGATCGACGTAAGCATTTCTAGCTGCTCAGTCGGACTGCTATGCTGGGACGATGTCAGACATGCATGCGAGATATGCACGTATCTGCTGAAGAAATTCCAGGCGTCCGTTGTAAATTGTAGGTGAATTATCTTTTCTGTTATCAAAATGCACTATACAAGCCGCCTAAATTATACCCTTCATAGATAAATGTCATTTCTCTAGCCAAAAATGATAGAAAAATAGCATGTTCACCGTGTTGTTGAAATTATGGTAAGGACTTTCTGTATGACATTTAAAACAATTGTTGCGAAAGAATTAAATGATTAAAGACCTATAACTCGTTCAATGATGATCATGTAATAATCCATTTGCAATGAAGTTTAGCTATGCCGATCAATAAACATTGTATCAATAAATTAGTTGAAATCTTGAGCTATGATTGATACTTCAGAAAAATTGTACACCATACTTCTATTACATTCACACTCTTTCAGATTATCAGCGCGATTTGATGTGTGTACACAATAGAAGTAACAAAAAAGAAACATGGCACTCAAGTTTGTCAAATTTCACCGAAGACTAACAAAACAAGTTGCCAGTTGCGCTTTGATACTCAAACACGAGAGACTCAAACATAAAAAGCGAATTAACAAAGCAAGCGGAACTGTTACAATTAACATTCAACTATCGAGAATTCGCAACGGGAACAGAGAAGTTGAAAGTAAATATGAGCTGAAAAAAGAGTTACTCAAAACAAAAGAGCGTCGCTGAGAAATACAATTCGAGACCTGTTTCCAGCGGACAAAAAATTGAGCACGACAACGAACAAAAGGTAACGAGCGACATGAAAACTAAATTTGACGAAAAAAACGAGTTTATTTCCTCTAAACGTGCGTCAAAAACGCACCAGAAAACAAACGTTACGAGGGAAAAAACGGCAATGGAGAAAACATAGGGAAAAGATTGGGGACAAAAAGGCTGAAAAAAATGTGGTGAGGAAAATAAGAGTCGGCCAAGAGCCAAAGAGCAACGCAGCGCGAACATAAAGCGACTTTTACGAGGGTTCTTGGGAGCCCATGGGACGACAGCCTTGGTTGTATCATGAGGCCAGCGTAATGGTGGGCATAATTATTTGCACTGCCATCACACCGCAGATTAGGGAACACCAAATGCCAGGGTATCACAAGAAGATAAGTTCAGAGTCTGGAAGACATGTGATAGAGTTACATGCTTGGGCCAACCCTTAGCAGTGCGTTGGACATACGGGAGTGAATGACTCAAGCCATCGCGCCATAATATTTATAACTACGATGATTTCATTACGTATAATACTATCAAGTTGACATAAGTACGCGTATGTTATATGTGAGTCTGTGTTATATGTGTTACCTATATGCGAGTCAGATTAAAGACATGTTGGCTTCTATTCGATGACATATGATACTTGCCAATAGAAGTCAACGGGTAAGAGGCATGAAGCTTCTGCCTAAAATATAATCACGCCAATACCTATATCAATTCAAGTAGAACATGATTTCTCAAATTCAAGGTTGTGCCAAAAAAAAACATCCCTGAATTTCTCTAGATCACTGGCATTAAAAGAGTAGGTAAATTAATTGTTAAAAAAATAATTACTTCAAAAGAAGATTTGCAAATCTAAATCAATATATATAAACGAGACACAAAAAAAATGAATCAGTTTCCGACTCGACACTACTAGGTCACATCGGTTAGTGCGGCATGATCATATTACTAGTTTAGCCACTGAATTATCATTACTTTCGTACGTCACAGTAGAAAAAATGCATCTATAATTCGCATCCTTCTTGTATTTTAATGTTTTTCCTTTAGTAGATGATAAAAGACCCTGTTCTAAAAAATAAATCCTGTAGAACAGCTGGAGTTTGCTTCCATTAATACTTACTTGTATTATGGTATTTTTTTGAAAAGATTCCCGTGAAGTTGATGGATTTTAATGGAGACAGTCACGAATAAATGTCGATATAAGAAATTCCAACACTCTTTTCCAGAAAACTCTGCATTCCACGTCTATTGTAGGCATACACTCGAACAGGCTTGAAAAGTGAACAACACCTGTTTGGTTTTTCATCATGGATACCATAATTACTATACAATATAAGCCAACAATTGACCTATCGCTACTTCGACTGCAAAGGTTAAACGCGATTCGTCAGAAATTCAAGCAACAAGCAAAAATGTCCGTTGCAAGGGAGACATCAAGCGTGGAGGCACAACTCTGATTTAGCGTCGCTTTCTGGGCGCTTCCGCAGACTCGGAAAGCGTGCGAGTTTTTACCGAGGGCTATGTGAGGCAATTGAGAATTGCGACAAAAACTGCAAACAGCAAATACGGAGAATTATTTGGTTTAGAGGAAGGAACGCCGCCTTTTAGAGAGGATTAGAAAAAGGTGAAAACATCATAACGAAAACGCCGAGGAAAAGGAGCTTTGAGGGCGGGTGTGAGTACCAGGCAGCACTATTGGTAGGAACTATTGCATGCCATTTAAACATCATATCCGGCACCAAGGAGAGCAAATTGTGTCAAGCCAAGTGTGTGAGCATTTTAGGATTTCAAGTATAAATTTGCTTTTATCTGGAAATGGTTGGAATCAAACTTGTACATGTTTGAAGTTACCAAATACTTGAACATGAAGTAAAGAAAAATTTTTATTACGGTAACGTAATATAAGGAGGAAGGAACAGAACTAAACCGAATATAACATGAAGAAAAAGATCACTAAAAACAGGGCAGCAGACTACGTCAGTAGCCGGTCGAAAAACAACAACAAAGGCAGAATTACCATCTCATTCATGGAAGGTCTTGAGCTATATGATCACCAGGCAGCTGCAGCAGCAGACAGAAGCGACACCACAGGTAGAAGCAAGCGTGAGTGAAGTACGGCACAGTTGTGCAAATATAAGCTAAGCGGAGCAGAGGGAACGAGGGAAGCTGTAGCGTTATGGACGCGAGAGCTACACTGCCATGTTAGATACAAGCTTTGATGATACCTCCTAAAGCAAACACGTACGCCTCGAAACGTTGCACACGCGCATCACAGCAGCTCAGATTTTCCGGCCTCGACAATTAATGAGCGAGAGGTTAGCGAGCATTATTACGCGAGCAGCAACGTAGATGTTGCTCTACAAATGCTGACATGCTTCAGTATTAACATGCTGGTCTCGGTATTAAAATGCCAGTCAGCATAAGCCTGAGATCTGATGGCACAGGTATATAAGCTTTGAACAACACACGATTGCAATACCTGAAAATTTTACGCAACAAGAGAGCATATAATTCAAGTGAAACGCGCCTGCGCCACCCCAGTAAAAATTTATAGACGCTGCAGCTTCTGATTTGGATTACCAGAAGCTGGAGCGACTCTAAATTTTGTTAGGGACTGGAGAGCTAAAAATGAAAATCAAAGGCGAAGGAGAAACAAAAGAGTATAGAATGAGTCTACATATTTAAATCTGATTTTTTATCCATTACTACCTTAATATATGCAATCTACGTATTGTGGATCGAAAAGCAAAGAAAAAGAAATCCAGTCAAACATTTCAAGGAAAAAATTGTGAGAGCACGTAGGCATCAAAAGGTCGGCAGTCAATCATATATGAGTGAAGTACCAAAACAAAACATTTCACACAATTCTTACTACGAGAATACACAGCCAATACAAATTCCGACGGTTACAGCAGGCCAAAATAGGAGGTTGACGCCGACATAAAACTTGACAAGCACGGAACCTGTGAACGAAACCGATAAAAACTACAAGTAAATAAAAGTAGGTAGCGATCGTTGTGAAAATCGTTAAAGCAGGCTAAAAAAAAAAAAGAGGTTGACGCCGACATGAAACGTGACACGCACGGAACCTGTTAACGAAACCAAGAAAAACTATTAGTAAATAAATGTAGGTAACGATCGTTGTGAAAAGGTCCCTCTCAGTGATATTAGAGAAGAATAGCTGCAAGCAAATGCACTCGCCACACCCATGGCGTTGAGCTCTGCACATCGGGAGTGCGGTCACTAATGTTCCAGCCTGCACGCTACGACAAGCCAGCTTTCCGAACTTTACTTGCTCATAAACGGCAAGTGCAAGCATACAAAGAGGCTGCAAATTGGTCATTAATAAGAGGCTTACCGGCACATTGAAAATATTATCTCATTTTGTAAGGAGTCGATTAGTAGTTAAGAAGAATAATTCGAGCGTCTCAGAAAAAAGATCGTGGCATAAACATAGTCATGAATAACAGCTTATAGGATAAAGTTAAAAAAAATTGATAGTAAGCCAAATCCTCTATCAACAGCATTATTGTATGAAAAGTGAAAATTGCTTGAGATGCTACTACCTACATTCTACTAACATTACTTCCTACTTCTACTAAACACGCGAGTCGTAAAGTTAATAACACTTATCGCATGCATTATTGGTTCAGTAGCCTCACTCTAGACTGCATAGAAAAAATATAACTCAGTACTCACTGCAGTGAGAGACAGAGAGCGCATTTTCTTGTCGACGAAAACGTGAAGTCACGGACGGACAGACAGATAGACGGACGGACGGACATGGCGAGCACAATAGTGAATTTTTTCCATAAATGAGAAAATGCGCTAAAAAGGGCGTGTCGAAGAGTAAGTGACGGGTTGACAACACAAAGTGGCAGCAACGGCTTTTTATCGCTTGGGCACTTGCTCGAAACTATAGAAGCCTTCGCTGCACCTCGATTGAAAACGTTTCTATCTTTTGCCTGCGGACGTGATTTGAACAGCTAAACGTGGCCAATTCTCCAGCACAAGCTGAACTCACGATGACCAGATTCGCAGGAAGGGAAGCATGGATGTTGCTGCACACGTTTTAAGGCCTGCGGCCATATTTTCAAAATTCGCTAAGTGAACGTAAGTACTTACGCTCTATTTTCTTGTCTATGATTGGTGGATTTTGCTTAAAAAGCCGTCAATGATTGGCTGATGAACTTACGATCTCTTAACTTTTTTGAAAGTATGGGCGTTGGAATTAGGTGCAGTTATAAATACCAACATACAGTTTCATCCAACAATTATTAGAAAGATTGATTTTTTGAACCGCGTTACTTCCAGAGTAAAGTTACGTTTTCCAAATCAGCTTCATAAAAACATTTAAAAACAATAATAATGTTATATTTGTAGTTCACTGTTTCTATCAGCTCTTGGAGTAGCTTAATACGTTTCTGTTCTATGGCATATAGTTTCTCCCGCAGTATCAGAGAGTACTGATCGGTGCAGATTCCACCCTAATCTTTCTCTAAATACATGAAACTGAACTAGCTGTAACTAAAACGTTAGAAATGCATGCATAAAACATATATTAGCTGTGACTAAAACATTAAAATTTGCGCCCAAGAAGCAAAAAAATACAACTCAGTATTCACCGCAGTGAGTGACAGAGAGCGCATTTTCTCGTTGACGAAAACATGAAATCACGGACGGACAGACAGACGGACGGATAGACGGACATGGCGAGCACAATAGTGCATTTTTTCCATAAATGAGAAAATGCGCTAAAAACAAGGCGTGCAGGACGCAAGCTAGGCAGAGCAGCGGCGCCGTTTATGAAGCACAAACGCCCACTAATTTGAGGTCGACACGATGCAATTTACGACGCGGCCCGCGAATCGTAGAGACTCATCGAGAGGCTATTGAGGAGCCCATTAACACGAGGGCTATGAGACCAGCGACCGAACCAAGAGCCAAGCGAAATAAAGCCCTCGTCTGCGCAGACCTGTCAGACCCAACACCAATCTTTCGCGTTAGGTCACCACACTTGCGCTAAATTTAATTCAATGCGATTTTAAATAATAATAACAAATAATTATAAAATAGTTAACATATGTTAAATGCCTAAAATTGTAAAATGAATAAATAGGTGCATATTTGAAACTTGTAAGATCTTAAAAAGTCTGTAAAGCATGAAATTTAAACGCAAAGAGCTTTTTAAACGCAATGATGAACATTATTTTACAATATAACAGGCATATCGAAAAAAACATTTAATATTCAGTTTGACCTCAACTTTATGTTGTGAAATTATTTCGTTTGAAAAGCGGAAAGTAAAGCGAAAGAAAAATGCCGGATTCTTTCCTCCACGAAGTCCTGAGAAGAAAACATGGATTGGTGCCAGGAAAAAAGTCGCAAATATGAACGCTCGGCAAGCCACAGCTAGCAGCTAATTCAGCGATAAAGGAGCGTTTAGAGGCACCAGAACTCGCAATAAGTTGCGCCAGGGACTTTTAGCGACGCTCACAAGTTTGCTGTCGGCCAATAAATTTAGACCTTAAGCAAAAATTCAATGTGTGTCGGAAGAGAGAGTTTGGGAAGCCTAGTGTGCGTTAGGTAAACGAGGGGGGCCGGCGCACCCCATGCCTGTACGAGGGGACCTGATCGTAACTTCTCTTATTAAGATATCGCTAGTACAGGATAAAATGCCTAAATACCGGATTCTTCATAAAAACATTTTACAATATCGGAGGCTTCGTCAGTCCATCATGAAGAAATAATGTTAGTCATTTTGAACTTGCTGTTGATATTTAAACTTCTGAAACGATTGAAGAAGAGCAAAACCGGCTAATCCTTATTAACATATCGCTAGTACAACCTAAAATGATAAAATTGTCAATAATGTTAGTCATTTTGAATTTGCTGTTAATATTTACAGTTGTGATAGGATTGAAGAAGAGCAAAACAGGCTAATCCTTATTAACATATCGATAATTCAACTAAAAACGCCTAAATTGTAAATATTCTTGGTTATTTTAAAGTTGCTGTTAAAATTTACACTTTTGAAATGATTGATGAAGAGTAAAACAAGCTAATCACAATATGTCGTGATCCCAATCGTTACGTTCCAAAGCCTGTTAACTCGAAAAATTTCATAGTTTAATGAGACTATTGAAGCGTCGATATAAATATAATTACTTACGTTCATACAAGACCGTCGATATCGCCAAGGGAGTGATGTTGTTTAACTAAATTCTCACCGAGACTTGCTTGAATGATAAGCAAGTTACAAGATCGTAATATGAATGAATCAATAGTGCCCGTATGAACGGTATCTCAATTCCTACCATACTCGATGTCCAAATACGTCACATTTGTACGAGATTTCACGCATTTGCTTAACCTCAGAAAGACACCAATACCCTAACAAAATTCGGGGTATGCTTCAGCCTCCGCCCCAGAGTTGCTATGGTCGCGTTAGAGTTATTCTGGGTCAGTTGGCCAACTGATCGCAATCAGCGACTAGTCAGAACCTCCTTGCCGACTTATAGTCGGCAGTAGGCAGAGTAGGGGCAAGAGTTGGCAGATAAGGACCAGGCTCTGGTAGCTGTCTGATTCGGAGACCGAAATGTAGACCAAAAAGCGGACATAGAGAAGCCGATTTACGTTCGGTCCGAGTCCAGGCGGTTCCTAATTCAGGGTCGCTACCAACTCAAAATTTTGATAGGGTAGTTGCTTAACTGCTTTAAAATGAATTATGAGGGCTTAATATAATTATAGGGAGCATAGACAGGTCAGTGAGCACACAATTTTTCGACGAAAAGAAAGTAAGGGCAGACGACTTACTGAACTTCGAATCATGAACAGAAGCCAAGCATCTGTGCTCGCAAACCAGATCCAAGCTGGGCTTCATTTCAAACATTTTTTGAACTATTCTACAACACAAACGGGGAACGCTGTGCCAGTCGACATGAAACCTACGCATCCACATCAGCACGCAAAACACACCATAGAGTTAACGTTTATAGAAACGTTTTCTCTTCTAGGAAATGGTAAAATTTTCGGCGATTTTCTTTGCTTTTAAATTCCTGGTAAATTTGCAATTAAAGCAACCAAATAATCTTGATACTTATAGACCACGAAAGTATGACACTCACAGCACCAATCGTTGCCTAACATTCTTGTCATGCAATCTCATATCGATAATACCATCAGATTACAATTCATAACATGAAAATTTTGCATGACCGAAGGATATCGTTCAAGGTATAAACTTTAATTTAGCGTCAAATGATCGGAGAGGATTAATTGTTTTACTAGTTCTCTATTGGATATTGTTATATATCTTTGTTTTATAATTATAATTTAAAATACACGAAGAAAATTTTAATGAAGAAACTAGTAGACATTGAAGGTCAAAGAACTCGTAAAAGTATAGGATATCGCTGCTCTATAACGGTTATGATGAGCCCATCTTATAATATGACCCCAATTAAAATGGGAAGTGATAACGAGCGCAATATCGGAGGCTTCGTTAGCCTTAACACGGCAATCGTGCCAATCAAGAACAAACCGCGCCTGTCGGAATACGCTCTCTTGCTCCGACCTCGGGTCTCTGTTCAAAAGCTTCCATCATACGCGTAAGACTAAGGAAGAATAATCCCCCGTTCAAATAATAAGGATCATTTAGTTCGGAATAATTAAGACCAAGGAAGAATTATCCCCCGTTTAAATAATAAGGATCATTTAGTTCGGAATAATAATTCGAGAATACATGCCGTATGAGAAGCGGAGAAGTATATACGCACAGTTTGAGTTAGGGAGCCAAAGAAACACATGAAAGTTAGGCTCCCTAACACAAGAGAAGGAGGCTCCCTAACACATTTCAGTTAGGGAGCCTCTGTTCAAAAGTTTCCATCATACGCGTAAGACTACGGAATAATTATTTCATCTTTGAATAATAAGAATAATTTAGTTTTGAACAATAATTCGAGAATACATGCCGTACGAGAAGCGGAGAAGTGCGCACAGTTTGAGTTAGGGAGCCATAGAAACATCAAAGATCTGGGTTGTGAAAGTCATCGTTTAGTCTGACGAAATCCTAGAGTGATGATAACAAAATAAAATGCACTTAATCCCAAACTAAACCGATGCGTACTCTCATGGAACTAAATTAAAACATTACAGTGATCCATCGCATGATGAGAAAGGAACTATTTTAACACAATTCATGATGATAAGCAAATGACGAGCTGGATATATGCAATGCAAACAGTCGTACACGTATGTCGCGTCTGACAGTTGAATTATCAATACTTCTTATCGTTAACTTATGAAAGCAGTCATTAAGGATTTCTTTAAAGTCTGATAGTTGAATTATCAATACTTTTTATCGTATCGTATGAACGCAGTCATTAAGGATGAATTTCTTCAGACAAAAAACAATATTTTAAGCACTCGGTGAGCATATAGCCAAGGACACAATCCCTGTCTACTCAAAGTCATACAAGTGGTACACTTAGCCTCTGATAAGGCAAAGCATTACCAACAAAAACCAAGCTGCTTGGCGTCACTAGCAAATTGCTCCCTCCAGTTCACTTGAGTAAATGACGGGTAATGAGGCTCTGCCCACGCGATAGCAGCAGCTCGAGCGGTGACTGTGGAGCAAAGAATGCTTGCGGTATAAAAAGAGAGCTTCCGCCACAGCCTAATATGCTTAAACGGCTGTGGTCAAACGCAGCCATTCCCAACACTAAGAAAATGCCGAAGGTGCCAACTATGAACTTATTCGCCATCTTAAATGCGAATAGTGCACAAGTTCTCCATAGTTATGAACAACAAAATCGTTTAGAGATCTATTACTACATTACCTCATCAGAAGGCTTTGGAAGAATACATGTAAATAATTAAAAAATATTGATAACAATATTAGTTCAAAACAGAACCGTCCTGCATTTTGCTAAAATATTTATTCAGACCATCAAGCAGTGGGAATTAATCCAATTAATATCTAAATAATCTCACTAGATAATAAATGCAAAAATTAATGGTGTTAAGTGGTATAGTAGATGTATAAACAAAAACTGTCCAAAAACTTTCTCCATTGAAGTATTAATGTTGAAAGAATGAAGTAGTTGCTGATTTGACAGCTCACGTCAAGTTGCGGTTAGAACGCTCGCATTATTCAGCAAAACGACAAAAGCCTTTGATCACCGAGATAATGATGCCAAAATGACTTGGAAAATGAGAGGCTTTATATGCTAAAACAGAGAAAGCCAAGTTCACTACGCGAATCTTTCATCTAAAGCTCGGAGTTTTGTAACTCTCTCATTGAGAGAGAATATGAATGCTAATACGCAATAGGTGTGGCATACGAGTAGAAACGTGAATGAAACGAGTACATGCATATATAATGTGAACGAATGAATACGTAACGTAAACCAGTAAATACTGGATGTAATCACGTATAATATACGAGTATATATTAACAAAAAAGCCCGAATAATACGGTTCATGCCTACGTTTTATTCCAACAACTAGTCAAATTTTTCGGCACGATATAATACATATCTTCAGTATGATCCTGGTTTATGTACACTGAGAGGCAACCAGTTCCTCTTATAATTCTACATAATCGTGTCAGAACCATGCGATACAACTATCAACAATTCATAAACAACTGATAAAAGGTCTGGCATATACACCATTGTAAGATGCAAAAAAGTTCAACTGATAAGTAACAAGAACCTATAGTAACACAGATCGAATAGCAATATCCAGTAGCATGTTTGAGAAATAAATCTGAAAGCAGTAAGAGGTTACATATCATAAAATTAGCTTGGAAACATAACGAACAAAGCAATTCTCAAGCCTTCTAGGCTAACACTCACCTCAACTATGTAAATTATGATCACATATTTGTTACCTTTATTTGAACTCTAATGAAAAGCGCAATAAAGAAGACGGAAGTGCACATTTGGGCGCCGAAAGATCAATACGTGCACAGCATGTACTTTGCGACTATAGCAAAAGAACTCCTATATAAAGTGCATGGTTGCTACAGGAAGATGTATAGAAATGCCTAGAGGCAGAGACACTTGGTCTGATGTCTACACACCATTTCCGTGCAATGAATTTTTCAGCCGTAACATTTGCATAATTACTGACGTTTGGGACATTTTGCAGTTCTGCAGCAGCCGAGCAACAATAACGGCGTTTGTTGATCTAACGCAGTCAAGAGTAGAGTGTGTGACGTGGCAGGCTTCAAGTCACGCTGACAAAACAAGTCTCCTGGAGGAATTCTGCGACGTGCGTTACAAAAATATTAACAGAAAAAGTGTATGAGATTAACTTTGTTTACAACAAGTCTAATGAGCACACACCGGGTGCTGGTCACTATAGGTTCTTTCCCTGCGCTTTTGGGAGTATGCGAAATGATATGGAACATGGAAACAATAAAAATTTCAATAACACAAAATCTGATCATATGTGTAGATATAGCTGGAAATATGGTAACGCATCTTTTTCGTGATGCCCAAAAATAACTTGCTTCATGTTTGCAACTCAAAATAAAATTTCAAAAAATAATTAATCAGCATTCAGCAAAGCTACTGAATTATTTGGTGAATAATAAATCATTGAGAATAACGTAGCGAATATAAAATGATATAAAATTCGAAAGTTCTTCATGACGAAACGTATAATATACCAACATGCTGCCAATGATATAAATACTAATATTCCGTGCACGTTTGAATAAATATAAAAATTATTAGGGGAAAACATGTCATAATCGTCTTCGTTTAATTTTAGTTCGTAAGCAGCTTAATGACAAAAAACGATGTCAATTATAAATAAAAAATCTCAGGTCTTGCACGAATGATTTAGCAATACCTACTTAGTATCATAGTACATGATCCTAGTACATCATTTTATCTAAGGTAAAAATCTAAGGCAAGAATGTAATATATATACAATACGGTATAGCAATACCACCTTAGTACCATAGTACAAGATCCTACTACATCATTTGATCTAAGGTAAAAATCTAAGGAACGAATACTAGCAATACCACCTTAGTATCATAGTACATGATCCTACTACAGCATTTGATCTAAGGTAAAAATCTAAGTAACGAATGCTAGCAATACCACCTTAGTATCATAGTACATGATCCTACTACATCATTTGATCTAAGGTAGATCACTCCTTAGTATTATAGTACATGTTCCGAGTAGATCATTTGATCGGCTGCAATTAGGCAGCAGATGCCGTTACTCGAGAGTTCGAATGTCTATAACAAAAGCGTATAGGAGCTCAATAGGGATATCATTCACTGATGCTGAGGGATTTAAAAGATTTACTGGAGCACCACTCGGAATTTCAAATATTGTCAGGCAATTAAAATTTCTGGAACACAATGCGTCTTAATGAGCAAAAAAGGCTACCATGCATGACTCTTTATAGGAATCATGAGCACGATGAATTTTTCAGATCACACAGAATACAAAATTAAGTGAATATTTTTTACGATCTCATTCAAGAGCTGTGATTCAGACAAGAAAAATAGAAAAAGGGGGGTGGAATAAGCAAAAACTGATTAACACAGGGTTAGCAGCGTAGTCTGAAAATAAAACAAAGGATTTTATTAGCTGGAATTCACTACGAAAATATACACTTATATGAATAATAGAACAATCGTTACAAATAGAGCCTATGATTAAGAATTGTACCATTCAGACAATGATGCGGTGAATGTCAGGTCTGGATACTAGATATGAGACGAGTGCAATGAACCAGCCATTTACTTATAGAGATGTATGATTAAGAATTATGCCGTTCTTACAATGATGCAGCGAATGTCAGGTCTGGATACGAGATGTGAGACGAGTGCAATGAACCAGCCATCATTAGGCGTTCTCTTTGCATTTAAAAGAGCAAGTGGTAATTCGTTTCTCTTTCTCTGTGTCAAGTTGGGAATGTCAGTATAGGGCTTTGTAGTTCCTGTGTCGCTAATCAGCATGGAACGCTTGCAGCTGAATAACGTCAAGTGCTAGCCACTTCCCGGATCAACTCGTACATGACAAAACACACGAATAATCAATGCCATTAAATAACAAAAGACAATTTTGAATACGTCTTATAGCGAATGATCTGGAGACTGAAGTCCCATCTGCAGTGCGTGCAGGTGCAGGGCGCATCACGTTACATACTAAAATACAATAACTAAATGATGAACGTTTGTTAACATTCATTCTTAATCAATTATTATGTAGGATGAAAGGAAACAGGCTATCCCGTCAAGCAGGCCATGATTCAGCCGGCTAATATAATTTGTTTCTGTGCGTACAAAATGGACCACAATTACGAGACTACACACGACTAAGCAGTTTCATGTTCAGCTGAAACTAGGTAATTCAGGTCTGATAATTACCCATGGTTGCGCGTCGAACCTGTTGGCAGGGTGGGTAACAGCGCGAATTTCGAGCGAATTATCACACTTGATAGACAGCATTTATGAATAAACACCGAATTAAATTCATTCCTGGAGAAGTTCTAATTATTCGCGTTTAAACCCTGAATAAAACGGACCATAATTTTTCCTCTAACAGGCACCTCAGGACATAAATTCGCGACAAAAATGCTACGCATGGCAAATTTTAGAGGGAAAAACCTGGCAAAAACCAATCTAAAAACAAGGCGAGTTGCAAGAGCGGCAGACAACAACCAAAATTCACCAATGAATCACGATCATATCGAGTGTTCAACCATCAGAGTTTGAGTGCTCTAATGTTTTTACGAGCATCGTAAATCAGGCTCAGTTAAAGCCATAATTTATTGGCAGTGCAAGCGATCAGTTGAAGCGGTGCAATACACGGCAGTTGAACATCAGGGCCAGGCTTTCCTTATTTATTGCGATATTCTGAAGTGCTCATTTGAGGCTCGACCTTTGGCTGGCATTGTGAAGCCCGGCAGCACAATCGGTAAGAGCGCAATCACGCGCGCTTATCGATGCACCACTAATTATTAATCAAACCACCTGCGAGGTCTTCTTTTAATTAGTCACGCGCCGCAATGAGAGGAAGCATAGCTCATAATTAACGGCCGACATGGAAGCAGAATAACGGCTCATGTTGACATACACGCCAATGCTAAAATCGGCAATCGAATGCCCCGCAGCGTTTACGCGCAATAATTTCTTAGGAAAAGGCAAACGATTTTTTTTTCACGGAAAGCATAACAGAAAAAAATTGCCTGGGAGAAATCTGGAATGAAAACTACATCTACGTTTAACGCCCAAACAAGGTATTCCTATGTAAACATTTTTTTTAAAATACCACGTAAAATCTATAAGGCGCGATGTTTGGCTCTAAAATGAAGGAAAATGCTCACAAGATTTTATTAAAAATTCGGTATTCCTTAACTTCCTCAGAAAACGTACCTGCAATAGAAAATGTCACGTAGCCAGCGGACGGGCATAACAAAATCAGAACTAGCAGCCGTCTCCGAAGAAAATAAGGAAAATCAGGACGCGAGTTTAGCCTCATTTTGAGCGTGGCAATTGTTGCGAGAGCGAACAAGCTCCTGGGATCAGCGCTGCCAGACGCCAACAAATGCTTGGATGAACACGCGTCGTCTTAGCTGACGCAGAACACCGCATGCCGCGTTCATTGAAGGATTTTAAATAACTTTTACTTCAATTTTGAAAGAATGATTCAATTGCATAATAAGCTTTAATTATAAATTTCATAACCGTTTGGAATGCGTCAAATAAATCGAAAAGGAATGCGTCAGAAAATAAAATTAAAAACGAGTGATTTACTCATGTGTACGAGGGAATATTTAAATAATATGAATATCAGCGCAAAGAAAATAGATAATTTTCTTAATATATATACACTGGCTTGCAATCAATCAATCTGGCTTGCAATAATTTATTAATTTGTTATCTCTGCGAAGAAATTCGCATAAATATGGAATGAAACTAAAAACACACCCTCTTGCAAGGCATGTCATTCAGCTTAACAAGCATGCAAACTTCGAGGAGATAATAAATCAATTTAACACAATTCATGTTGAGCACCGGACGATTTTCTAAGGGATTACATACTACGTTCTTCTTCATTTTATAAGGTCCCTGCCTCCCGGTTTGTAAGGAGCAGCTCGTAGTGTGAACGCGGCCATCACGCCTCCTTTGCATTATAAACTGCGCGCGGCAAATTTTCTCCATGCAATGGCGCGACGACCACAATGCGGCTTATCGTCACCACCTGAATGAGGGCAAGAGGAGGCAGCCAGCGCAAGCGCAAGAGCCCGGCATGTACAAGGAATAAGAGCTAGGGCAACACTGGGCGCTTGTATATGAAACTAGCAAACTATAGCGTCCCGTGCTTGCAGCAATGAAAATATACAATTGATGGAAGAAGAGTAGCAGCACTGGGTGCTTGTATACGAAACTATCGTCCCGTGCTTGCAGAGCTGAAATATACTATTGATGGAAGAAGAGGTAGGGCAGCACTGTGCGCTTGTATATGAAACTAGCGTCCCGCGCTAGTAGCTCTGAAAATATACAATTGATGGAAGAAGAGCTAGGGCAGCACTGGGCGCTTGTATATGAAACTAGCGTCCCGTGTTTGTTGTATACGAAACTAGCGTCCCGTGCTTGTTGTATACGAAACTAGCGTCCCGTGCTTGTTGTATACGAAACTAGCGTCCCGTGCTTGTTGTATACGAAACTAGCGTCCCGTGCTAGTAACGCTGAAAATATACAATTGATGCGGTGTGCGAGTGTTGATTATGAATACCTTTTGCAATCTGTCGAGCGTGAAATAAGAAGCATTTGAACTAAACACTTGGGAGATAACTAGTGCGTTAGTAATTCCTGCATTTGTTGCTTTTTTTCATTCGATTCAAGACATGTCTCGTCTCGTTATATCACGTCTCGTTTTGTATCTGTCTCGCATGCTTCCATAATTACTGGGACACAAGATTTAAAGTCCGCGACACAAGTCTTGTTCCGGTTCGTACGTTTATTCCGGGGTCAAATTTTACCCTCTGCCCCGTTATTTTTTCCCGGTAATTTCCTGTCTCATCCTGGTTCATTTCGAGAAAATTATTCAGAGACGCAGGAGTCTCGTGCGTGAAGATCCAACGTCGAATTCATGCCATGTACTTGCCGAGAGATTAGTGCACTCCGCAAATGTTAGAGTGGAGTTCCGATGAAATAGAGGAAAAGTCAACTCGATTCAGTCCAACTATACAGATTCACTTCATTCTGGCAACGTGGAGCACTTAGGACAGGAACAACAAGTAATAACTTACAAGTTAATGGGCTGAGCACTTAGCTTGAATATCACTTCCTGACTACGTTTATTAATGGAGGCACACTTCTGAGCATTCCATTATTAACATATAATTAAAGGAATTAGAAATCTCTCGCGCTCAAAAGCATTCTTATTGTAAGAAATATCGCATCGATAGAATTGTTCGAGCAAAGAATATTCCTGATGCAATTTCTTTGGCAATAAAATGCAAAATTTAGGTAATTTTAGAATTAATTGTAAAAATATGCCTATAAATCGAAGTACGCGAATGAACAGCCGCGATAATAGTCTCTCTGGAGACAAAGAAGACGTTCTAGGAGTAGAGTTCATTGCAAAGAGCAGCAGGCATGGGCAAAGTTCGTAACATCGAGAGAAAGCCGACATGCTTTAATGCCTCACATTTGCTTAATTAGGCGATCCCGGGGCACAGCGTGATCGATGGTGGTGCGTGACGAGGGCAACAGGGAGAGGAACGGTCCACACGCGCGTCCCCACACAAGGGCAACTCCCAGTCAAACGCCGATGTGGGCAATGATGCAGATTAGTGTGGGTTAGTGCAGATTAGTGTAGAACTGTTTTAACGAATTTTTTGAGTGAATTTATCTAACAGGAAATCAGCATGTGCTTTCGCGATAGATGAAGCTGACAACGCCGATGTGGGCAATGATGCAGATTAGTGTGGGTTAGTGCAGATTAGTGCAGAACTCCATTAACGAATTTTTTGAGTGAATTTATTTACAGGAAATCAGTATGTGCTTTCGCTATAGATATAAGATGCATTCAGCATTGGTTTAGCCATCTATGATAAAAATAATAGGTGTGGCAATGGCTGCGATTTTTAACTAATTGATCTGCCAAGTCCTCGCAAGTCAGTGCCTGAAAATCTAACGGCGATTCGGTCGGGTTTGTTCTGACGATTATTCTCCCCTCACAGGAGTGTGTGGGCGCTACATGCACATTAAAATCAGTGCAATCAGAGTACACGACGCGGGTAAAACGATGCAGTATTTGAGCATAATTCCGAAATTTTCCAAAAAAATCCACTTGAAAATAATCTAAAGCAAAAAGTATTGTTTTGGAATATCGCCATGAAGTTCCGAATTGAGGACTTTCTAAAGGCAGTCATTGTTCATCAATTTAACTTGTAAAAAGCATTTAGGGTATAAAAAAGCCTTCAGATACAAATTTTTGCCAGTGCATTCAACATTCAGAAAAGTTATTTAATGTAACATTATTTTACCTGTAACTAAATCCAGAATTAATGAAGAAATTTCATTGATATGAGAAGAGATACTCAATCAGTCTATATGTTCGTGTACACGCACCGACAAGCGCCGTGTTTAACAGCGTATTTCTTGCGAAGTGATAACGAATTATAACATAAATATTATATAATTAATCCCGAGTACCGATGAGCAGGCGTATTAAAAAGTAAAAAATGAAAAAGTTATTTATAAAAATGAAAATTACCAAGAGGAAAATTTCTCAAAATAATAGTAATAGGGGCGTCTCCTAAGATTTCAACATTGGTTAATAAATTAAATGACATACACGTAGTCATAAACAGTGGGCTGCGCAAAGCGAGAATTGGCCAATCGTGCAGTGAAGGCGGCACGGGACGACGCCGCGCAGGCCGGTCGCCATGTGGTGGCTACAAAAACGGCCAAATCTACTCTCAAAAGAGCTAAAATCTGCTAAAATTTAGTATATATTTAAAAATTTCAATTTTTAGGAGCAATAATTCAATTTTTCGCTGTTGTAACCTTGAGAAATACAATAAATTTAAAGCTAGCATAGATATTTGCCGCCCAATGTGCAATCGAAAAAAGCCCGAAATAGAAAATTTGCCCGCAATCTAATCGAAAAAGACCGGCACTCGAGAATTAGGCCGGATAAAGGCCAGGTGGCGAGAGCGACAGACAGGCTGTTCGCATGCTCTTCGTTAGCAACAGCTTATGCTGTCCCCCACCACTAATTCGTCTATGAGTTTTTAATAAAAAGCCTACAAACTTATCGGCGCCGGAAACACTTGAAATGTAGAGTAAATACAAACTTGTATCGCTACACTTAATGCGAACACGGATGAAACTAAGTCAATAAGGAATCTGTATTAAGTTAGTAATAGCGTCGAATATATTCAAGTTATTCGAAGGCAATGAGCAATTTCGAGTAGTGGCAGAGAGAAACTCATATTAAAACAAATATTACTCATAAAATAATGTTGAAGCAGAAATATCTCCAAGTAAAAGGAAATTTTTTAAACCAATACATACTAAGATAAACAGTAGCATTTCACTGAGTACAAAAGACATCACAAAACGACGAATTTACCAAGTGTATGCACTGACCTCATCACTTAAAGTTCACTAGATTGCGGAATTTATTCGCATTTCATGCGCAACATCTTCAAGCAGAAAATAAAAGCATATAAAAGAAGACGTACGTATATACACTGAAAATTAGAATACTTAATTATATAATAGGATTTCATTAAAATCGCACGCGATCTTAGAAACACGACGGTTTTTCAAAAAAAAATAAAATCATGTCCAAACCAGCGAGAAAGAAAGAGCCTCATTTAAATGAAAATGTATTGCATATCAAATATTAGGCTCAATTTCATAGGTATGAAAACAGTACGAACTATGCTTCAAATTTTCGTCCGATGCAACTCATTGCACATAATAAACGGGAACATGGAAACCCATCAACGAACCGTACTTGAAATTTTCGTCCGATGCAACTTATTGCACATAATAAACGGGAACATGGAAACACATCAACGAACCGTACTTGAAATTTTCGTCCGATGCAACTTATTGAGCACATAATAAACGGGAACATGGAAACACATCACCAAACCGTACTTGAAATTTTCATCCGATGCAACTTATTGCACATAATAAACGGGAACATGGGAAACACATTACCAAACACATCATCACATAGAAACACATCACCAAACCATATTTGAAATTTTCGTCCGATGCAACTTATTGCACATAATAAACGGGAACATGGAAACACATCACCAAACACATCATCACATGGAAACCCATCACCAAATCGTACTTGAAATTTTCGTCCGATGCAACTTATTGCACATAATAAACGAGAACATGGAAACACATCATCACATAGAAACACATCAACCAAACCGTACTTAAAAATTTCGTCGTATGAAACTTATTGCACATAATAAACGAGAACATGGAAACACATCATCACATAGAAACACATCACCAAACCGTACTTGAAATTTTCGTCCGATGCAACTTATTGCACATAATAAACGAGAACATGGAAACAGAGGCACATCAAAGTACAGGCACAGGGACAGGTCATCCAGGCTACACGCACCCCCGAACATCTTGCTGCTCCTGTAACCTGCACGCGAGCACGCAATGCGCCGCATATGTGAAGGCAGTCCTCAGTACGGACAGAGTTTGGGGCTTCCTTATGACACGGCAAAATATTCCTGTGATGGATCTCTCAGAGCGCGCAGGTCACTGAACAAATATGATGTTACGACTTGACTTTTATGTCACCCTAGCTGTTCAGAGCGCGCAGGTCACTGAATAAACACATTATTTATAAACACTATGATATTACGACTTGACTTTCATGTCGCCTTAGCTGTTTCGCGCTCAACAACACACACCGCTTGACTATAATGAGTTAACAGTTAGGTATAACTCGTATAAATGTCAATGGTTGCCGAAGTAGGTGGCATACAGCTTATTAATATCTACATTTAATTTATTATTAAAATACATAGTGACGAGCTGATGTCTTGTTACTTATTAAGTTATTAACTATGATACGACGTTATTTGGCAGCAAACGCAGCTACGCTAAATTTACAAGACATAATCTGTCAAACCGAGACGTAAATGAAACTATGAAGAAAATAAGTAAATATTAACCTATGACAAATATAATTTGATGCATACATGAACGAAAAATATTAGAGATATTTCTAGAAAATTAATAGAGTCCGACTGCATAAATGATTATCAATCATACACACCCACCGCTACCCACTTCACAAACACTCAAATTAGATTGAACTGCCCAAGTAGCCTGATGGTAAGTACGATGTGTACTATGAAAAAGAAAGATAGACGGTTAGTGAGCTAGTGAGCAGATTATTAGAGAGCGGAAGACAAGTGGGGAGGTGAGTGGCAAGCGTCAGTCATGAATGGTAATTGGGGCGCATGAGGACGAAACGATGAGGTCAGGAAGTAGGGTCATAGTCAGGTCGATATGCTCGTATCAAGGATCGTAGGAGCGAGCTTTGCGACACCCGACCTTAGCGCGATGCTTCAGTCTGACCACTAAGCAGCGGTCAGCTCATCCGACGCTCAATGTCGTACATTTTAATTATATCCTTGTCACGGGGCATGAAAAGATTCTATTCTGATGAAATTAGCCAAAATGCTGACTAGTTTTTATTGCACTAGTTTTTAGTTTATTAAAAATATTATTGAAAATTCATTGCAAATGAGAACTATTTATTTCGTTAAATACAAATCATAACAGAGGGAATATAACGTTCACCAGAATGGTAATTTATATATTAAAAACAAAAATTATTCCACGATAAATTTAGAATTTTATAAATAATAACAGTAACAGGAGGAAAACAAAGGTTTCTTGTGTCAAACCTTCGTCAAACAGGCATTTCGTTTTACAGACTTTATTTATCGTTTGGTCCGGGATTGTACATCATTAACTATAAGCTCATTTGAAAAATAGGAGCATATGAGCCATAAATTTGTGCGTTAAACCTAGGGAATAGGTTGAATCTATGAATCGACAAATTCAAACGTTATTATTTTGAAAGAAGTTGAGTTGTTAACATGATACGAGTTCTATATATTTACCATCTAGACACATCCACCAGGTGACGTAAACTCCGCCTAGTCGTTTAATTTTTACTATTTAAGGAAGACAGCTCGTTCAAATTTCTAATTTTAGTGTCATCGTTTTTTTTCATCATCGGCCAAAATTACGGCTTTCATGGAAGACCTTGCGTAAGATGCTAATAGACAAGGTACTTTTTAAATTAGGAGGCGACTTTATAAAACTCAATGTTTTTGTCCCTTGCTTGAGAAACCTTTCCTGAAATGAATGACTAGCCGTAAACATTACTAGTTGCAACGTGCATAATTTCCAAAACTACACGAAACAAATTTTACTTCGAAACGATCTCGTTCATGAGCAATTTTATTCCGACAGCAATGTGGGCTTATGGTTAAAACATTAGTCAACTGCGCTACCGATTAGGATATTTGGTCACAAATATTATAAACACGACAAATCACGCAAAAAAACTGACACGTGTTTCCAGCTGAATTATTTAAACACTCGCGGTCTTTACCGTAGATTTTTTTGACGCGTCACTGCTCTTCAATACGGACTAACGAGGGTCGAATTTCGCTGCAGAATGGATGTCTCAGAAGACGCAAGAAGCAAAATTAAAATTTAAAATCGAGATCATTCGAAAGAAGGTAATAACCCGAGCATTAAAATGTATGCACCTCGCGCATGGCAACAAAAAATTGTTATGAGAAAAAAACGAAAAACTCTCTCCAGTGATCGAGGTCTTCTATCAAACTACAATGAATAACTACATAAAAAATTCTAGAGATAAGCAATAGAATAAAATACATCATCTTCTTAAAACTTTTTTTCGCAAAATCTCTAAATAAAATCAGAAAATTTTACAAACACAATGCATTCTTTTACCCGATAATGTCTATCGAATTTTTTTCAAAAAGCTCCTTATACTTCGAGGTAATTTGGCACGATTCCACTTTTTTATGTCGTTCGAAGTTCAAATTATTACAATGAGCGTTGACATAGACCGGACAAGCGCCTTTTGTAGCCGGGGTGACAAGGCAAGACAAGACAAGAAGTAGCAGAGTCGGTCATTCACTATTAAGTCATATTCGTGAACGCAATTACAACGAGCCTGTAAAAAATTCCTTGACCGAACCAACTATGATCAGGAGACATCGGACCAGGCGAGCGGAACTGAAAAAAATTATCGGCTGTCAGATTTTGATTGAACCAGCAAGCCTGAATCGGGCAGAAAATGTCACGAGTTTCGTCACGCACTAAATTTCACGCACGCAGATTTCGGTGAGGCAAAATGCCAGATTTGCAAATTAATTCACAAATTTAAAACTCAAAGCGAATACTCCGATTGCTATCATGTATATTTTCAATAAGAATTTTCAATGACACATTTTGGGTGTATTGCATGAAGGAAATTACATATCACAATGGCATAAAACATATACTCTTAATAAGCCTGTTCACTGATATTTGGAACGAGAATACAATGGAGGTGTTCGGCTTAAAGTTGGGATTATAGAGAAGCGTTGCTTTGCGTTGAGAAGCTCAGTGACTTAGCGTGACTCGCTAGAAGGTAAGCCTTAATGGCTAAGCTTTTCGTCAAAGTAATTTTCTGCTTCTTTAATCATTTACCGCGATCGGTTTTACAATATGGGGCACAGAACCGCTTACATCTGTTATTTTACTCACTCATAAGGTTTCCGAACATAACTGTTGAATAACACAAATATTATTTTCGATACAAAAAACAGCACGATTCATTATTGAAACTTGCGTATGCCACAATACTCGAGTAAGAATCTGTCTTGCTCTCGTCACTGATCCCAATTCACGGTTAAAACAAGTTTAATTAAACGCGAGAAATTGTAAGGCATTTTAATGCAGGAGCTCGAGGAACAAATGACCGAAGGACGACACACCGAACAGCAGTCACGGGGTAGGGAAATACGACGGAGCGACACACGTGCTGGCACGAGGACCGCTCACAGCAGACTGACGGGGGGCGGTGACCCCTGACCACCTCCCACCCCCCTCCTGCACGCTTCAGTACGCTACCTACACTCGTACAAATACAACTCCCTCATACCTCAACAAAATTAGTCGGCACCCAAAGCAACGAAGAACGTACTCGGTGAAAAAAAGTGTGCATATCTTAGTGGAGGCGCAAAGGAGAAAGTTGAGCCGCAAGGCGGAGCATTAATTTAGATTTTGACAATTTTGAGGACTCGCACCACGCCCACCACAGCGTCACGCCAGCAGCGTATCTAACAGCACACAACAACAGTAATAATGAAAACTGCACTTGTCAGTGGAAGTTATTCTAAGAGAATAAACTGCAGCAATAATCCTAAATACAAGCACAACAATACGCTAGCGTAGACAATAGTAATAGCAGAATTATAAGTAGCAGATTAGCATTGAGAATTATATCGCACTAATCGGCAGCAGCAATGGACCTGACAAGTTGTAAATCTCAGCACGCGTTCCGAAGTGTGCAAGTTATAAGTAGCCTTGGTAAGTCATGTACTGATAAACTTCAATCAACATGATGACTAGAAACATCAGTATAACCTATATACATGAAGATTTCAGACAAAACATTCAATTTGAAGCGGATGAAAACATACGAATTAAAATCATAGGGAGCAGACAACAAACTTAGACACGGCGAAATACAATAGAAACATATGCTAAACGAGTAGTTTGGCGGTGACACACAAGTTAAGAAAGTATGAGTCAAGACAGTCCTCAAACGACACGCATTAAAACCAGGCGACAGACGAGTTAAAGAGCGGGCGACAGGCGAGAGATAAGGAGTAGGCGGTGGATAAGAAGGCTCCTCCATACCCAGTGAAAATTTACAGTCGCGGCAGCTTCTGATTTGGATTACCAGAAGCTGGGGCGACTCTAAATTTTGTCAGGGTCCATACCCAGTGAAAATTTACAGACGCGGCAGCTTCTGATTTGGGTTACCAGAAGCTGGGGCGACTCTAAATTTTGTTACCGCAGTGAAATTTTACAGACGCGGCAGCTTCTGATTTGGGTTACCAGAAGCTGGGGCGACTCTAAATTTTGTCAGGGTAGCCAGGCTGGAGCGCATCATCCAGTAACACGGCGCGCCACTCACTACTATGGACGCATTGAGCCTCTTGAGGGCTCTAGAGCATACGAGCGTCTACCTCGTCAAAGCCTTCGCTCTGAGTGTCACAATTTTGCTGCATGCGTCGAGTGATGGCATGCAACGTATACCGCACTCGAATCTACTTTGTAACCAATGAATTATGAATATTATGCCACGAATGAATTACAGTTACCAGCTCGGAATCGCGGCCGCAAGCGTACACCCTGGAGTACATTTCAGTGACTCGGAAAGGTCAATACTGGAGAAATATTCTGCGTTTCGTTACAGACGCTATACAAATTCAATCTTATAGTGAATATATATGTAACCGTTGAGGCCGGTAGGCTTCATTTTTATTAATGTAAAACATTGAGCTAACGCACGGACTAATGAGAAAATTATTTAATGTTATTCATCTGAAAAGAATAATGCCTGAGAAGTTAATTGTACTTATTCGTCCAGGAAAAGAAACATCAAATACGAGTCATCAAATCTTATTTATTTCGGACATTAATTATAAAGAACCTCATTAAGCCTCGCACAAAATTATCTTCTTCGAGTGCAAAAATTATAGTGTATAGAGGAAGCTCAATAAATTTTAAGCACATTTGTAGCACATACAAGGAAAAATGGCTGCATGGCATCCCGAGCGCAAAGCCTTCTTAGGCTTCATAATAAAAATGAACAAATTGAAAGTGTTCAAAAAAATTCACGAGCATTCAGCTACATCAGCATCTGCAATAACCCGCAAGTCTTACCTCTTTTAAATTGGACTGCTATGTCTCTTAAACTGTAATTAATATGTCAATTGATCTGCTACTAATATGCCTCTTCATATTCTAACACTGGTTTAAACCCATCTAAAAATATTCACAGTAGTAGCTAGCAAAAGGAGCCTATCGTCACACTTTCCATAAACAGCTTAAATCATAGGTTACCACAATCATTTACCCCGAATCTTACCCAACAAAATTAACCAATTATCCCTTAGTAAAATTAATTGGTTAATTTTGTTGGGTAAGATTCGGGGTAAATGATTGTGGTAACCTATGATTTAAGCTGTTTATGGAAAGTGTGACGATAGGCTCCTTTTGCTAGCTACTCACAGTGAAACTAGAAGCAAGTGCGTTCAGGAAGCACTGGGGAAGCTGGGCGCTATTACACAAGGCGCGCAGCAAACGTTCAGCAAAGCTTTCACAATTTGTCTGAAGTAATCTCTATAGATGAAGACAGCCTGTAATGGAGACTAGCTCTTGCCTGCAGCAACCTTCGTAAGGAATGTTGTTAAGTTCCTGGTAGTTGCGGTACGCGCACAAATAGAGATGTGGAATGACACAAAATTTAGTACGGTGATGAAGAGCTGAAATATTAGAGCTGTTGGGGGCCGCAGGTTGATGTCAAACTAAATGAACATTTGGAAAAAGATGTTAGGCCAAATTAAAAAGGAAAATTTGATAAATGCGAGAAGAAAATGTTAGCAAGAATTAATTTTACTTGACTGAACTCTGATGAGAGAGCGTAGAGCTAAAAATTGATTATCCTTTTCGCGTTTTAATGGGGCTTGAATAAACGCGTGCCGTCCATATAAGAGAATAGCGCAAATATCAGTCAGACCGCTGTTAGAGAGCAAGCGGCGCAATACTAGGCCGCTAAACAGCCGCTGTCCCCGTTAAGTCAGAAAGCAAATTGAGTTCATCTTAAGCTCCCCAAAAAAATTTAATATTTGCCGACCAAACTGGAGCTCTTTTCGAGTTGCCACTAAAACGCCTTAAGCAGCAACCGAGAGTCGAAGCTTATCAATAAAAATAAATCTAAATCCATACGTTAGTATTTTAAAAAGAACACTGAATCCTCGAGAATTCACTAAATAGTAAAAATAACAAAACTCTCATCATCCAGCAAAACAATGCAAAGCAAACAAGCTCTCGCATCCTCTCGAAACATAGCTGAGGTCGAAAAGTGGAGAACGTTCATTAAATATTAAAGCTCAATTGCCGACTGAGAAGTAAAAATAAGCTCGGAATAAGAAGCGGGAAAATAGATGTTACGCGACGGCATAATTTGATGGGACTTTCGGGAGACAAGAGACGACAAGAACATCCAGCAGAGACCACTTCATTCTAATTCATTCACTCAAGATGAGACCACGACTAAAGCTGCAGCCACGGCGCTGTCACGGCATTGTGGCTCACATGCAAACGCACTTACCAACTGTCACTTCTGAACAAATCATCGCCTCACTTCTCACTGCGCTGACACCTTAAAATGCCATCCACTTCACGCGTCCAGAGGCGCGAGCAAAAGACGACATCCAAGACAACATTTCACAGCACAAGGGAAACTCGCGCCACGCACCAATTGTCTTCGGTTTCTTCAGAGCACCTTCCATCTTTACTAACTTTCATGGGTACAAAAAACATGCGTGTATAAATAACGCACGCTAAGATAACACGGGGAATTCAAGTTTCTCTGAAGAATACGATCAATGGTCGAAAAAACGCAAGATTTCGAGCGGCTTAGTGAAGCAAATGAAGAAGAATCGATAAATTCTTTGGGCATATTTGAACGGAGCTGACAAGACGAATCGTTACCGAAAAGAAAGAAATTACCTTGAAATGCAGTCAATTCCACGTGCGACGCCAAATGAATCAACTCAAGGAACTTTTAGACAGCCCTCGAGGATAATTTGACATCGGCGTGGCTGGGCCAGATTGCCCTGGAGTCTGGCCGAGGCTGGCAGCCTTGTCGCACCGCGCGTAAGGGGAACGACGCTCAAATACTTCTACTTTCTGAGAGCCCATGAGGGAAAACATCTAAACATACAAAAGGAAAGATTTAAAGACTTATTACCTAAACATTCTCCAATAAAAAAAGATTTAAAGTCTCATTAGGCGTATAAAATGAATGTCTGGAGGCTAGACGAAGCCGCAAGTTTTTTCTCCAAGTTATTCGACAGTGAGAAACTATGAAGAAAACGTTAATCAATTTAATATCATCATTTGAAAAAAACGAAACATTTGATAACAAGAATCCATTTATAGTGAATCATAATATAGGGAAGCTTTAAGGAAAACCAATCATGCCTTCAACGCGCTGGGCATTGACGAATGCGCACCGAACACAGAACTACGATGCAATGAGTCAATTCAGCGCAAGCTAGCACTGCCAGCTCAGGGGCAAACATATCGCAAGGCCGAGAGGCGTAACACGAGGGATATCCATCATTATTTAGAGAAGTCCATCAGGGGATCTCGTTGGTTATGCATGCGACGCTAAGAACACCAACAGGAAGAGAACCAACACATGAGCGTTGGGTGCCAGTCCAACTATTATTCTCTCTTAAGAGCGATCCAGAACCCATCGTCATTCAACGCAAACGGTAGCCACAAAAAAAAAAAAAACAATAACAAACCAGAAAAACAGTAAAAACGTTGCGTGCTATACAAATATTTCAATGGACAATCTCTGGATAACACTAAAACTTATGAAACTAAAACCTAATTGATATGGCGTCGTTTAAAAATGACGGAACATTCATCGTTTCAGAAATTCAAAATCGGTAGACACCGGATGAAATGTCTAAGGTGGTGAAAATAAATTTATACGTAGCATACAGACAGAAATATAGCGTTTAAAAGTTATAATTCAGCAGTGGAAATAAATATTAACAATTTATCTTGCTCAATGCATACCCAAAATAATGAGATTTAACTTCCAATAAAATCTGGAAAAAAATTGCTTGGCTGGCATAGGAAAACAATCAAGTCTTATTTATGAACGAGATTGAGTCTCCTGAATGTAATGTCATACAGTGGCTTGTAAAGTAACAAAATCGACTTATAGAACATAAAGTAACGAGAAGATCAGGGGCCATACTTTCAAAACTCGCCAAGTGAACTTAAGTACTCTATTTCCTTGTCTATGATTGCTGGATTTTGCTTGAAAGGCCGTCAATGATTGGCTGATGAACTTACGATATGTTACTTTTTTTGAAATTATAGGCCCAGGGCCTATACTTTCAAAAAAAGGTTTAGAGATCGTAAGTTCATCAGCCAATCATTGGCGGCCTTTCAAGCAAAATCCACCAATGATAGACACGAAAATAGAGCGTAAGTACTTACGTTCAATTAGCGAATTTTGAAAGTAAAGGCCCAGGAGGTTTCAAGAAGTGCAACTGCAGCTCGACAAGATCGCACGTAAGCAAAATATGGGAAGCTGATCAGCGCGAAGTGCACCGCAACATTGACGGATGCAACGCCTCGATACTCAAATTACCTTCCTCACTTTCCTTTATAACGCAGCGTCATCACTTGACAGCACTAGAAAAAACACTCAGAAAGTAGGCTGCAGCATCAGGCCTTAAAATATACAGCAACGGGATGCCTGCGAGGCATCATTTTCTCCTAGCTCCGTGGGATCACCAAATTTATGCTCAATACAACCAGAATACAGGGCTTCACACAGAGAGCTCGATTTCAAGACACTTGCACAAGCAAAGGCAAGGAATTTGAAAAGTTGAACAATTAGGTGGAAATAAACTATACTGGAATGTGACAAGTTATCACTAAATTTCAAGTGCAATCATCACTAGTTATCACTAAATTTCAAGTTATGACTAAATTTCAAGTTATGACTAAATTTCAAGTGCATCAGGTGCATCACTAAATTTTAGCCATGTCATACCTCAATAAAGTTAGAAAAATGCAGAAAGCTAATTTTATTTATTTTAGTAAAAACTGGGACAACTACTCGTTGAAAATATTCCAACGATTAAATTTCTGGCGCAATGAAAACCTCAGGAGTCTTTCGAAACTTCAGGATTAACATTCAAGCACGCTCTTATTGAGACACTTCGACCAAACCTTACATAGACGAAAATTAACCGAGGAAAACCGAGAACAATAAATAATTAAAGCGGCAGTCATGTACAGATTGCAGAACAAACAGTATTGACCAGGCACGCACCATCCAAAGCGAGGCCAGCGTCAGAAGGAGGAGCGCACAAGCCAGAAAGCCAAGCAGCAAACCGAGAGCGACTGGACGAGCGTTCAAGCTTATGAGGCTTATAGCGGCCGTCATAACGCCGCCTAAATTGAAACTCCCACAATAATTTGAGCGTGCCATTTATCAACATAAGAAGTTCCCGTGCATTTCTTAAAAAGCTCCGAAATGGCTCTCGGAAGCCCGCTATGGCCCAGGAAAAACTGCAGGTGCATAACAATAATTAGAGTGCGGCAGCACCGGAGACAGGAAGGGAGCTTGAAGGGCATTTAATCGTTCTCCGTCCGCAGCGCTGCACCACAAAGAAGCCGTTTTCTGCTCAAGCTTTAAGAGAAGCCTAATGGAGACGACACTCAGCACTAAACTACGTTTGTTATTGAGATGTGCTTGATAGACCGTTTCTGCTCAAGCTTTAAGAGAAGCCTAATGGAGACGACACTCAGAACTAAACTACGTTTGTTATTGATATGTGCTTGATAAGACAGTAAACGTGGTAATCGTAGAACTTCGAATTGTGAACAGAATTTAGGAAAGCTTCGGTAAAATAAGCCCAGTCGCATAAGTTAGAAGAACACGAGACACGTATGCTGATGGAACGTGCGAGTAGAAAATCTGGTGATGAGAAATTCTCGTTCTCAGAACACAAAAACGACTGAAATCTCGTTCGGTCAATGAATACATTTTCTCTGAGACGGCATCATTCATTACATAACAATCGAACTAGATACTAAATGTAGAGTATACTAATACCGAAGTAACATCAGGTAAAAACCGCCAAAAAACTCAGCAGAAGCTCTCGCGGCACATAGAATAGTGAGATAAAAATATAAATAGATATATATAAAAAGATCGATTAAAAATGAAAATATTTATAACAATAAATATAAATAAATTATATATAAATTTAAAGATAGTATAGAAAAATATAAATAGAAAAATAATATATAAATAAAAAATTCTCAGAGTTCAAAATAATATATCCAGCAGGCAACTATTAACGATGCCGCTCCATCATTAAAGACAACATGCAAAGGAACAGCAGCAGCAGCGCTAGGAGGCGTTCCAAGAGTTGCAGATGAGGAAGCCAAGGCAGGGCGGGCAGACTGAGCGAGCGTACCACGATTGAGCCGGTAGCAGCGGCACGCAGGGAGGTGTGGATGAGAAGCCTCAGTGTGCGACCGGCGGCCGCACCAACACCTCTCGTCATGAAATCTCGCCGCACTTGCGCTGATATCCACTAGCACGTGCGTCGTCTGCCTCGTGTTGGTGACCGAACAATACTAACTTGCGCTGCTATCCACTAGCACGTGCGTCGTCTGCCTCGTGTTGGTGATCGAACAATACTAACTTGCACGTGCGTCGTCTGCCTCGTGTTGATGATCGAACAATACTAACTTGCGCTACCAGCACGTGCGTCGTCTGCCTCGTGTTGGTGACCGAACAATACTAACTTGCGCTACCAGCACGTGCGTCGTCTGTCTCGTGTTGGTGACCGAACAATACTAGAGCCACGTGACCTCAGAACCCATCACATGCTGTTCAAAGCTACGTCTGTCTCTTATACACATCTAGATGTGTATAAGAGACAGGTGTTGGTGACCGAACAATACTAACTTGCGCTGCTATCCACTAGCACGTGCGTCGTCTGCCTCGTGTTGGTGATCGAACAATACTAACTTGCGCTACCAGCACGTGCGTCGTCTGCCTCGTGTTGGTGACCGAACAATACTAACTTGCGCTACCAGCACGTGCGTCGTCTGCCTCGTGTTGGTGACCGAACAATACTAGAGCCACGTGACCTCAGAACCCATCACATGCTGTTCAAAGCTACGTTATGAAGCAACAAGCTTATTGTGCAGAACAAGTTCAATGCTATTAATGTCACTAAATTGTTTGAATCGTTGTTCACTGTTTTGTTGTTTAATAAAACTGAAAATAATTATGAGCGTTCATCACGCGGTAAAATTTTAAATGTTCTCAGTGGGTGTCTTAGTAATTAACGAGTAAAGCAATTTTAAGAAGTGTTAATTGGTGTCTTTGACCTTGTTAAGTAAGTGGATAAAAAAAAGAGTGTTATTAATGTAAGTGAGTCTGTGCCTAAAATCATGGTCAGTGTGTTTAGTTAATATTCTTTCGTCATTCCGTTCAGTGATGGCACATATTAAAGCAGCTTGAGAAAATTTTATGGTGAAGCAGGTCAAATTCAACGCATTGAAAAGAAAAAAAAACATTAATTCAATTTTTTAATAGAAAACGATCCCTCCATACGAGACGATAATATTTCAGGTTTTAGTGTTACAATTGAGCGTTTATAATTTGAGTTCTAATAGAATGAGTTTCTGAGTTTTAAGAATTTGCAAGCTAGAATTAAAAATAGAAAAAAAACAGCCTCGTTAGATTAATGGAAACAGTACTTCGTGAGTTACTCGATCAAATTGCATCAATGTAAGAAAAATTTATAAATGCGCTTTGTAAGAAAAATTGTGAGAAGTTAACTACTGATCTTAGATGAAGTCGATAACAATGGATAAACGCTAAAAAATAATGGATATGCTAAGAAATTAGGCTCAGAATAGAAATAAGTTAATTAAAATAGGACAAGCAGCATCAATTCGAAATCGTCGGAGTTTCAACCTGGTGGTGAGTACCAATTTCGTTATTTGATTTTAAATCCATTGTTTAAATTCTTCATTAATACTTGATAATATTGAATTTGGGGCAAATTGAAACAGTGGAACAAAGAAGTGACAGTCAGCAGGTAAGTTGTGCTAGTAACTCGTATAAATGACAATAAAAATCATTTAGAAAACATAAGAAAATTAGCATTTGAAATAAAGTCTAGGAACATCAAGCATTTATTCAAAAATTGACTCTGTCTTTCTTATGAAAGGATCTACTACACAAAGTAAAAGTAAATTCCATCAAGAAGTACAAATATGTCATGAATATCAAATGAACGACTGAACATGTGTTGTAGTGAATCAAATATTACTTGACCCAACATTCTAGTTTTTCTCTGCACTGCCTTAAAAATTTACCAACTCTATGAGTGTAAGTTACTTAACTCAGATCAGACAAACATGTGAATTAACAAGGTAAAATGTAAGATAAAAGATGTTTATTAATTTAAACAACTTATTACAAGACAAAGTGATTGTAAAGAATATTACAAGACCGTCGAAAAAATCGTGTAACCGACACAAAAGGTAACTAACATCAGACTTCACAATACAACCAATAACCATCAATATAACTTTAATTCCATTTTTTCGAAACAGAAGTAAAGATACAGTTAGCTGCGAAAAATTTCCAATTAAATTCGATTGAATGATGAATTGCTTACAGGAAGAAAGTTTTGCCATAATCCCTAAGTTTTAAAATTCCGAGGCATACTTGCGAGCTTTTCTCTCGGAGAATAACTTCTGGAGCAGCTAAAAACACTGTCGAAGATTAGTGTAAAATTTCGCTCTACTATAATGGTTTGCTCATCAACCAAACAAACACAAGGGCAAACAACAGCGTTCGCGGCTACACGAAAGATTGATTGGTCGGCCCATCTTGAAGGATCGACACGATATGTATCAAGGCTAATGATTTCGATTAGTGATCACTTGAAACGAGAAGCTTGAACCCAAATAGGCTACATTCCACATGCACCAACACAAGCACTAAACCCAGCTTACAACTCAAACGCAAAATTATCTCATTTTTTAGACAAGAGACTGAGATGAGTCATTGACGCATCAATATTAACATTGACGCCTAACAATATCCTAAGGGAATTCATTCCAAGATAGATCAACTTTAAGTTAGCTTCTTGAGCAGGTATAAAGTCTGCCGCGTCAGCTTTAAATGAAAATGATATTTTTATCTCAACGTTTAATTGTCACCTTCGTAAATAAAATAAAAATAAACACACAAAAAAGAGAATATGAACTCTCAAAAAAATGAAACGCTTCTGACAGGTCTCGAATTACCGCTTCTGAAAGGTCTCGAATTACAACTACAATGTAGTATATGTTTATAAAAATTGATCGAATAGAATTCCTTAATCTCATGTATAGACATAGAATTCGCCTTGGGATCAGTAAACAGATGCTATTAACTATGAAGGCTACCAACTGGTTATCCGTGCTATGCCAAAAATAGCATTGTATTATATATATTAGATGCGATGTCGTTTCACGTGATATGGAATTCCATGGTGACTATATTCATGAAAATTCGTTACTTCTGTTTTCACAGAGGGAGAGACAGAGAGAGAGACAGAAAGAGAGTGGGAGCAAGGTAGATAGCAAGGGGCAGGAAAGAGCGAGCCTATACAGAAAATAACGAGCAACTTAACATTTTCCGTAACTTTGTGAAGGAACTTGGCAGTCAATTTACAGGTTCCCAATGCTGTAGGGCGTGGTACACCCTTTCAGCAAATGCATTTTTCATAGTGCAGCGCGCACTCCGCAGTCATTTACGTAGTGACTTGACGGCACAAACTTGTTTTCTACAGGAGTCAGGGTGGATATTGGTGTATATTGAGCATTGTTGATAGCTGAGGGAATAGAAGCGAGATTGCAGCTCATTGCGCGGGAGTAATAAATACGACCCTGGTAGTTTCTATACTCGGCGTAGGCAAGCGCTCGCAACAAGAGCAATGAAGCTCTAAGAACTTACCGTCGTGAATCTTGTAGCAACATGTCCAATTTCGCTGGCTTCCAATGCAGTCGAAATGAGCTAAAATTCAGTGTAGGTATTCACGTATGAGATCGAGCTCTATGGTACAGCTAATTTAAAATGAGCTATTTTGAACTACCGACCCAATGCAAAATTGTGATAACTAGTAACAAACGGAACACTTCAGATGGAAATATTTTCGTCTCACCACATGAAATCATAAAAATATATAGAAAATACATACCTCCAGAAGAAGGTGAATTCAAATTATAAGTAAAACTACTAGCATTATACATCAAAGTAAATACGATTGAAGCAAGATTCATCTAATCGTATCTTGCGTGAAGGAAGCGCGGAAAGTATTTACCAAGAAGTCCCGTATCGTGGAGGTCTTAAATGCATTGGCGAATTGGCCGCGAGGGAAGAAGAACGAGACCAAAATACACTGAGTGAGAGGACCACCTCGTTTGCTCAGATCACACTCGAAAGCGACCTCCAGACCCTCATGCAAACTCTCGCTTGATGTTGGCCAAAAGTTATGCAAGGGTCTCCGATTGACACATGAAACTTTTTGAGTTGAGAGCAAATCACATCAAAGAACTCGGCCGAAAGTATCGGAGTTGGAAGCCCGGCAGCGGCGGCGGCCGAGATCTGAATATATGGCGAACTCCTTGAGCTTCTATAAGAACTCCCAAGGGCCACATGCCGGCCACCGAGAAAATTTGTGCTTTTATTCGAGTAATTCGTAGACTTGGACCATTTGCGTGTTTCGTGAGATGTTGCTCTTGACACGCAAGTGTTGTGTTTTAAGAATGGAATTTTGATTGACCATTAAATTAGCCTGTTATCAAAATTTGTTTTTCCCAAAAAAATGAATTTGCGCAAAGCTTCACACGGTCAATAGTGAAGACAAATGTTGCCAAGGATCTGTTTTTATCACGCAAGCATCTTTTCTTTGAACCGACGAGCGAAGTGAACCGACAGATTTTCATTAACAGATATTCGTGGTTAGGCCGCGACCTTCGATTCCACTGAAATCCTGTAATTTTTTATCGATAACTTCGATTAAAAATGAAATCATTAAGCAGTAACGCGTCGATTTCCATTACGAGTATTGCATTGCGTTTCAACTAGGGATAAAATTGAAATCAAATTGCATAAAAAGTAGCATATAAAAGTTTTATTATAAAATAATAAAACTTTAACTTGGGAACATAGGTCCCCAAGTTAAAGCAAGAATATAGTCGCAACGAAAAAAGGCATTACGACGCCCTCTAAAGATACAAATTTCTTGTAAAAAGAGCAGTAGTTGGCTGAGTGAGTCACAAAACAGCACCCAGGAGCATTCTTTTGGACGCGTTTCTTCGGAAGACTCGGCTTGCCTGCCACGACCTCAGTGTTAATGCGTACACAATGTAACATACAAATTAGAGTCTTGTAAAACAAGTTTCTGGTTTATAGGCAAATAATGAAAGGTAAAATATTCATTACAAATTTTAAAAACTCTAGCATCTTGCGTGAAAATGTTTTCCAAATAACGAAGCACAACATTTGCGAGTTTGCTTCACTATGCACACTAAAGGCATACACAAATTTAGCACATCAATTAATCGCAAGGTTCATTAGGTGCAATGCGCTTGACACTGTGAGTAACAATGTGGTCAATAGGTTTTTACTTCTTTTTACTTCCGTAGAATTCATCAACGGAATAGTTAGGGTTAATTGCTTAGTGTCGAGCGGGCAGAGTGGCTGGTCCACTGAGTGGAAAGGAGGCTGCCGGCAGGATGGGATGGAGTAGATGGGATGGAGCAGATGGATCGGAGCAGTTGGGACAGAGCTGGTGGGACAGAGCAGGTAGGATGGAGCAGGAGGGACGGAGCAGATGGAACGGAGCGGTTGGGACAGAGCAGGTGCGACGGTGACAGGCAGGTGGGACGGAGGCAGGTGGGGTGAAGCGAGTGGGACGGAGGAGGACAGGGCGGCCGAGTATCGCACAGTAATGGCACTCGAGGGACCGCCGCGTGCCGAGTCTCGGTGGCCACGATATGGACTCGCCGCGTCACGCATTGCCTGCGTCTTGTACTAAGAACTAGCGAATAGATACAGAGATCCCACGTGTGTGGAGTTGTTGGTAACGAGCTTCTCTCGAACCATTATGTATCTGCGGAAACTAACGTGTAAGATAGTAGCACGACTTGTCAGTATGTATTTTATCCTCGTCTGCCGCAGACCCTAAATCCGCCTTCGCCGCGGCCAGTACATGTTCTTAGCCGACCTGTGTTTTACTATCTGTGCTGTTCAGTGGTAACGCTTATACACACGTAATATTTGCGACATCAAATTGGCGTTCCGACTTTAAAATTACGGGCCAGTAAGCACGATCATCAGTAGGTAAAGAGACCCCAATAATAGATGAAGATGAATAATAGAAAAAATCAACATTAGATAAAGAGATCACGACATCAAATTGGCCCTCCGACTTTAAAATTTCGGGCCAGTAAGCACGATCACCAGTAGGTAAAGAGATCCCAATAGTAGATAAATATAAATGATAACCACATAATAGAAAAAATCAACAGCAATAAAGAGATCACGACATCAAATTGGCCCTCCGACTTTAAAATTACGTGGGCTGTAAGCGCGATCGCAAAAATTCCAATTACAGCTTCACAGTGTCTGATTTTAGAGTTCTGAGAATGATAAATGCTTGTTCCGCGTGAAATTTCGAACAATATGAGCTAAAAGTTGAACAGGATAATTTACCATCTATTATAAGGCTTTTTATTTTGCATTCAGAAGTCAGCAGGATCAGGATCTAAAAATGACGCAATTTGTACTATCAAATAACACAATATAATTATCATGTGATATGGCTAAATACCAGCAATCCCGAGCATCCTAATTAAGGACGGGTTCACACTATTCTGTGGGGCACGTGCCAGGCATATGCTAGTCACGGTCCAGTCCAATTTTCCTTAACGCATTTCTATAGGAGTATGAAAGAATACTGAACTGGATCGTGATTAGGTCTGGACCGTCCCAGCTAGTATGGAGAGATACCGAGAATCCTTACACGATATAGTACACAAGATAATAGCAAGTTATTTTGAGAAATCGTACACATAGCTCCATAAATTTATCCATTCATAATTTCATCCTTCTTCAAGGAGATCCAGAGTATCAGGAGATCACAGCAAACGCCGGCGCAATAATTTTGCAACGGCCCTGCGGGTGCGAAAAGATATCAATTTCCATGGGAGTAAGTAAGGTCGGTGCGGCCGAAACTGAACCTACAGCAGCAAGCCGTAATCCAGTGCAGTATCACATATGCACCTGATCAAAGTACAATACGGAGGAACTCAACACCAAATTCAGTTCATGGTATCGGACAAATGGGATTTGATACGAATGTAAAGAGATGCTGCGCATTCAGGAATATCGTGCTTTGAACTTGGATCTCAAGTGCTCTGAACGATTCTTGAAAAATAGTAAATCAATGTATTATAAAAGAAGAAGAATAACTACTTCAAGTAATAGTGTCATCTTTATATTTATTATCTTCTCTTTAGAACCCTCTGCATATCACAGTAGATTTTTGCATATTCTGTCAAGAAACTTGAATTAGGGAGCCGGTCTGACAATGTTTCAAATCTCATAATGCAAGACACCAAAATAGAAGAGAAACTCAAGGTCCCCGGGGGACCCGAGTATAAGAGGCCCGCGTAAACAGCCCGCAGTAAGCGCAGGGCCTTCGATATCCCGAGTAAGAGGCCCGTGTAAACAAGCCCCGCAGTAAGCGCAGGGCCTTCGATATCCTGAATAAGAGGCCCGCGTAAACAAGCCCCGCAGTAAGCGCAGGGCCTTCAATATCCTGAATAAGAGGCCCGCGTAAACAAGCCCCGCAGTAAGCGCAGGGCCTTCGATATCCTGAGTAAGAGGCCCGCGTAAACAAGCCCCACAGTAAGCGGAGGGCCTTCGATATCCTGAGTAAGAGGCCTGCGTAAACACGCCCCACAGTAAGCGCAGGGCCTTCGATATCCCGAATAAGAGGCCTGCTTAAACAAGCCCCACAGTAAGCGGAGGGCCTTCGATATCCCGAGTAAGAGGCCAGCGTAAACACGCCCCACAGTAAGCGCAGGGCCTTCGATATCCCGAATAAGAGGCCTGCGTAAACAAGCCCCACAGTAAGCGGAGGGCCTTCGATATCCTGAGTAAGAGGCCCGCGTAAACAAGCCCCACAGTAAGCGCAGGAGGGCCTCATCAGCTCACACCGCCAAGCCTCCAAAGCCGCCCCGTAATCCTGTGGTCGAATCTGAGGAGCGAAGGCTTCATATTACAGACGCACGCAGGCCGCGATACTAACTAACACCGCGCCTTATGGATGGACGCAACCTCAGAACACCGACCTACAGTTCCCTTACGACATCGACAAAGAAGGAAGAAATTAAATAAAGGGTAATAATAATGGGATAGAATAACAAAATGAAAAATTCTCAGCATGCCTAAGAATGCAACATTAAGAACCAAAGCTGTTTGGTAAACCAGCGACTGTGTGAATGACACGTACGGAATGCGAAGAGAAGACGTCCATATTTCATAGAGATGAGCGGCAGAGTGTTATTTTAGCGAGATGCCAGACGCAAGAGCTTAACATTAACCCAACTGCCTATTCCCTAAAGTGCCATTAAAGAAGAGCGAGCAGCGTCCTATATAAATGATGACCCTGTGATTCATTCGCACTTCTCCATAAGCCAAATGAAGCCTCGCCCGTTCGCCCGGACCAAAGAGACACTCCAGAGGTGTCTCTAAGAATTTTAAATCCAACGACTTGAAAGACTTTCAAAAAATCAAGTGCGGATAAAAGTAACTCGTATATAATGCAGCCATTTAGTAATTTAGGTTGCGTCCCTTGCACGCGAATAATTTTTAACCATTTACCATAATAAGTAACGATTACAATGACTTACAAGAAGCTTAACCCATTAAAACAAGTTACAAGCCAGGAAAATGCATTACGAGGTCGCACGGTCATCTGAGATCTGATGAGGTTCAGGAGCACAAAGTTCTTTAATAAACATAATAATCATGTCAGTATATAATAATGATAATAATCAAGTCAGTACATAATAATAATAATCATGCCAGTACACACCGAATATCAATTTGGCAGCATCCAAAAGTCTATGAAATTTTCCAAATTCAATTGAGAATTTCATGATCCCAATAATTTGCTATTAATGAATTTCTGCAAAGTTGAGCAGCTATAAAAAAGTATATAGAACACCTGCGGCAGATCTCGGCCCACAGAGCCGTATAGTGTTCATTAATAAAGCTACCAGAGACTCGCCCTAAGCTCCTGCCAGATGTGATTGCTACCCAAACGCTCGCATGCCCCGCTCGTCTCTAGTCATACCAGTCGTTTATCTTCTCTATCTTCTAATTATTCTTTCTATTCGTACAGTTATCATTATTCTTTTATGTATAATTTATTGTTCATCTTCTAATTTCTCATATACAAGTTTTTAGAAATAACTGCAGATTTCATAAATTCTTCTTGAAAACCAAATATAATGAGAAAAAACGTTAACTGTACACAACAAACAATACTCAATGTCAGAAAACAAATGAGATGTCTAACTAAATGAGGTAATCATTTGTTAAGATTACCACTGCAGATGGCTTTCACATTTGACACTGGACATGGCATTCAAACTTGCAGGAGAGAAATTCCCAACCATAGCCCGGGCAAAACGCAGACCTTCCAGCAATGCGAAGAAAAATACTAAAGCTGAGGAAGCACGACTGGCAATGACGGTAACGAGAACGACAGAAAATCGCGTCAGAATTCTTCGGTAAGAAGATAAGAAGCAGCCAAGACTGGATGACCGCTACAGGAGCGCCACCCTGCAGCTACAAATTACACACGTCACTACCTAACTCGACACTCTCCCATTTGCTCTCCATAAATCCAATGATCGACCGCAGCCCCCTAAGCTTGATCAAGCGCTCTACCCTCCACGTCAAGCCGCAGGAATCGCGCAAAAAAAAAAAAAACTCAAGACTCTCGCATTTTATCATCGAATGTTTATAAGATGATGAATTGTTGCTGGAGAAAATTCTGTAACAATACGGGATGCCTCACGCAGATTATAGTCATGATTCGAATTGTATCGCTTCTACCAACATCGAGTTAACGCAATTATTCGACTTAGTAAATAAGAGCACTTATGTTTTCCGCGAAACCAAAAGGGATGGAAAACGATTCTATAGGGGGATAAATATACGTAAACGAGAAAATGCGACTAGGTTGGCTTCAACACCTACAATGTAAAAGAGAAAAAAACGTCGAGCAGAATTAGATCAAGCCGCTGCACGAGGCACGTCATTTGCCGAGACAAACGCCAAGTGTTTGTTCAAATTTGATGTACGTCATAAAATCGAAGCTGAATATACACTCAAGCAATATTGCCATGCGCAAGCCGAGGCTTGAAAGAATGTTTCTTGGCTAGAGTGATAGACATACGCCATGAAGATTAGACATTGCTCCTGAATTATTTTTCTATTAAGCTTCAAAAGTTTTAAATTGGCCTCTTGCAAAATGATACTTTGCCACAAACATAATACTAACATAGTAATAATGGTTAAATTAAACTTATCTCATACTCATTTAAGGAGCTGAGGGCTTCGAATAGGCAAGTCACAATCTTGCATGCACCAAGTCGTAATAAAATTGAGAGCCGCTATATAATCAAGACATCATGCACTATAAGCTGCTTCCCAACACAATATACACGTTTAGGTTACCATTCTTGGCGCCAAAACACACAAAACAATTTTCGAAGTATATAAATGTCTAAACCATTGGTATTGATAATTATTTATTCGTAAAAACTCCATGCTACTGGCTAGGGAAGCAGATAGGAACAAAGTTTACATAAAATTCACATCTTTACAGCAGAACTATGAACAACGTACATGAACGTTTATTTAAAACTATTGGTGATTTATTGAATACCAATAGACTTAATTCCGGACCAATTTTATTAAAAAATTTCAAAGATAGGTGTTCATTAATAAAATGCAATGTGGCTTTTAGTTGAGTGAGTTGGTGAGTACCTTAACAATTGGAGGTGAGTACCCTAATTGGAGGTGAGTACAATTGGTGAGTACCCTAACAAAATTTAGAGTCGCCTCAGCTTCTGGTAATCCAAATCAGAAGCTGCCGCGTCTGTGAATTTTCACTGTGTAAGGCAGAGACAGCCTGGTGAGCAAGAACTGAGCGTGAGCGAGCCAGTGGTACACGGGGCTTGCAATGGTTTGGACGAGGCAATAGGGTCTTTGTGTCGCCTGAATTGGCTATTGCGGTGTAGCGCGGTGCATCCTGCCTACAGATCACACGCCCAAAACCCTCAATAAACACGCCACAACAGATGTTATTGAGAAGCTCTATATCCACTCGTACACGACGAGAAATATCCTGCCGCACTAGCATCGTCAATAAGACGCTTGTCATCGAGTATTGCTTTTTTTCAATTTTAACAGAATTTTTTAGCTGCCATTTAAAAGAGTTAACGGGACCTGGGGGACTGGTGTTGAAATGAAAAACATGCAGGACAATAATCAATATCAAAAATGTAATCCGAAATCAACTTAAGCAGATGAAATTATAACAAATAATCTTACCACAACCTCAAGTGCACATAAAGATTCTTTATTGCCAATCATAATAAAAAGCAAGCTCCAACTCGACGAATGAATATAATTTTAGGTCAGCGAAGTGTAGAGGAGAGAAACGTCGCCTCAAAAGATTCAGGCACTCAGAGAACGTTTGCGAAGGAGCAGTTTGGCCAACTCTGCAACAGTTCAGAAGTAACCAAGTTCCTGCGAAGTTTATCTCAATCCACAATCACCACCGGCAGCGCGCGACACACGCAGACGACCGAGCGGCCTCTATATATAACGCAGATTTCAAAACAAATCTCAATATTGGAGTTTGAACCTTTGCACCAGAATGTGAGTCAGGGAATTATTCTCTAGGAGTTCTTCATATTTCCGTACCACCTTCAATACATTCACATGTGAATAACAAAGCAAAGTAATGAATGCTGCTTGGAAAAAACACGAACCAACGAATTTTTCATCGCGAATACAGTCGTTTCGTGCATAAAAAACGGAAGTTTAGAAGTTTAGAAATGCAACGATCGAAATCACAGATTGGTTATCAAAATAATATTTCAACTTTATACTTAACGAGGTTAAAATTCAGTGCGCGCGTTCTAAAGGGAGATTTTAACCGCAATAAATAGCTTTTCTTAACCTAACTGAGTTAGTACAATATCGAATAGGTTGCTGAAATATGTAAATCACATGGACCAATCCTATTTTCATTTTGGAGGCTAACAACTTCTTCATAAACGACAACAATAACATGTGTACGTATAGCAATCAAACAAGTTCAAAGGCAGTGTGAAATCAAAATTAGGATTGATTCTACGTAAAATTGAACAGAGAAACTCGCTTTCTTCACCATATAGGACTTGCGGCAACAAAGCGAAACTTTAAGACCACGGTAAAAACGTAAGGACTCCAACACGCAGGTACGTACGAGTTTCGAACTTGGCGTGACACGTGGAGCCCGTTCTAGAAATGAAGTGGGACTAAACAACAAAATCCGATAGCAAGAGACGACGCATGCAGCTAGCGGACGAGTTTTGAGGCATAGCTGGCACCATAAAAGTCGATATCTCCCCTAGGAAGGACGAGTTCGCTGCAGCACTTTTCATTTATTGATAGTATTGCAAAATACGAGAATCGAGTTAGGGGTGGCAGACATGGTGTGCTGCATCCTAATCGGCTTGGCCAAGCGGGGCGCTCATGAACCAACCGAGCTGTACACAACATACGTGCCAGCAGAGTCCAGCAATGCGCCGGATTCATGACGAACGAACACACACTGCTTCAGTGCTCGAGAACGCCAAGGAAACAAATTAATTTGAAAAATTAAGTAAATTTTCAACTTGAATTCACTCAATATTGACAACGGTTATGAGTTAGTATGAGTAACAGCTACCGAATTTTTCCAGTTTTTCAGAGTTCGAATTTTCCAGCCATAAGTGTGTATTTGAAGGTTGTAAGTTCAACAGCTTAATCTCGGGAATTTATCCAACCAAGTCTGTGGCAGCAACACTGATCATGAGGGAAAAGCCAGGCAAGCAGTGAGCTTCAAACCAACTCCTAATGAACGTCAATAAGCTTCGCGCAGGACTTTAATATACGTCAATAAGCGGTCCAATATACGCCACCTCGAGCTCAGGAGGGCTTTCTGAAGCTTGTGAAAGCCAAAAATTTGTTCATAAAATAAAACACTAGGGATTAGGTCTGGGAGTCAGGTAAAGCTGTAATAGTTGTACGAGCGATACAACTGTTTAGTCACGGACTCTCTTGTAAAGCAAAACAAAGTTACTTGTATTTAAATAACATAGCAGGTTCATACAGATACATCAAGGCAAGTGGTTAATTTGTTTATTTTAACAATCAATCGCACGAACAAGAACATTCTCAAGTTCGTGAAGACTTGTGCTAATAGAAATAATCGTGTATCCTTAAATTGCATTGAGTGGGATTAGGTAGATCCTCTTAATAATTTTAATAAATGCATCTCGTCGCTTCCATCCGTAACACTGAGAATAGATCCAGAAAGAGGGGCAAAACAAAGCGCGCTTTCATTCATAATAAATAAATGATACAGAGAATGAACGTAATACTGAGGCTGTAATCATTTGAAACTGGATCTCTAAACACAAAACTCGGTACAGTTTGCCATGGGATCGATGCAACTCATCGCCTTCAGTGCTCGCAGCTCAAGAAAACAAAGACTGGCCTCCCACCTACGCTTGTCAACATACAGTTTATTCATATAGGCGCATGAATTATTTCGGTTACCCTATCTTGCGGCAACCTCCACCCATTTCTCCAAACAGCCACTATGAAAAATTTCCATGATAGAAACAAAAATCATACTTTTAAATTCATGAATACAAGTAATTTCCGATGCAGATCAAAACACTTTATTCGAGTTCCTTAATCCGAACAAAATATAAAAGTGAACGATGACAAATTTGCTTCTAAAATGTGCTTTCATTTTGAACGTTAAGAGGTGCAATCTGAACAGTCGTGGTCAGTTAGATGTATTATAAAATTTATCACGACTTACTACAGTGAAGCGCAGGAGTAAAAAACAATACAACCAGACTGAGTTACAAAGAAAAAGTAACAGCTTACTCTTAAAAATACATGAAAATTTCATTGGACTCGAATGTAAACGAAAGCCTTTGTTAGCTTGCAAATGGAATTCACTTGAAACTACTCGCATATTGTTTCATCTCTGCATAGATGATCAAATGGATAGACCATACTTAATATAGCTATTTCATCCTAGAGTTTACTATTATGTTAGCGCAGAAATAGAACTTGCATCAGGTTGCCATGACCACGAGAAATATGCCGAAGTCGATGTACGTAAACGTAGAGGCACGTAATCTGTTTAGCGTTCACCAATAATTTAGAAAGAAAACAAAGGCTAGCAAACAATGGAAAAGCGCTTGCATTATGGAGGAGATGGCGGTTGTGGAGGCTTCACCGGGAACGCACGCGCACACATGCAGAAACCAATTCATATTGATCTCATCACTCGGGACAATTACCTAATGATGCTATACATGCGAACATCAAATCGAGAAAGGGTTATGAGTCAGCTTGCCCTCACGTTCCATGATGCATTAAAGGCATTAATTGAATCAGAGGAGCAATTAGGATCCGTAATTGAACCTACAATGAGTGCAAAAACGTTTAACAAAAAATAAAGATCAGTTTTAAAATACTCACCGTAGAGAATATACATTCATGAAGGTTAATCGGTCGCTCATATTTATAATCACCGAGTGATACTATATAATTGATGCCAAACTACCATAGATAAAGTCATAAATAATCAAAACATATGCAAAAATTTATCTCATAGCTAATGGGAACGTTGCCTAATTGTTCATACTCTAACATTGAGGAATCATCTCATTTCTTAAGCATCGAAAAACTTAGACCACAGAAAATGTTGCAAGCCCTGAGATGCATGCAGGGTGCATGGATAGAGAAGCAAAAATCAAATTTTTTACAATTATTAAATAGATCGCATCGGATAGGGCCGACCAGCAACGACAATGACACAAAACCCGCAATGATCGATTAATATACCATTTCATTAAAGGAAACAAACTAATTTTCAGAGCTTGAAGTGACCGCCATCTAAACTCCAACGCAATCGGCACAAGCGGCGCAAGAAAAAATCATACCCATACGACGGTGCTTGCGTGCCGCCAGCCAAGAGTCGCTGTCGAACTCGTGGTGTAAAGGAAACCTTGCAGTCACATTCGTTGAAATCAAAAGGAGAATGAATGACAAATAAAAAAAATTAACCAATACATCCTTATTTGGGAACACCAGTATTGCACAAAAGTTGGAATCAATACATTACAGACAATATAAAAAAGGTTTGTGTCACTCAACATTTCTACTAAAAAATATCTACAGTCCATCGAACTACACATGAAAAATGCCACGTGTGCAGTATCAATTTTCATCAGCTATTGATTAGAGCGCAGTTCACAATGCATATTTGTAACATTAACAGAATTGATAAAGCAATAAAATTGTACACTCGTATGAAAAATAATAGTTACAAACATGAACAGGAATTTTGAAGGCTTTCCGTGTTCCTAATAACGAAACCACTATTTTAGTCAGAATTGAGAGGTACAGAATAATTTCTTTGCCACACAGCCCGTTATTCAGCTCTACACTCTGATTATTCAACGGTCTTATAGTTCCGAATAATTCCTTAACAAATTTGGTTGAAACGTATCAATTGTTCTTTCACATCAACAACTCATTCTTTGAAATGAAATTATGAATTTTAAATTCTTTTCTTCATTTTTGGCTTCAACTCAGAGTTATTCAAGTAACACATACTGAGCTTCGCGCGATGTGTCGTACATATATAGAACACAAGCACAGAACAAAAACCATGACATAGATTGAACTTATTTATTTTGAGTATTTTCTATCTATTGCAAATGATGAAATTACATTTCAATTCAATTTTGGACATTCGAGAATTAAAGTACTATACAAACCAAGTTCATTCGTTCAAGTTCCTTCTCAATTTTCAGATTTCCATTTCATCAAAAACATTTGCCGTAACATCTAATTTTTTTAGAACACTTGTTAAGTATCCAAGCTATGAGCGATGTTTAACGTAATGTCGCAGATCTTCCCACGGACATGTGCGTAAATGAAGAAATAAAGCAGAAGTAATTAAGTAAATTGTCCTAAAAAATAGTGATTAGGATTGGTTTTTCCATTCAGAAATTAAGATTTTCAATTTGAGGAAGAATGCAATAATTGTGTTGGAGAAAAAATGTGTTACAGTTTCTATAAAAGGTGGCAATGTCTCTCTTAAAATTGACAAATATATATAAAATATGCATCATAAACAATAAATTAGTATCTTATCTAGACAATATTACGTTTAGGCTTTGAAGCTTAACTATGTCATTAGAGTATGGAGAAGTAAAAATAGCTATAGAATTCATAGCAAAAGCATTGTAGACGTCAATCAACCTTTATATTACTTTAAATATTTCAAGAAATTGAAACAATGTCAATCGATATCACATTTAAAAAATATAATTAATTTCTTATTTTGATTAAATTTGTACTTACAGACTTCTCACCAGCCACAGCACTGACCTGAAACAAACACCAAATTTGTATTAATTATATATACTGTATAACGGAAGCTACAAAGAGGCACAGTACAACATAAAAACATAATAATTAATTGTCCATAGATAAATGAAATGTGAACCTAGATCTTTAGCTCACAACATGCGAATCAGGGAATATCAGTGAAAAATCTGGGAAATTAGTGTATAAAATGTGAGAATTACGTTGTCATAAATAGTGCGATGGCAACTGTCGATTTATGAAGTCTATCGTTTAGTTTTTGTCGTGCATAAAGTCAACGGGAAAAGCTCCTGACATTTCATTTACTTTTTAGATGGTTCGTCCGCAATAAAACGTAGGACAATATCGCAAAATTTGGGCACATATTATGTTTAATTGCATGTTTCACATGAAATTCATTCGAGTTTCGATCAAAGCAAGCATAATAAAGAGGCATAGTAATATCTCCATTTAGCTAAGAAATTCAAAGATGTAAAATCGCAAGAAGCAAGCGATGCAGTACAAAACTTTGCACAGCAAATGAAGTGCACATATGATAAATGATAACAATAATAACCAAACACACAAAAGAAACATATACCTAGAATTCAGTAACACTTAATCAATGAATTTTACTGAAAATTTCCATCTAATGTGATGCTGACAATGTTCAAATAGTCAGCAAACGTAGAGACGTTAAATTAAGCACCTAATATCTACGTCTCATCACTGAGACTGAGTAGTGTGTCATTAAGCATATTTTCGTTCCCTGTTCGTACAGAGCGCTCAGGAAGGGGAGATCAAAGCTGGCTGAAATAATTGCTAAATAATCGGAAGTGGTGATTATCGTCATGACGAATTACTCTTTCCGAGCATGAGGCGCGTGCGTTCGACTTGTGTATACTGTTAATAGAATGAAGACATTTGTATGGTATAATCTCGCTTTGATCATTGAACTATTATAAAATGAACAGTAATTTCTTATCATTTTCTCATGTTAGCTTTCTTACAGCACCAGATTTCCAGGGTAAAATTGCAATGAATAATTGAATGTGTTAAAATTTTCCAATTGGAGCCGGGAAAAAATTATCTATGATCAATTTGCCATGGAAATCTGTATCAAATTACGCTTTTCTGGAACACGTTTACAAACCATACAATCGGATAAAGCGACTGAATTTTCAGCAAAATTAAACCTGCTTAAATCAGCCGCCACATATTGAATCAGAGGTACATAAAAGTTTACACCTTATAACTTGAATTCTAACATAACAAAATCGGAATGGGGTCTCAACATTGAAGTTTGTCAGCAAAAATTCTCAGGAGCCATACTTTCAAAATTCGCTAAGTTAACTTAAGTACATACGCTCTATTTTCTTGTCTATGATTGGGGGATTTTGCTTGAAAGGCCGTCAATGATTGGCTGATGAACTTACGTTCTCTTAACTTTTTTTAAAGTATAGGCCCTGAACAAGAGATGCAGCTCAGCAGTTGGATCTGTTCGCTCTTGTGATGCCCGTGCCGTGAATTTGCCAGCAACAAGTTGCCCAGGGAGCCTCAGCTTCAACCCTAATAAACATTAACGCACATCGCTCAGCTAACCTCGACAAATCACCGAGCAAATAAACAGCAGAAAGACACTCACTTCTTGGTAGCTGATATAAGTCGCATTTAGCAAAAACGTCGGTACGAATATTGTGCTACTAGGTGTATCTCAAATTGCTTCGATATTGTGCGAAAGATATGTAACAAAATTTCTATGTTAATAACTTGACGCGCTTGGTTTGGAAGTGAATAAAGCTTAAAATAAACACTGTCCATGGCAAACTATATAGCTCTAGCTAAGGTACCTATTAAATTGTGTTAGCGGCTCAAGTCAATACAATGCATTAAGCCGTAATTCATAAATGCATTCCTGCAATGGACGTAATTTGCCACACGTGACGAGCATTCAACTTGTCAAAAATATCTAATGAGCATAGCGCTGAAATCTACAATGAACGTGCAAGCTATATTCCGTTGCCAACGTTATGTAAATTAGACAAAAATAGCTGTCGCGCGATGCTGACGTTCAATTAAATTTAATGATGAACGAGTGGAACTGCTATGGTAATATACGAGAATATTACTTCCGTTGGTCAATCAAAAACACGGGAATTCGAGAAAATACAAGAACAAATGACACTAACAGAACTGACTATCGCAAAAATTCCAAAAACATAACCCAGTTGGTAAGCTTGAAAAGTTGTCTAACAACTAACTTCAAAAAAATTGATCTTAAGCAATGAGCTACATAATATTATACAAAATATAAAAATATCATGAAAACTATAAATACCGAACAACATTGATTATAATTTAATTACGCACAGGAATTACAGCCTTGATCAAGAAGTCACCAGGAGAAATTCAGTAACTCTGAATTGTAGATTAAAAGAGATCAAGAACTAAAGGTCGTTTCGAAGAACAATGGCGTGGCATAAAATGAGCGCTAAGCCAACAGAGCCAGACAACAATGATCGATAGAGGCGCATTATTGGTCCCACTGAGAAGAATGTTTACGAAGCAAACGAACAAAGCTTATGGCACAACAAGGCAGCGTTTAGCCGATATGTGGACGCGCCCTCAAGCTTCTAAGTTAACGCCTTCAAAACACTCTCAATATTCAGTAGACCAGCGACACCCAAGATGGCAAGAATGAAAAATGTTAATAAGAGAGCCTCGGTGCCAGGTTTCCATCGATCAACCATTACGGAGTACATTGTTCCAAAGTACATAAATTGCATCAGTTTCGAATAACAAGTGCCTAACGTTGTACAACGAATATTAGTAGTTTGCCTATGGGACAATTTACTGTCACAACAATAGGAATCCAAAATCGCACGATGAGCAGCAAATGATAACACGTATATGCTTAATAAATCACAACGTTAGGAATCCAAACTCGCACGATGCAATGTCTCACTTCTTCGGTGAACCGGATCTTTTTTTAGACGGAGAGAAGACTAAAAGGCTAGAAATTTCTATGGGCAGCTCGGAGCAAAGTGAGGAGCTTAGTTTGAAGTGTGGTCGTTGGCATCCTCGGGGAAATTAACCTGTTGCTTGGGCCCGGCGGTCGCTTTGAATGCTCACGACGCTGGTGTGTCTCATGGTTCCCGCCGCAAAAAATTAGATAAGATATGTCGTCTCAAGATTAGATCACGTGCATCCCCATGCTTCAACTCATAATGAGTACTCGAGAACATTTCTTCGGCAGGGCAAAAAGTTGTTCTTGATGATATTCGGGATCTTTGGATGCTGGGCGCATGTTTTCTATTTATGAAAGTTCAGTCCGTCTGGACATTGTACTAAGAAAGAAATTTTCAGACGCTTAATCCCGTTTTGCGAGTAATAGGAATAACAGAACAAATCGCCCGTAATCCGTCCTTTACAGGGCATGCAATCCGGTACTATTTGACGGCAGGATTTAACTATTTGGCGCGCGGACATAAAAATGACCAAAAATTGAAAACTCTGACGTTTGTTCAAGAAATTATGGCAAGTTTTTAAGGTTTATTCACTTAAAAAGCACTTATCAAGTTTTGCACATTAAAGCATTAAATCGCATTTGAAGAATTCATATACATACGGTCACTACGCTACAAAATTTTATTCTATCTAAATCCAAACATGCAAATGTAAAAAGACACTTTTCGGCTATAATTTGATTGAGAATTGTTAATTTATCATCGCTAAAGAGATATTGCTTCGATTCACTTTAAAAAATGTGGAAAATTTTCTATATCGGTATTTGAGCCCCAATTTTCTGCTATTATTTACATTTTCGAGCATGGCAGGGCGGGGTGTGGTGTATGGAACTATGGTCAGATGATTGATGATTAGCAAAGACATGATAACGGGGCCTCAATTCACTACCTCTGTACATAATATGTACAGCTGGGACAACTCAGTAAATAAGTGGACGTATTGGGAGATTTCATACGAGTATAAATCGTTTATCTTGACTTCCAGGGGTAAGAAATTTTTGAAGCTTCCAACAAATTTTGGTATTGTTGCAGTAAAATGAATGATTATTGGAACAGTTCTACAATCTAAGAAAAAAAAAGAATCTAAGTAATTTCCTGAAACCCATTATAAATATTTTAAGTTGATACTGTACAAACAAATGATCCTTAAACATGGATCATTTATAGAAATACCCTAAAAATATAATAATTCTAATATTAATCTGTACGAATGCTATAAAAACTTTTCATCAGAATATTTCTTCTCTTCACATGACAGTTGCGAGTATGTGAACATTGTCCAGGAAATTCATGTGCAGCGCAACGCTAAATACTGACTGAATAGAAGATTTAAACAATTATGCGAAACTTTAGTACATGGAAATACTATAAAACAACTATACCTACGGTGCGATAATAGAATTATGGTAGGAGCTCGGTGGCACAGTTCTGATATTTATTTATAATGTGCGCAATTCATTTTCATAAAAAGGGACAAATCTATTGCAAATATGTGAAAGATCGTTTGTGAGATTTGGTTTATTTTGAGATTGGAGCTATAAATATATAGGGGCTATTCGAGCGTGTACAGACAGTACTCTTCGTGTCCACATATTATTGGATTCGAAATTTATTTTTTATTTATTAATTTCACTATAACTGAATTGTTATTAATCGATTTGAAATTTAGTCAAATGACCAACGCCAAATGGGATAGGGACGGTTAGATAAAACAAATTTTAATGGTACTTGTTCAAATTAGTCAATGTAAAATTATCCTCAATGACGGAGTATATAGTGTCTTCCATTCTTAAAACGGAAGTAAATTGGGATTTCTTTGTTAAATGTGGATTTGAAAGAATCAGTTTAAAAAATCCTTCGATGTAAAATTTAGTAAAGATAATCGTATTCTCGGATTTCAAGAAATAGTTCAAAATTAATTTTACCGAAAAAGTACACATTTGAATTTCCTTCTTCCTTCAAAATAGAAAAAATTGAAGTTCGACGTTGATTGTTAGTTTTAACTGATTTCTCTCCAAAGAACATACTTTAATTTTATGATTATTAATTGGATTCGGAATTAACAACGGTATATTAGGGTTGGTGGTACGGGATCCGGGATGACAGGATTCGGTATATCGCGAGAGATTAATATTATTTTGCTGAAATCTCTAGTTTATCACGAGTTTAAAAGCTAACGTTTAGTAAATTCACCATAAGTCCTTAGTAATTATTTAATTCTTGCTGAACACTTGAGCCTAATAATCTCAAATGCTGAATTTTCTTTTACGTTCTGGGAATGAATTTCAGAGGCAGGAAACACAGCAGCCTTGGCGTTGCTCCAGGCCTTGACGGAGGCATTTTCCCTCGTCAAGATCAAGTATTAAATGGAAGCAAAAAGGATTAAGTGAAAAGCTAATATTGAGGATAGAGGATGAACACAGCCACATGAGGGATTATAAATGCAAGGCAGAGGCGCGCTTCGGTGAGCTTGCACCACCAAAGTAAACAGCAAACAAGTGATCGGCCAGATTGAAGCAAAACATAGCTTGGCCTTTGAAGCTGCAGCAACGTTGTACCAGATAATGTATTACTTCACGACCTGTGTCACCAAACCTTTGCGAATAAAACTATGATGTAAAAATATAAAAAATATAACTCAGTACTCACTATAATGTATTACTTCACGACCTGTGTCACCAAACCTTTGCGAACTATGATGTAAACATATAAAAAATATAACTCAATACCGTACTCACTATAATGTATTACTTTACGACCTGTGTCACCTAGCCTTTGCGAACTATGATGTAAACATATAAAAAATATAACTCAGTACTCACTGCACTGAGTGATGGAGAGCGTATTTTCTCGTCGACGAAAACGTGGTCACGGACGGACAGACAGACAGACGGACATGACGAGCACAATAGCGCCACTTTTCCATGAATGAGAAAATGTGCTAAAAACAGCAATGTTGGATACATTCACAGCGAGAAACATCATTTAAACTGGAAAGGTGCATTCATCCGTGGCTTTTACGTAACCGTAGGAGATGCTGAAAAGCCGAAATGAATTCCCCCCAGAACACAGCTAAACATATATCATGCAAGCAACAAAAAGATTGACAACACATACAGACAGACGATAATCTTGTGTGACAGAAAAAGTCTCATGCTAGATATATGTTCAACGCAGATCACGTAAAAGTTTAAAGAACTTATTTCAATGGACTTACTACCTTTCCAATAAAGAATTTAAATTTAATTTGCAGTTTTTTTACTTCAAATTAATGCCATTCAAGCCTTAAAATGTGCCAGCTCAAAAAGCATTGCTTATTTATGAAACTTAATTGCCGACCTATACACGCCAAAACCCTATTTGTAAGATAAATAGTTAAATAACGTTATTTTAAGTTAAACACAATTAAAACATACTTTTATTTGCAACATAATTTCATCAGAGAGTTACTTCCTCAGCTAGAATTCATCAGTCAAAATCTTCCTGAACAACTTGTCACGGACCAAATAGTGTAAGTATCCCTAGTTTGTGTTTTGGACGTACCAGGTAGCAGTCCCAGGCCACGCTGGAGCGCCGCCTCAAAAACAATGAAATAAATGAAGCCTTCTTCGTGGTCTCAATTTTTTTATTTTCAATTAAAAAATTTGAATGGCATCTTAATCCGAGAGCAATTATCCACACGAAACGCCAATCTAGAACAAGATCGGAGCGATCAACGGATAAGCCAATGTTACACAATCGCATGGACGATAAAAAGTATACAGAACATATTATACAAAATCATATCGAGTACAAATGTAAAGTTAATAATTTTGGTCACACGTAATGATGCACTATTAGACGTCTTACCGGAAACGTACATCGGCGGGTTCAAAATCAACGACATTCTCACCATTTTCCTTCGTAAAACTGCCAGTATAAGTTAGGCGATAATTGCTTCCAAGACTGCGCAAGTTAGGATACTCTTCTTTTCCTGGCAAGATCGAGACAGAGAATTGGGACTGAGCGGAGCACTCAATTAGAAGCGTGCTTGTACTGCATCACAAGAACACCGAACTGATGTGTACAGCTACGCCTTCACATTAACCTATTAGGGCTAAACATATGAAACTCAGGTACTCTAAAGCCGAGTGAATTTAATAAACGGATTTTAACCCGAATTAAAATATACACGATCTCGGAATAAAGTCACTTTTTAGGTCATGCATCCTAAATGTACAACAAATTTAATAACAGCCTTACTTTTGACATGACTGTACCATAGAAATTATTTCTAATTTTCGTATTTTCTAGCGGCAAAAAACGCAATCGTGTCTACATGGCGAAAATATTACACTAGACAAATGAATACATTAACAATCTAAGGCATCATAGAAAGTACACTGAATGTAGCAAATGCATGAACTTGAACGCACCCAAGAATATTTCTCATGTTCACCTAAATAATTTTTTGAGATCATTATTCATCGAGAAAAATTATTTTCCCTCTTATTATTGATATAATTTCATTCGATCTGTACAGGAACTTGTGGCACAAGGTAAAGAGGCCTGCAAAGCAGGGAGCATTTAAAGGTATAATTGATAGGACTTGAAAATTTATGCGAGCTAATGGAGCAAATGAAGCACTAAAATATGAGCATGCGGGCAAGCAATCAGCGGTTGGCCACTAATGAAGCACATTGTAGAGGTAGTCTTTTTTTCCCCAGTGAAAATTACTACCGAGTACAGCAATGAACCTTAACGAGCTCCTGGGCCATCGCTCGTTGCTTGCCGGTTAATGAAGCACTGGGGCTTCCAAATGAATAGTAGTGTTTACAATATCGCATTTTAGATGTACCTGAACTAAATCAAGGGATCGTATTGTGATCGGCAAGGCGGCATAATTTTTCCCATGTCTACAATTCACTCTCTTGATGTCTCTTGATTCACGTTTTACAAATCCGGACCAATACCCCAATAAAACTTGATTATCTATTGTCAGACCGTAGGGTTTGTTTCTGTAGGGAAATTTTATTTCGGTTAAGAACGGACAAATATTGAAGATTGTTCAAATAATCATACTTGTATAATTACTCCTATTCGTAAACAGTATCATTTAATAGGCTTTTTGTTCGTGGGAAAGAAACACTGCATGATTGATAATGCTTTTTTCTAAGAGAATTAACTAACAGGCTTAAATAACTTGAGGAATAAAATGAAACTTTGAATACATTTCAAATAAAAGAACGAGCCGAAAGCATCCTACATACACCATTAGCATTGGAACGGCCAAAAAATGTAATCAAAGTGTTTAAATCTTAGTTCTACAATAGCAAACCTTATCAGATCTTAATTTTTCTTCGAACTATAATGCCTGTGATTCGAAGACGTTTAGCGTTTCTCACATTTGAGATCAAGATTAACAAAGTTCTATTCATTTCTAACTAGAAATAAAGAGACTCCCAGTATTTTTGTGTTTAGTTGTAATATATTGCTATCATAATGTAGCAAATAAATTAGAAGATACCGCGATCACTCACAACGACCACACGGCAATTTTCTTGCAAATTTGGGCCAAAATTCTGACAGGCAACTGATTGGAGTAGGCAATAATCTATTCGTTACTTAAACATGTATAGAGTGAAGAACTGAATAGCACGCGTTCAGGCAGGAACACCGTTCATTTATCACAATGATGGCATGAGACCAGACAAACGATACGAGCTCCCACCATCCTTCTCCCAGCAACAAGTCTAACGAATTACTCGTAGTACAGCGACGCGCTCATCACAGCCTCGTGTGCTATTCTCTTAACTGAAACCTGAAACTGGGCGTGGATGCCTTTAGACATACTAACATAAGATCCTTATATTATCAGTCTGCTTGTCACCTTGTGAACATAAGATCCAATGTAGTAAGTCACGTGGGCGTCTACTGTATTCGGCGCGTGCAACAATTCGAAGACACGAAACAAAAATATTCTTGTTTTAAGTCGTCATAAATGTGTGTCTTCACGTCTTCAAACAAATAACAAAAAGTCCAATATTTAAGGTCTCATATCACACTATTGTTAGTAATATTCTTAACACTTTTTTATTAGAGGTTAAGCAAGCAGATTTAAACAAAATTAGTTGAAGAATACGAATATAAGGCTAGTGACAACACATAGCGTGTTTTTGAAGTTGTAGATGATGTTTTCGATGAAAGTGTTATTTTATTGTGTTATTATTTTATTTTAAATGCATTAGATGAAAAAGAGCATTACAAACGGGAACTTGAGAGAGGCGTCATGTTTCCCAGTTGTAATATTTTATAATAACTAGGCAATTTATTTATGTCTCGTTTGTTACAAGTTCCGTGAAAGAAAACAGAGTTCTTTGTTTATGAAGCATACAGGGTGACTGGATATAAAAAAAAATATTTCACTGTAACTGTTGATTTTCTTCAGTCAACTGACACTTTAGAGCTGCCACAATACTGATGAGTTATATTCGAGATACCCAAAAATTATTTTAACGCATAAACCAGGAACAAACTGACCTAAACATATGCCTTGAACACAATGACTGAGAGGCTCTTGCTTCAAAATAGCGAGTCGCACAATTAAGCAGACGGCGCGGCAGAAGGGAGAAGAGCTTGTCTGTGCGACAGTTCCTATTAGTTGAGGTGACACTGGGCTGGTGTTTGGTGCATATACGTCGCCCCTAGCAGCATCATGTCGAGCATAATGACATCGAGCATAATGTGCAGGCATGACATCGAGCATAATGTGCAGGCATGACATAGAGCATAATGTGCAGGCATGACGTCGAGCATAATGCGCAGGCATGACATCGAGCATGATGTGCAGGCATGACATGCAGTATCATATCGAGCATAATGTGCAGGCATGACATCGAGCATAATGTGCCGGCATGACATCGAGCATAATGCGCATGCGTAATGCGTCATAACGTCGCCTAATACGAATGTATCCCACACTCGCCGAGGCTCTCAGTGCAGCGGGCTGGTTCCTCTTACTTTACCGAAGGGCGTGAGAATTAATGGAATTTCAATGAGAGGGTTCAACCTTCTTCGTAGTCACAATGAAGACAACTTTCAACAAGATGCTGGATGACATCTGATGGAAAATTTATTTAGTGCGTGCCAAAATAACTGAACAGGAGAGAAATAAATGGGACCACTAACATCCGCAAGGGTTTACTCAAGTTTAAAACGATAATGCTCCTAATTTTTTTAGAAAAATTTAAACGATTAATATTTTGAAGCTTTCAATGCGCCATCCCGATCTCGTGACGGTACTAAAATCGTGTCCTTCATCCACTTTCAATGAACCGTGATAGCAGGAAATCCCAACATTAATTTTTAATTCCCTGCCAAAATTTTTTATAGACAGCAACAAAAGTATGTTAAATGAATATTTTGTTCTACAAGCTATAATAATGAATTTCCAATCGAAGAAAAACACATCATCAAAGTGCACTTTAAGCAAATAACACGGATGCATTTGCAAACAGAGTGAGCAACATGAAAAAACTCATCGTGAAAATGAAAATACATTGCACATACTTCTCAACATCTGTTGAGCTCAACAGAGATTTTTGTTCTTGGGTAAGTGAGAAAGCGCCGTAAATTTCCATTTGGCAGGTACACTGAGGTAAAAGCCCCTTCTTCAAGCCCGCCAAAGTGATCTACTTGCAAGCTTCATTCTCCATTTTTGCTCGTTTGCGCATAAGCAGCGCTGCCATCAAGATAAAAGCGTCGCAGGCATTGCCAAAACTGACAAAAAAAGCCACTAGAACGCTGCAATTCTGAAGTGCATTACGTGCGTTGAAGTTAATGCTATAATACTGTTACCGACGAATTAAATACATGTATACATACGTATTTATTCAACTGAAAATTTAAATATTCATCGGCATTCTATATTCTTACAGAAATTTTCAACTGCGATTTAGTGAGGGCTTCGTCCTAAATAAATCACTTATCAGCTGACATTAGAATATGTGTCTCAGTGTAGGTAAATTGAACGATCATAGCATGGTTTATTGCCTTCTGGTTTGGTTCTCAACGACCGTAATAATAATTATTATTTCACAATTTATTTTAGCTCACTGGTGGAAACAAATGAGGGATAAGCTTTAGTGACCAATTGTACTTCATGTCAAAATCATTCAACCAAAAACTGCTATAAGTATTATAAATCCTACATAAGGAAAAAAAATTCGGGCTCAATAATTTAACATTAATAGTATTTGGACAAAACTTTGAGAACCCTAGTTTTAAAATTGTAAATCTAATTCAAACTTGTAAATTTAAATTTAATTGAAATGTTTAATTGATAATGCATAAGATATCATTAAGAATGATAATGAATTCAAGGGATAAGAATGGTAAACATAATAAAAAGATGACTTCGATGTCATCTAATATGACTACAAACACCCAACCTATATATCTGGTTGTTTGAATATTACTTAAAAAATGAAAGTTAATGATGAAAGTTAATGAGGGCTATCCTCATATTGAGAGATGATTTCATTTTATATTATTCTATTATGATTTCATTTTATATTATTGTAAAGTTTTGTTTTTAAACAATATTATAGCACGGGTAAGTCATGGATAAGGTAAGCCTTAGGCCATGAGTAAGGTTTGGGACAAGTTGATTCCAGTCGAGTAGTTCATAGTTCTTTGAAGGAGTCTTAGTGAACTGCTGAGCCGGTACAAGTAGCGCCATCTGTTGCCTGGCGGCAGATACTCGAGGAGGCTTAGGCCGGGCAGTGTTGTGGCACTAGTCCACTAGATGGCAGCACCGCCGCGACAGGTTATCGATGCGCGCTCAAGCAAGAAAAAAAACCTACACCCACGACAAAGTATTTAGTTACACGTCACAAGCAACAGCAGAGGTAATCTAGTAAATTCAACTGTACGACGTGTAAAAACTTAATATTGCATCAATGCTTGGGTAAATTTCTCAAATGACTGACTTATTTGTTTGTGCAGAAAATAGTTTTAACTTATGAATGTGAAAAAAAGAGCAGTAAAACATTGCGCCAAGAGCGTGAGCAATGAGATTAAAATGACACGAAATTAATGTGACCATAGAACAAAAATTGTCGGATCTCGAAAAAATTATAGCTAATTTTTCTCGAAATAAGAAAAAGATTAGCAGTTAAAAGCTATAAATCAGAAGAAAATTTTTCAATCCACGCTAGCGACAAGTTCAGAGTCCTCAAAATTTGGCCGCACAGCAGGAAAGAGAGCAGAGCATGAAACATCGATCGTATCCCAGTGAAATAGGAGGCGATTTATGAACCAAATTTCTCTAGAGCAGACATCAAGTATACTAATCATGAAAACTCGAATTTATTCATAATCGTTCTTTAGAAGGAGCAAGAAGCTGCAAAACAATAACGTTATGCTGATAATCGTCAAAACAACGTAATTGCAGCAAAAAAAATCAGTAGAAAAAATCAGTTGACTGATCACCTTTCTCATAATTTATCAGTTAAAAAACGCATCATTCGAAGATTGTTTACCAAATAAATCATCAGCGATCATAGACATCACTCATGAATTGAGGGTAAAATATTTTCAACAGGGAAGGGATTCGGAGGTCAATAACACGCACTGTGAGACTGATCATCATGACATGAAACCTGATTTATCTGCTGTACCATCAGGTTTTATTTATTTATCAAGTAATTTAAGCTTAACCATTATCAATGAATCTCACATTCATGATGGAATTAGAGAATGTATAACTCGGCAGCTATCTGGCAGCCAGACGCCTGGCGCCATCTGTTGAGAGAGCGGCGAAGTAGAGTGATGGCTCGGCACGCTTCTGCCGCCAGGATCGCCAAGAGATGGCGCTGTGCTCATGTCAACAAAGCCATCATGAACCCTACGTCCTAGCAACCGTTGCCGTTGTCATTCTAGAATTATTATAATTCTCCTTATCTATAGTTATTATTAACGAAAAATTAAGGTGAATTTTATTATTTATATAACGCAATTGCATTTTCAATAATTTTTTGTATTTATAAAGAGAACGAAGAGAATTTTTATTTACGAGTATACATAAAAAAACGAACTTACGAACAACGTTTTCACGTCACATGACGTCCATGAACAATTTGCGGACGCAAATTTACACTATGTATAAAAATTTGTCACGATTATCATATGTTGTCACGTCAAGGACGCGAGGCAGGATAGGAAGCAGGTGGTGAGAAGGACGCATGAATGAAGAATAAGAGAGCAAGGCAACGGGAAGGGCAATCGATGGCAGTGTAACCCAAACAGCAGCCGATGGGGGTCACCGAGACAGGGCGGTAACGACGGCTCAGCTAAACTACCAAAACGCACAAATTTTCGTTAATTTATTCAAGCTTTAGTACGTTTCTTGTAAGTTCTTCGAAATCGGGTTCCGTTGAAAGTATTTTATAGCGTTTAAAATGGAGCAAATATGTTATTTTCTCAAAAGGAAAGAATCGGCGACAGGCCACATCAGGCCTACACTTCAGGGCCGACATCTCTATGTTATGTTATGTATTTAATGTTTAACACAATGACAAACTAGGTATAATGATGTCATAAAAAACTCCACACAATTTCATACAGAGAAGCAAGACAATAGTAATTATTTAGTTAGTACATTCATTCAATAGTCTTGCTAAAAAATAGTTTGTCGAGAAATGTTGGAATATTAAATTAATTATTCATCGTTTACGTGCCAGTAGCTGAACGTGTCATGAAATACCTTCATACCACAGCACTCGGTCAGAATAATCATGCAAAGTCATGAAAATTACAGAGGAAAAATCCCTTACGTCATTCAAAAGCGAAAACCAACAGTTGGATACAACACTAAAACACTTAGCTTTGCACTTTTTACAAATGCCTGGCATAATATACATGTACACGTAGCTCTATAGTAATTTCACAAACTGAAGACTTAAAGATAACATTCATTCGTGTTCCCCCATCCTGTAGTACGAGTGTTATTTGGAATTTAAACATAAATTAATTGGAATTTAAAAACTATAAGCTAATAGGAATTCAGAGTAATTTTAATGCAAACTAATCATTAATTGAAATTTAAACATAAACATATCAGCAAGTTATACATACATCAAAGTGGAACACGGTCATACACATAACAAAATTAATAAGTTGAGTAGCATACTTGTAAACGGCGGTAGACTAACATGTCATAAAGTATAAATGGTGAGTGCTTAATATGCATGGATTGAATACTTCTCAAGGTTGTATTCTCATTAAACAACGTCGCCGATTGATAAACATTATCGTTCAAATCAAAATTCAATTAAGTATGATCGTGGTCTTTGTTGAAAATGTTAGTGAAGTAAATTAATGTCAGTGAACGATCTTTCGCCCAGTGGAATTAGGAAAAAATATCTTAGGCGTTATTGTCTCACTTGTCCTTCGTTATGAATAACTGACGCTGAATTGAAGAATTTAATTGAAGAATTTATGAATAAAACTAAATGCTGAGCTAGCACTACCGGCGTGTTCACCTCAATGAGAATCCCGAGCACTAGCGGCGGGAGGAGGTCCAGTTAGTCAAGTTAAAACGGTCTTTACAACACAGATGTCGCGTAAATACGCCTACGAAAATCGACATGAACGAAAACTGACCGAATAGGCGACTTATCAGGCCGGTTTTCGCACGCGACACCTGTAGGATTAACGCTTGTAATTCATCTTAAACTTGAGTGAGGTCAACTGCGCTGACATACTTAATTCTCTAGCGCCAACTCTTTAGGACCTGTGTAGCGTACACTAATTACCCTCATTCGTGTATGCATCATTCATTACTACGTAGACCTGTGTTGATTTACAGTATTGTGATGCGACGAGACAACTCCTCTATACACCCGCGTTCAAGGCAAGGACTAGGAGGGCTCAGCTATGTCTCTATTCGCATGAGGATTTAGAGGCATCAATTGTTCAGTCTTACTATAATACAAAGCAATATCATTTTCATTGAATTTTGTTTTCAGTTGTTGAACCAATTTATCTACACGCGAACTGCTTTTAAATAGTAATATTCTTCGTTTTTCCAGATTCGCTTGAACTTCACAACATCAATGTTTGAGGAAAGATTTTTAAATACTCATATTCTGATACTTATCTTTTCAATAATATCCCCTAATATAATGTACACGATACTAATTTTTTCCTTACATGTACTGTACTCGGATAATATACTAAAGATAACTTACAATTTTGAAGGTACCACTCCAATACTTATACCAGTAAATGTTTCACACCCAAATAACTTACAACTGGCTAATTCCACATTATAAACAAAATCATGGACGCGCTTTACCCTAAGCTCCAGAGGCTTTGAACTGTGTAAGGTGGTACCATATTAATAGTCATGAAGTAACTAAACAACATTTGATGCGACTTAGATCGACCCAGACCGTTTACTAACGCATGTAACAGACAACTGAATGCAAATAAATTCTAAACTATTACTAAATATATTCTGTTGACTTTGAAGAGAATTTAAACAGAATTAACGCTTGCAAGCTCGGTACGGAAGAAAGGACGACACAAATAAAAATATCTCAATAGACGAAGTATAGCTGAAGAAATTGTCTGAAGAACTTTTATTACTGACGGCCTTGCTAACTAGCTGGCGTTGAAATACCTACGCTTAAAATTGGAGACAATTAATTAATCAGTAAGAAAAAGGGTTAAAATAATATCAGTTCGTAATAGTAGAAGACTGGACAGTACAGCGTTTTATAATGGACCCAGGTAAACCAGTGATAGGATTAAGGTAGAAGTTACTCGCTATAGAGCCAAGGTTTAACTTGTCCTGCAGAGAAGCTATTTGTCGACAGAATATCACAATAATTTGAGGCTGCTTGCATGTCACGCGCCTGGATGATAGAAGACAAATAAATACGATCCATACCCCACGCACGTTCGAATATTTAGGCGCCCGCGGTTGTGAATGACATAACAACACGCAAGGATGCGCCTGTGTCTATATAGACTGAAATTTTCTTAGGCACGATACAAAACTTTAAAGTTATTTCTTTGCTTAACGTATATCTCACAGTACGGATTTAAAAATTAAAACCCTATTAGAAATATGTGTGAACTCTGTAATATCGTTCACGAGAATGATTGCAAATTTAAGTTTAATCATGATAAGCTCAACAATACTATTTAATACGGGAAAATTAGCTCTCATTTTATTGTTGAAACGTGTAACTTCCAACACACGCGTCAGAGAAATCAACTTTCGAATTCAAATTAACCGTTAAAAATGGACCCAAACTGTTAGGTGCAAACTATTCTCTGAGAATCGCGGTAATATTTGTAATGTTAATTATACTAAATAAAATAAATAATAATAAAATCAAGACCAACTTGTGCACTCGGAAAACCTTCATCCGTCGCTTGAAGCAATGGATAAATAGAATCGATATTCCTGCTCACGTAACTCTCGAGCCTTGCGTTCACTGAAGCCCAGGGTCTTACTTTAAAAAAAAGTAAGGGATCGTAAGTTCATCAGCCAATCATTGACGGCCTTTCAAGCCAAATCCACCAATCATAGACAAGAAAATAGAGCGTAAGTACTTACGTTCACTTAGCGAGTTTTGAAAGTATGGCCCCAGAGCTGCACCTGATACGTCGTAAATTAAAGTATTGAAGTCGAATAACAATAACTGTGCATGCAGGTGCGGCTTTGCAAAGAAAACAGCGGCGCAGGCTAAAATGTGTTTATTCGTCAAGAGCTATAAAACTCCATCATAACAACTTGATTACATGAAAAAACCTAAAAAAATGCTGAAAAAGGAAAGTTATTAAGAAAATTTGACTGAATAATCCGTTCCCACTGATATTAACGCTTGCCCAAACGATTTACTATTAACATCTACATATGTGTTGGCATCCAATTACATATATCACAGGACATTGTCCCATGAGCCTATATACATTTATATATCTCAACGTTGCTCATGCAACTCAAATTATAGTGGATCACTGGGGAGAATACCTCGGGCTTCATCAAGCCAGGACGTCAGGGAATTCTGGACCAAACTATGGCAATACAGTCATTGCAGTTACCGAGGCCAATACAGATAAAGACCTATAACAGCATTAAACCGTCCGTTCTATAGAGAAAAGATGATGGCATATTGGAACGAGATTAAATTGATCAAGTGTTAATGTTTTACTTGTATTTTTTCAAGTGGTACTCGTGATACCCATAGAAGAGGTTTAGAATTAAGAACTACACTAGCAGCACGAGATAAAGCGGGAACCAAGCATCGGTTCTGTTCTATCTCGCCCTTACATCGAACGGACGACAGTCTTCCAATTGAACTAGCGCCCATCTCAATTCCACTGAGCAGCGATCTCGGAGAGCCTGGTACCTTTGATATATTCGCTAGAAGAGCATCTTGATCTCAATAGCAGGCGAAAATTACCCGTCATGCGCGGTCTTTCATTTTAAACCAAACAAGTGACCAGCTCTGCACTCTTGAGACTATCTCAGCTATTTAATCTTTGAAGACATGAAATTTCGGCGCAATTTCTCAATAAAAATGTAATGGGAGCAAATCATCATTTAGCACAGCACTGGCATGAGGTCTCATGGTATGGGCAATTAATAATTTTCTTCTTTTTTTTACGAAAAGATTGCTGAAATTTTAGCTCTTTTCTGTAGCTTGAAGTCAAGTAACATTGACTATCCTAAGATTGAAAAATTCTGGTCATTGAAAAATTATTTTTTGACGTAAATCGATGTTTATTGGAGGACATGAGCTCCGTTCCCCAAAGGTATACACCAAAATTTAAATACAATCATGAATACGATGGGCATGCGCATGGATTGAGTGCATATTTGTCTGAAATGTTGGAAGACCCTGAATGAAACTGCAGCGCTATGTTGATCCAGCGCAACCTCCACATGACGGTGAACTATTTTGTAGGTTCATTATTTTCCGCCGCGCTATATTGCTCCAGTAAAATGCCCACATGCTCTATTGCAGGACATTGAGCAAACATGAAGATTTCTTGTGAATACAATCAATGCCAATCGAGTTACTCACGTGCCTACGAACAAACAAGTGGTCTCAGTGTTCAAGCCGTACCACGCGCCAACCAACCTGTTGAGAAAAACATTACGTTAAATCCGGCGAATTAGTGAGGACATATTGATCAAAATTCTAAATGGAATTTGGCGAATATGACGTAGATATCCAGAACAAAAATCTTTTATTTTTTAAATAAGTATGATGGCGGTTGAATATGTACATAACTTGCCCACAAAAATTCCTCCTTCAACCGATAAAAATAATATTATAAGTGGTCGAAATAAACGAGATTGAGAAATTAAACTCAAAGGTCAAGTGGAGGAGCTTATAGTTTCAAGAATAGCGAGAGAGAGGAGACGTTCAGGACATGTTAAGAAATTTTTTAATTAAGTGCACTTTAATGCGTGAATAAAATTTTTTATACTTAAATTAATGTATTCTAGTTTAAAGCGAGAAAGATTTCTAGAAGAATGAAACGATAGTAATAACGTAATTAAGAGCATAAATAAGGTAAAGCGGGGAAATATAATATTCAAATTTAATTATTCACACTTATTGAAATAAATAGAGTTTGCTGGAAACAAAAATGACAAAAAAAAACAGGTTAAAGCAGTCAAAACGGTTAAATCCGGTGGACGGATAGTAATAACAAATAAATATACCGTACAGTACAAGGATTAAAATACGGGAAGTCTTGAAATGAATTAATCGAATAAAATTCTCGATAAAATGGGAAGATGGTTTTCTGGCAGCATCGAAAAGGTCCAAAGTTTCTTCCAATGTCGGGTTTTCGGCAAAGCCGAGCTGGCGTGAGCCGATACAAACCAATAACACGCCTTAGGCCGAGGCGTTGGACATGTTTTTCATTTTAAAATGTACCAAATACAGCCATTGCAAGACGCACAAATCTCGGACGCAGGACAACGGAAAATCTCGCGACAACTTACGCAAGACGACAAAAGCGCGAACATTGCAAAATTACGCGTAGGCTATCAGCTTTACAGACGTAAAAACGACTGTTTTAAACGTACAGACGACTTTTTTAGATGTAAAGACGACTGTTTTAGACGTGCAGACACCTGCTTTAGATGTAAAAAAGACTGTTTTAGACGAACAGACCACGGTTTTAGGCGTAAAGACGACTGTTGCAGACGTACAGACGACTGTTTCAGGCATCAAGACGAATGTTGCCGACTTGAAGACTTATAGTTGCAGACGTATAGACGACTGTTGCAGGCGTAAATACAACTGTTGCAGATGTACAAATTATTGTTTCAGACGTAAATAAGACTTGTGAACGTGCATACGACTGTTGCAGACGTACAGAGTAAAGACGACTGTTGCAGACGTACCGAGTAAAGACGACTGTTGCAGACGTACAGAGTAAAGACGACTGTTGTAGACGTACAGAGTAAAGACGACTGTTGCAGACGTACAGAGTAAAGACGACTGTTGTAGACGTACAGAGTAAAGACAACTGTTATCATATATACCACCGTAGTAGACGAGACGATCGTTACAGACATGCAGACAACCGTTGCAGACAAAACTATGCAACGTTGTAGACGAGTGCGTCAGACGTACCAGCGATGCAGTCCCCCCAGACGAGCCTCAAATGACATCATCGTCGGGCCCTGAACTCAGACTTGGCGACGAACAAGCAAATTAAACAAGGGTAATGCCATTTGCTTGTTAGGAGCACAGAAAACTCGGCATTGATTCAGTGGGAGAATGCGTTGAGATAACAAACGCAAAAAACATAGATTTTCCTTTCTGTCAACGTGAAAATGCATATTAGCAGGTTCTTGTGCGAGATTAAATACGGGCTGAATTTTAAATAACTTGTCCCGTTACAGAAGGAAAGTCTGAAAGGTTTAACATGAGGGAGAAATGAGCATAAATTTGTCCGCAAATCACAAAAAATTAGCGCAAATATCACAACACAAAATGCTCCGCACTACACAATACCCGCAAATTTAGCCGCACAACAAAAATAAGCGCAAAGACCACAACACAAAATGCTCCGCATTACACAATAACCGAAAATTTAGCCGCACAACAAAAATAAGCGCAAAGACCACAACACAAAATGCTCCACATTACACAATAACCGCAAATTCTGCCACACAACAAAAATAAGCGCAAAGACCACAACACAAAATGCTCCCCATTACACAATAACCGTAAATTTAGCCGCAGAACAAAAATAAGCGCAAAGACCACAACACAAAATACTCCGCATTACACAATAACCGCAAATTTAGCGGCACAACAAAAATAAGGGCAAAGACCAGAGCACAAAATGCACTGCACTACGCAATAACTGCAAATTTACCCGCACAACAAAAATAAGCGCAAAGACAACACAAAATTGCTCCACATTACACAATAACCGCAAATTTAGCCCCATAACAAAAATAAGCGCAAAGACCACAACACAAAGATCAAAACAAAATTCTCCGCATAGCCCAATAACCGCAAATTTAGCCGCACAACAAAAATAGGCGCAAAGACCACAACATAAAGATCGCAACACAAAATGCTCAGCATTACACAATAACCGCACAACAAAAATACAAAAATAAGCTCAAAGACCACACCACAAATCCAACACCCGAGTTTCGCGCCAAGTTCAAGCAGCAGCGTCTGGTCGATGCGGGCCGCGGTACGGGAGCCGTGGCACTTGTGTTCAATAAAACAGGGATTGGGTGAGAAGGAGGCGCGAGGCGCCGCGTATCACGAGTTTATTGCACGCGCACTGAAGACGTGACGGCACTCGAAGCTGTATTATGAGTGGCTGTGATCTATGGGCTCAGGGAATCAGGGCTCGTCATCTAAGTCGTGCCGTTCTATAGACACGACTTAGATGACAGTAGGCCGATGCGCTGGATAAAAACAGTAGGCCGATGCGGTGGAAGTGTTTTTCATTTTGAAATGTACCAACTACAGCCTCATTTCCCAAATACGACTATATTTCACGATTTATTTATGTTAATGTACTCTCCTTAATTGATGCGCTAATGACCGTTCGCAAAGTCTAATATAAAATACGTACTTGAGTTTTCAATCAAATACCACTTACGAAAAATTGAAGTAACCATGCTTGTTTGAACTACCTTGACCGCTTCCGTACATGCACCATGGAAGAATGCTAATAAGATCGCAACAAATGAATATTATCATGTAAAAAATTGTCGTTGCCGCAAAAATAAATTATAATGTAAAATAATTTCCAACCAATTTTTAATTCCCAACAATATTCTTTGTGTGCACAATAGTTTATAATAATCTTCCCATTTCAGAACAAGTCACGAACGAACAACGGCACGAGGATCGCAGATACTAAACAAGCCAATGTATGGATTAAATACGACAAACCATTGCATGGTGTACGGTGCATATCAATTTTGTCCTGTTGTTCATTCATCATAATCGTTCATTCAGAACTTCACACAGAATCATTACTACTGTATATAAAAAAGTATGATTTCTAATCCAATGAAAAACAGAGAAATTAAAGCAAGTGTCGGTAGTGGACGTTCCCAGCTCCGTTGTCATTCTTAGTGTAGCCAAGATTGAGCACATTAGCCAAGGAAGCCGTGGCAAACGTAGGAAATGCCTTGTTAATAATTTATAATGTTCGATGCGCAAGAAACCTTAAACTATAAGCAACATAAAGTTATATTTTCCCAATATAAATACATAATATAAAACAAATTTAACTGTAATTATAATAATTCAACGGAATTGATCGAAAGAGAAATGCCTCAGTTTTCTTATTTATAATATGCAACGTATAATAATAATTCAACGGAAATAATCAAAAGAGAAATCTCTCAGTTTACTTATTTTAATACGTAACGGTATCCTACAACGCAAACGCCACCACGGTTCGAGTATTCGACACGCAGATCGTGTGCTGCAGCGCGGGATGATCTGGTCCGCAGTCTATCCGGTGTCACGTTCAGCGCCGCGGGAATGAAAATTGAACGTCGTTCATGATGTGGGAACCGAGAACAAGTTTATCAACTACGCGAATTGAATCGGCGCGCAATGCTCGGCGGATCTAAATGCTCTGTGGAAGGAGTATAAATATTTGTCCAATAACGACGGTTCTATGATTGAATTTTATATTGACAATATATAGAACAATGTAAATCTACGACGTTTTCTTCAATCGCTTTATTACGATGTTTTATTCAACTCGAATGCTTTGGGAAAAAAAGCAATAAAAACGAGTTATTGCCTAGCAACGTCAAATGCTACGCAAGTTTGGCACATCATAGAAACGTTTCAGTGCGTATGTTGGGTATAAATTACTTGATAGTAGAAATCACTGGCATCATTGGTGGAGAGGGGAAGAATGTTCGCATTATATATTAACTAATACTGCCATATAACACGACCTTTTTGGCATCATTATTTATGTAACTTCGCGGTAAAGGTCGAGACACCGAAATGTTATTGGGGGCGAACGACTAAGTAGGCAACACGAGTTGCCCAACATTATCAACGTCAAATGCTACACAAGTTTGGCAAATCGTAAACATTATAACACAAGGAGCCATCAAAATGCGGGATGAAAAGTGGTCGGCTAGGCCAACATATCTATAGGCCTTCCACCATTGTATTGCAAGAGACTTTAGAGCTCCCGGCTAATCCGCGCCAGAGACGGCAGAGCACGCGCCGGCCTCCTCCGTACTTACCGCGCCAGGGGGGGGGGGCAGCGGGCGGCAAGTTGGCAGACGCTGGGGGCAAACGGAGCAAGTGCGTCGGGGCGAACGGAACCAAGTGCGTTGGGGCGAACGGAGCAAGTGCGTTGGGGCAAAAGGAGCAAGTGCGTTGGGGCAAAAGGAGCAAGTGCGTTGGGGAAAACGGAGCAAGTGCGTTGGGGCGAACGGAGCAAGTGCGTTGGGGCAAAAGGAGCAAGTGCGTTGGGGAAAACGGAGCAAGTGCGTTGGGGCAAAAGGAGCAAGTGCGTTGGGGAAAACGGAGCAAGTGCGTTGGGGCAAAAGGAGCAAGTGCGTTGGGGTAAAAGGAGCAAGTGCGTTGGGGTAAAAGGAGCAAGTGCGTTGGGGCAAACGGAGCAAGTGCGTTGAGACAAACGGAGCAAGTGCTTTTACGTGCAATGTGCAGATTTGTCGAGGCAAATAGTGCCGGAACTTTTACGTGCACTATGCAGGGTTGTTGAGACAAATAGTGCTGTTACTTTTACACAGGAGCACTAGGAACGTTGTGGGTAAAACAGTGCAGGACCGTCGGGGCAAACAGTGCAGGACCAACAGGGCAAACAGTTCGGGACCGTCGGGTCAAACAGTGCAGGACCATCGGTAGTCGGGTCAAACAGTGCAGGACCATCGGCCGCCGGGTCAAACAGTGTAGGACCATCGGCCGTCGGGTCAAACAGTGCAGGACCGTCGGGTCAAACAGTGCAGGACCATCGGGTCAAACAGTGCAGGACCATCGGGTAAAACAGTGCAGGATCATCGGCCGTCGGGTCAAACAGGGCAGGACCGTCGGGTCAAACAGAGCAGGACCGTCGGGTCAAACAGAGCAGGACCGCCGGGTCAAACAATGCAGGACCATCGGGTCAAACAGTGCAGGACCATCGGGTCAAACAGTGCAGGACCGTCGGGTCAAACAGAGCAGGACCGTCGGGTCAAACAGAGCAGGACCATCGGGTCAAACAGTGCAGGACGGTCGGGTCAAGCAGAGCAGGACCGTCGGAGCAAACAGAGCAGGACCGTCGGGTCAAACAGAGCAGGACGGTCGGGTCAAACAGAGCAGGACGGTCGGGTCAAGCAGAGCAGGACCGTCGGAGCAAACAGTGCAGGACCGTCGGGTCAAACAGTGCAGGACCGTTGGCGCAAACAGAGCCGGACCGTTGAGGCAAACAGTTAAGTTCTGAATGATAAAAGAGTTCAGGTACGATCAGCAAATAGTGAAACAACAAGTAAGTATGTTGCATGGTGCGTAAGCTGCCATACCACAATTCTAAGTTTCAATCATAGCTGAATATTTTCAGACCCAAGCAAGCTACAATCGTTTTCAGTTCCCTAATATTATAATGTTTTGGCTTTCTTGTAATGCGACAAAAATTCACGCTAGTTTGGCGCAGGGCAAGTATACAGTGGGGGGAAATAAATATTCGTACACTTGAAAAATCGTATTTTAATGTATGTAAGTACACAAACTGAACAGGAGAAGTGATTTATATTATGTATAGAGGCTGTCTCTTATACACATCTAGATGTGTATAAGAGACAGGAATAAAGGGTATTCAACCAAGTATTAAATTAAAATAATGCGGATTTATTGTTTTGTACGAATACTTTTTTCACCCGAAAAGTGAACATGTTGCATTGTTTTTTGTTGCATTGAGATTCAATTTCTTTTGATAGTATTTTTGAATACTATGCGTCTCTATACATAATTTAAATCACTTTTCCTGTTAAGTTTGTGTACTTACATACATTAAAATACGATTTTTCAAGTGTACGAATATTTATTTCCCCCCACTGTATATACGAAATTGAGACATATATACCTACACAGAAGTAAAAATTTTCGCCATCGCTGAATAACTATACTGTGACTCGACAATTTTGCAACCGCTATTCATTCAAATTCAGCATAACTCATAAACCGACCATAAATTAAAATGAATAAAAAATAATAATAAGGTTATTGCTTCACTGCATGCCTCGACAACGTTTCCCAAACGAACCACGACAGATTTCAGAGGCTTTGTTTCGGGCGCGCATGCATATAGAGAGTGGGCACACTCCAGCAGCCGGCGCTGTCAAGAGCCTCGTACCCAAACAATTTGACGAGAGTGCCCCAATTACGTTGTCCCTGTACGTGAATTTAAAAGAATAGCATGTTACGTAGTGGTTTTGCTGAAAGTACAGTACATTCACGACTAATATAGTTCTTTTCTCCTCAAATTAGTAGCGATTTGTTTCGCATGTATATGGATGAATGAAAATTTTTAAAATTTTTGGTTATCTACTGCACAGCATAATACAAAATTAACAATTACTTATGCCATAAAGAGTTAGTGTGAGTTAATGCATATTGATGCTAAAAATAACCAATCCCGCGTTACACTAAATATCACAACCCAGTGATATTTTCAGAATGCTGTCGCTTATAAATAAAATACAAACGAGTTCTAATGGGAAAAAATAACCTAGAATGCGCGATCGGAGCTAACAAGCTACTTGAAATCACAGCGCTTGGAAACGCTTTACAAGCCACAAGCGAAAACATGTAAAATTTTGCAAACATTTAACATGACAAATTTTTATGAATAATAATCATTGGGTGACGAAGAAACAACTCATCAATTCTACGGTAAATCAATACAGGAACAAGTTAAAGAACTGTTACGACAGTTATTAGGAGACATTTCTAGAGTTGTCTGACAATTGAGTAGTATTTTATTGATAGCATGAATTGATACGAAGGGAGCAAACATAATCGAGGCAGAAAAATAACCACAAGGTCATCTCCAGGGCAGCAACGGAGAAGCAGCAATCGATCAGCACTCTAAGGACGCGTGTAGGCTCGGAAATCCTGACCAGCGACACAGCAAGACAATCGCTGGCACGAAACGCCGCCTGAATACAGTAATTAGTACGAGTAGGGAAGACGCTTTGATACAGACTAAATACATTTATTATTTGTAATAGGGAAGACTGGATGGGATGGGAAGACCTAAATACATTTATTATTAGTAATAGGGAAGACACAGCGTTACGCTGAATGAGATGGGAAGACCTAAATACATTTATTATTAGTAATAGGGAAGACGCAGCGTTGCGCTGAATGACATAGAAAGACCTAAATGAGATAGAAAGACCTCGCAGTAGGAAACGTCATTACAATATAAGGGCATAATATTTCCAAGATTTCATAGCCCAAAAATGAAGAAAAGTCTATTGGTGAGCACCAGGACTATGTAATGCAAAATAATTATATCGTCACATTTGGTAACACTTGAGAGTAACACCACGCATCTGAAAATTATCCTCAAACGCACACAGGTTCGCACGTAAACTATAATATTAGGAATAATCATGAACGATCATATGGACTAAATACCCAGCTTCTAAAATGAACAATTTTACCACAATATTTCACTCGATTATTCCTTAGATTTTAAGTTTCATTTGTTCTGTTTCTAGCCAGACATTTTTGCGACCATCTCAACGATACCACATGAGGCAGGCGTGTAACACTTCAACGATTACATTGCGGTTATTGCAGTAAAAAATACTGCAGTGGAGACGTGTAGCAACACATAAAACTAAGCGCATACAATAATTTACCGCTGAAACCGAATTAAATCCGACACCGCAAGGACGCGACGCCTGCAAGAAATGAGTTCAGCTGCAACGTTGCAGTCAGCGGCGCCGTTATTTGAGTCGTTTACGACGCAAAATCTGGTATCATTTCCTGTAGAAATTTAGCTTCCCGTCACCAGCCTCTAATTTCGCACAAAATACATGGCAACAAATAAGTCTCCTGAACAGAAAAGAGCCGCGCACAATGTGGTAACTGGGACGAAGACTTGGACGGATAAGAGGACGAAAATTGAGATGATTTACATTCAAAGAAACTTAATCGCCGAATAATTAAAAAAAAACAATGTAAATGTTTCATACTTGGTTAGCTTTTACATTTCCAAAAATTCAACAAGTTGTTTATGAACAAAGCAACTAAACAGAGTACTGACCATTCAGCATTACTTTACTCTCGAATGAGAAGAAAAATAATTTGACAATTGGCACCTGAATAGCAGAAGCTAATTATTGACTGGCGTTAAAGCAACGTTAATTTAACGTTGTGACGTTGTATTAACGTCGGTTAAACGATGTTTCAACGTTATTTGAATGATGGAGTCTCATGCTATCAAACTTCACTAGTGCCTGAAAGTCACTTCAGTTTATACCCTCTAACGAGGAAAAGTTTGGTACTCCAAGTATTGATTTGTGTTTTATGCACATTACGTGTTCGAGATCCTGATGATGGAACTGTTTCAAATCATGCATCTGGCCCAACACATTTCTGTGCGCAGGCTCCGTGCACTATGAACTCCATAAATAAATTATATCCCTATTTATTAGAACAATGAAACCTAAAAAAAAATTTTCATTGAACGTCATGCCTTCAACTGTGGTTTCTAAACAACCCAATTGAAATTCAAGCAAAAATAATGTACTCGCTTGAACCAGAATCATGCCCACGGTTAAATGAAACAGCGAACAAAATCCGTAAGAGACTAAATTTACGTGCACCTGATATGGACCTGTGCTCCGAGAAGGTCTGTCTACAATATTGAACATTTCGCCATAAAGTAAGAAGAAGCTTGGCCGTCTCTCCTTTCGAATCACAGTTACACATTTCAAAACATCGTAAATAAAATTCTGTTATACAATTTTTTACATTCTTATGTTTCCCCGATGATTATGTACTGCACTTGCTTTTTGTGTCCTCTTTACCTCACTGCACAGGTGGGGCAATGTTATAGCCATGATTTGTTCAATGTGTCTTGGTTCAACGCATGTGGTTTTCGTTCATATTTTAGCAAGGTCGCATCGCTGAGGAGTTCCCTCACTCAATTTCAAAGTCGGCATTGAGTAAAATCGTAAAAATGTTTTAAAAATCATACTGTATTGTCATCGAATCGGAAGAATCCTATGCGTGAAAAGAGTATTGAAAGTAAAATACAAGATCAAAAATTCCTGGGAAGTCGTTTTCAATAAGAGAAGAAACATGGTTACAAGTAAATAGAATGGCTAACTTCATACGTGGACAACATTCTTGGCTAGCAATTAAATTTTTTTATAAAAAGAAGGTGAATCTCAACAAAAAAAGGTAACAAAGAAGCATGGCTTCATAAGAGTTTCTAATTGAAATAATTATTAAGACATAGCCATTTAACTGAAGAGTACTTGATTTCGCACTATGGTTTTCACTCTATAAATACGATTAAATCGCATAAAATATCATTACATCATGAAATATTCACGGTTCATACAACTATATTTCTTCCATAATTTAGAATAATTTGTACGCAAGTGATGATACATCACCTTCAAAATGTTCTTACTCCAATTTAAATTTTATTGAATGTTTTGTAAGTTTCAAAAATCACTATGGCATTCTGGGCGCTGTATTTTATTTTACATATTACTGAACGCTCTTCATTTTGTGGAATTGAGTGGAATTTTATCAAGTTTTCTCTTCTCGGTATACCCAAATACTAAGGTGCAAATGAACCTAAAATATAAAACTCTTACCTTATCAGTAGACGCTATCTGAATGAACTGTAATACCCAAATACCGAAACAGATTGTACATAAATAGTTCATATATAGGAAAGTTTTGCACCGCATTGGCATCCAGCTAAAATCGGAGGGCAAGCGACCATATATTCATAGAATCTTTTACCTTGTCAATTGACGCTATCTAAGTGAACTGTAATACCCAAATACCGAAACTATATGATTTTATATCTGAATTTAATATATGATTTTATAATTGAACGTTTCTCATTTCATGGATTTAAGTGTAACTTTATAAGGGTAGAAATGACCCAGAAAATGAATTTCTTACCTTGTCAATTGACGTTATATGAATGAACTGCAATTCCCAAATACCGACACGGATTTCATATAAATAATTCAAACATTGCATAATTTTGCACTGCATTGCATCCAGCTGACAACATCTGAGGGCAAGCGACCAAATATTCGTAGAAACTTCTACCTTGTCAATTGACGCTATATAAGTGAACTGTAATACCCAAATACCGAAACGATCTCATTATATAACTGAATTTAATATCTGATTTTATACTTGAATGTTTCTCATTTCATGGACTTAAATGTAAGTTGATGATAAGGGTACAAATGACCCAGAAAATAAAATTCTTACCTTGTCAATTGGCGTTATATGAATGAACTGTAATACCCAAATACCGAAACTGATTGCATATAAACATTTCAAATAATAAAAAAAATTGCACTGCATTGGTACGGTATCCAGCTAACAACATCGAGAGGGCACGCGACCATATATTCGTAGAAACTTCTACCTTGTCAATTGACGCTATATAAATGAACAGTAATACCCAAATACCGAAACTGATTGCATATAAATAGTTCAAATAATGCAAATTTTGCACTGCATTGGCCTCCAGCTAACAACATTTGGGCAAGCGACCATATATTCATAAAAACTCTTACCTATTCAATTTACGCTATTTGAATGAACTGTAATAACCAACAACCGAAACGAATTGCATATAAATAGTTCAAATAATGCAAATTTTGCACTGCATTGGCCTCCAGCTAACAACATCTGAGGGCAAGCGATCATCTTAGACGTGCTGGGCCTGAAGTCCGCCGCTCGATGGCCAGCGTCGTAGTCACATTCCATTACAAAGAGAAAAATTCCATCAATTTTCACGAGAGCTTAGGTCAGGACGGCTCGGTCGTGTAGACTCGCTGGCCCCTCCATACAAATCCAGAAAGAGTCAATCTGCAACTATATTGAGCTCGCCCTAGCAAGCAATATTTTTAGTAGTATTATTATTATCGTTCCCGCATGCAGAGGTTATGGTAAACTTAGATGAGCAGTATACGAAATAGTCGCTGTATGGGAGAATGATACCTCTATGTAGAAAACTCGTTCCATTAGCAATAAAAAAGACGACAGAAAGACGATAAAATTCCGCATTATTTGGAGGAATTGTTTATCGGGGAAAGGGGACAATTATTTAAGTTTTTCCCTTGTTCGGAAAAGATAGGATGACCTTCCAGAGTCTAAGCAAGATCGTTCCCAGGAACATATTATTTCAGTTCATTTTTGTCAAAATGTCAAGGTTATCCAATTTTCTTGCATCATGATTTGAAAGTTAAACATTGTACGGCCATAGACACATGGTCGTCACTGCACGGCTATCACCAGACTATCTAATATGCAGAATAATAAATATGATAACATAAGGAAGCAATGGTTTTTGTAATATCCCAACACAAGATATTGCATTTCTAACAATGTTGAATTTACTGGAGAGCGAAACGTTATGTAAAATAACGCTCTGATTGTCGTAGGCGGTATTAATAAAAAATTTGTAGTCACGTAACAGAAAATCGTCTTCTGAGATCAAATAAGGAGAGATCAAAATGAGAACCTAATGTCCAAAAATTTCACGAGGCCCAATTTTTTGGCATTCAACCGTATTTTAGTGCAGATGTCATTTTTTCACAGTCATCCAATGGAGTGAACAAAATTTCTCCCACCTCTGACCAGGCATGATTGCAGTGCCGGTGCCAAGCTCCGGCACTTCCATTGCAGCCATAAGAATTATTGCGATAATTTCTACAGAACCTCAAATTGAAACCTACAATCGTTCTCAGACAGGACATAAATTACAGTAAATAATAAAATCGAAAGTGCAACACTTTCTAGCAGCCAATAATACAATTCACGGACACACAGCCAAACATTAAAATACATCTGGACTTGTTCAGAAGAGAAACTCTATTGAATGCCTAGCGCGGTCTATGCGAGGCCACGAAATTATTAGGAGCGGAGGATGACGCAGCGATTATTATAAGAGACATCACAGTTCAGGAAGCAAGGATAGAGACCAAGCAAACCCGGCAAGGGCCGGTTTAGTCAAGGCCACTTTGGACCGAATAAGATCATTCATGAAGCATCCGCTAAATTGCACGAAATTAAAGTCATAAAACGAGTGAGCGAGCGGGCGAATGTCAACAAACAAACAGGCTTATCAGGCGAGGACCGAGCGCACGCAGCTGACTACAGCAGAGAACGTGCCTAGTGCCTACACTGCGGCTTCTACACCCATGCCCGTGCCTACACTATACGAGGCTGTGGCTTCTACTACTCCCATGCCCGTGCCTACACTATGCGGAGCTGTGGCTTCTACTATACCCATGCCTGTGCCTACACTATACGGGGCTGTGACTTCTACTACTCCCATGCCCGTGTCTACACTATACGGAGCTGTGGCTTCTACTACACCCATGCCTGTACCTACACTATACGGGCTGTGGCTTCTACTACACCCATGCCTGTGCCTACACTATACGGGGCTGTGGATTCTACTACACCCATGCCTGTGCCTACACTATACGGGGCTGTGGCTTCTACTACACCCATGCCCGTGCCTACACTATACGGGGCTGTGGCTTCTACTACACCCATGCCCGTGCCTACACTATACGGGGCTGTGGCTTCTACTACACCCATGCCTGTGCCTACACTATACGGGGCTGTGGCTTCTACTACACCCATGCCTGTGCCTACACTATACGGATCTATAGCTCCATCTTCTTCTACCGCCAGGGATTTCATGCAGATTCTTCACGCTTAAGGAGTTACTAAATATCTACTTCTTCAGCTTCGACTCTTCAGCTCCCTCATTCGTCATATTTATACAGCTTATAGCAGCCGGGTCTTCAGAATCGATCTATAAACAGCAGCCTCATGCCCTATAATCGCCAAGCGGGAAATTATCTTCAGCACATTGCAGTTGAATTCACAGAATAAAGTCTTTCTAAAATGAACAAGGAGAATCATTTCTTGAATTAATTGTAGTTTTTCTTAGAACCAACTGCAGAAGGTAAAAGTCATTTTTCAAATGTGTGACGGAACGTTTAGAAACCTAATGCATTTAGCCGTGAAATCGCTTCACGGAAAACTTTAACTATATAAATTCTAATTTCATTATAAACTGCCGTCGGCTTTCAGTAGCTTTGTTATTCTTTGATGGAGAATTAAGAACAAATACACAAGAAGGTTATACCTTAGAAATTTATTGCATGTAACCGTGTACAAAGCACATTTATTTGTGTTTCCCTACTTGAAGTATTTGCACGAATGGTAGCTTCAGTTCAATTAACAAACACGTGATCTTATCTTCAACTTTGAGCCAGCACTAAAGAAACAAAAAAGAAATTAATCATTAAACGTTGAGAAAACGTTAAACGAATACAGGACGAGAATAATAGGATAAGAAAATGACTTTGTTCCAACTTACAAAAATAAAGGGATTTTCTAAGTAAATAAACATGAAGATAATTGTATTTCACATCATGAATAACTAAAATCAGTTAAGTAAAATGAAATACGAAGTGCGGACTCTCCCCAAGAAAATGCTCGGGAGCATGGGAGTTGAGTGCTTCTCGCAGAGACGTCAGAAACAATGTGTTCTCGCTGCTTTCATTAGGCCGAATCTCAGTTTCAACACACAGTAAAATATGACATCCTTACAATCATGAATCTTGCGATGCAAGTATCGTTGCATTATGAGCAAGGGTCTTTTTAGTGAGCGCGGGGCAGAAGTTCTTCTGAAAGTCATGGTAAACTGGCAGTATTTTCAGTTTCAACACATAGTAAAATATGACATCCTTACAATCATGAATCTTGCGATGTAAGTATCGTTGCATTATGAGCAAGGGTCTTTTTGGTGAGCACGGGACAGAAGTTCTTCTGAAAGTCATGGCAAACTGGCAGTATTTGCACTGGAGCGCCTAATTATGAGACCAATTAAGAGGCTTTAGTGAAGAAACTCGGGTGAGGGAATGAGGGCGAACGAAGGGAAAACTTTCAATGAGGGACGGCAGGGCAATATGGGTGTGAATGAGGGACAAAGGGACAATATTATGCATCAGCATTCACCATTTACACCGCTCATGAAATCAAATTAACTATTTACCCGCAACAGACGTGTGTGTTTTTCTACAGTGAAGCAATGGTTGTTGAATTCATATCCTAAAAATTGAAAAACTATTTGTATTGTTGCTGTTATAAACTTTACTAGTCGGGAATGATGAACCACAAGAACAATCTCATCAAAGAGATTTGTTTTCAAAAGTGCTACATGTCGAATGGTTTCAAATAACACAATAATAGAGCATTCCCTATCCTTTAACAAAAGTCGTGCAATAAATCACCCAAAACGTTAAGAAATACTTGGTGTATTCATCCTTGAAAACATCACACTCGACGAACAAATTAAGAAAAATACAAAAGAATGTAGCGATAGTAAATTCGACCGCAAGCGCCGTGATATTTTTTATACGAATATCATTGCATGGAATACGTCAATAACTTACGGCAACGCGCGAAGTGAGCCGCTATCTTTAAATTATAATGCAGAGTTGGCAGAAGAATTAATCACAATGGGAGATCAGTCTATTCAAGACGGACCCAGCAAGCTTATCAAAGCCGCAAATGACTGAACTGAATCAAGTCTTTGTTCGGCCTCATAATCAGCTTAGCTGAGGCCTTTGCCAGCTCGGTGCCCGGCTTCCGCCTATGGAGCCAAGAAAGATTCTGCGTGCCTTTTGGTAACTCACACCAGATTGCTGTGAGGACAAATTACGGCACAAAAGCCTATCTCTCAGTATATATCTATCATGGAAGTCGTAGAATTTAGCACGTTTTCACTCTGCGAATCTTGAACTATTCACTAGTTTAATGACTAAAATTGTATATCAAATTCATCTATAGATACTCAATATACTGAAACCAGTATTCAGGGCAAATTTACCTAAACTCGAATTACTAAACATGCATCAATGTCACACAATCTTGCATACATTTTTACTCACAGTGCGAACAAACTGAACCGGAATTCCACAAAGGTACTAAAAGAACAGACGAATATGAAAATAACTGCATAATGTAAAGCCATTTAAGTCAGTATGGTCGGTGTTCAAATTTTTGCTGTTGGACGAGATTGCAATAAGAGGTATGCGCACGCAATATTGCAAGCATCCTTCAGGGATGTTGGGCGAGTTGCAGACGCGTCCAGGGATGTTAGGCGAGTTTCAGACGCGTTCATGGATGTTAGGCGAGTTGCAGACGCGTTCTTGGATGTTAGGCGAGTTGCAGTCGCGTCCTGGGATGTTGGGCGAGTTGCAGACGCGTCCAGGGATGTTAGGCGAGTTGCAGACGCGTCCAGGGATGTTAGGCGAGTTGCAGACGCGTCCTGGGATGTTAGGCGAGTTGCAGACGCGTGTTGTGATGTTAGACGAGTTGCAGACGCGTCCAGGGATGCTAGACGAGTTGCAGACGCATCCCGGGATGAGGTTCAGGTACCCTAACAAAATTTAGAGTCGCCCCAGCTTCTGGTAATCGAAATCAGAAGCTGCCGCGTCTGTAAATTTTCACTGGGTAGTTTAGTCTCGACGCCACAGCGGAGGAGACTTCAGCTTCCCAATCAATACCGCACGCCCGGACAACGCGCGTCCTACACTTTTCATATTCATCCTCACGTCTCGCGAAAAAATCTTCCGTGAATGAATACAGTGACAATATTTTCGTACAAATATATGAATACATTCGAAAAACGAATAATTATTAAATGACAATTTTCATCGAAGTCTGGTGCAGGAATTTTGTTTCAAAGAACAGTTACGCTCTGTTACAGTGACACCTGGAGAACTTGATCATTAAAGAAATATGAGATAAAAATGCATTGTGTCTACAAGGGAGATAATAAAAAAAATAACAGAAAACTTCCAATTTCATAGTAGGATAAGCCCAAATTAAATCAAGTCCCTACATACACCCTATATACCATTTAAATTGTATTTTTTCAAAAAAAGCACAGCGGTTTTATCAATTTGACACCTAAAACGGAAGCGTAAAAGGCGTGGCTTCACAGCATGAATGAGAATGTACTCACGTTCAGGTAATTCGAAAGTTCATTCCATGCACTAATGCTGTTTTATAGTGGCTAGGAATAATACCCGTTAAAAATAACAATATCCGTATATAAGATCAAAAGTTATTCAACAGAATGCAAAGTTTGATTTAATTTCTCCATCACGAAATAATAATAAACCTTGAAATCTACAAGGAACGGCATCGAGAAGGGATTTAAACGCAAGCAGCTCTCGTTCGTTCTACATGAAGTCCGGAAACTTCGTTTCTGCACTACAAAAAAAAGGCCCATAGTGACAGTATAGCGACAGTATAGCAGTATAGCGACAGTATAGCAGTATAGCGACAGTATAGCAGTATAGCGACAGTATAGCAGTATAGCGACAGTATAGCAGTATAGCGACAGTATACAGTATAGTGCCGCTTAGCAAGTACCTACTCACATGGCCGGACGGCGCACAGGTATTCCTGACGTTGTTCCATACACCTTGGAACAGTTGAGCGCACTTTATGGTCATAACCAAGTAGACGAAGGCTCAAGCGCCGGCAGAGTTTAGGCCAAGAAAACTCAATGCACAAAACATGTCAGAGAGTCTTAGGCTTACACAATGGTACGCGATAATACCCTAACATCATTTGAAAGGCATCGATCTCGAGTTGATGAAACAGGAAAAATATTTACATTGATAGCCTTTGTTATAATGCTCGCGTACGACGCGTAAAAAATTTGGTGATAACGTGCAATACCGCACCATAATTTTATTCTATTTTTATTTTATTGTAATATATTGCATTAAATATATTTATTACACGTCGCTAAATACATATTTATTTTCTAGAACTAGTACGACAAAAACGGATACTTCTCATATAATACCTGTAGCCGCAGCTTCTACGCATCTCGTGTAGCATTTTTTTTATTATTAGTAGTTTTCAGCCTCACTCCGTCTCCACATGTCACTTTTGATCTCGAAGCAGACCAGTACAGTATGGTGCGGGGATGCTGAACATTTGTCAGATTGTTATTTGTCCGATTTGAATTGTAGTTGGATTTATTACTATACGTTATTGCATTTTAATCTTTTGCAGACCTAGATGCAAAATAATTTTAGCTTGCGGCATTAGGCCTGTGACTTTAGCTTGAAGCCTGTTCGGCGAACATTTTCTAAATTTTTTTGGTGTTAAATTTTTCTGTGTTCAGTTTTCAAAGTTTCATTAGCCATGCCCTTGTGTGAATTACGAAGTCGGGAAACGTGAAGACCATTGCTAGAGTAGTACGTAACCACTCTAGGCTGCAAGTCAGTGGTTACAATACACTGTTAGAAAAAACGGTGAAAAAACGGTCCCATGGCGTTCTAGTGGCCGGTCGCCCCGTGAAAATAAACTGTTTCGCCGTTTTTATCAGATGTTTTACGGATTTCTAGTGTTAAATTAGAATAAAAACGGAGACACGGTGTTTCTATTCACGTGCCGACCGGCCACTGTAACGCCGGTAATACCATTAACGGTATTTTTTCTAACAGTGTACCTATATAACATAAATATATACTTTCTCTAACTGGCAATTGACGCACTGCAATGAAAGCATCAATGCTATACTGCACAAAACTCATGGCTTCATCCAGCCACATGAGAAGCACACAGATATGTTGCGTGTTCAGACCAATGTTCGCAAACAAAACAGTTGTTTGAGAACGCGCGCATTGTCTACGCGCAAAGCACCGGATATTCGGGCGTGGAGGGAACTCCAAATAAGAACTTGTGCCGTGCCGCCCACGTCTGTGCTGTGCATCATACCACACAAAAGCAACACAAAAAGAAGGACAAAACACGCATCACAAAAAGCTCGAGTCATCTGCACTGCTGTTCGTATTGAAGAGTCATGTGCACTGCTGTTCGTATTGAAGAGTCATGTGCACTGCTGTTCGTATTGAAGAGTCATGTGCACTGCTGTTCGTATCGAAACACCTGTTTCTGAATATTATAATATCCTTTTAGCGCAGTTTATCATTTATGGAAAAAAATGCACTATCCTGCTCGCCATGTCTGTCTGTCCGTCTGTCTTTTCGTCCGTGACTTCACGTTTTCGTCGATTTTGAGAAAATGCGCTCTCTGTCACTCCCTGCAGTGAGTAACGAGTTATATTTTTATAAAATAATAGCGATCCATCGTGGCCTGGGACTGCTACGTCCGAAACATATTCCAAGGATACGTGAACTCGGTGATAGGTACGTGTGATTATTTTTCAGTTGGTAAATATTGTATTCTTTGGAGTAGGTAAACGGTTTTCCACTTTTGAGTTATGAAAAAAATTCATGATGATTTAAATTTAGAAATTTAAGGAAAAATAACATTCTGGCTTCAGGCACTAGTTTTCTGTACGAAATAGCGCTAGACATTAAAGTTTATGCACATTATCTATCATTTTTAACATGTTCAAAACATGTACATTGTACAATCTACATCGTACAGCCAATGAAAGTCTTATGACATCGAAACAATGAGAAACACAGGGTGGGCAGTCACAGTGAAAATTTTCGACTTTGAAAGATACGATAAGATCAGGACATGCGCCTCCCGAAGACACGCAAAGACTAAGACACGTGACTAACGAACGAGCGCTAAAACCTAAGACACGTAACTCACTAAGACCAAGACACGTGACTCACGAACGAACGCTAAGACCAAGACACGTGACTCACGAACGAACGCTAAGACCAAGACACATGACTCACGAACGAACGCTAAGACTAAGACACATGACTCACAAACGAACGCTAAGACCAAGAAACATGAGTCACGAACGAACGCTAAGACCAAGACACGTGACTCACGAACGAACGCTAAAACAAAGACACGTGACTCACGAACGAACGCTAAGACCAAGACACGTGACTTACGAACGAACGCTGAGACCAAGACACGTGAATCTTGAATGAACGCTATGACCAATTAAGACACGTGACTCACAAACGAACGCTAAGACCAAGAAACGTGACTCACGAACGTCAAGAAACGCAAGAAATTCGTCATTAGTCGAGAAGAGATCGCCGGTGAAGTCGATATAGCACGCGCGTCGAGAGCGAAGGCTTAGCGAGTCTCTCGTTGCTTTACGAGTTTCGTCAACTCATGAAGAAGTGAGGAACTTTGAAGCCATCACGTCAGAGCGGACGATCACATAAAACTGCTCCTTATCACCGCACGCGTCGTCTGCATCAAGAAAATTGCCCTCAGACAACACAGACGCTATTCTTACGGATCGCCGGGCGTCAATTCATAACATATAGGTATACTCGTCAAATGTATAACAAATGAAGATCGTTCTTCATATAGGGAAAATAACCTCAAATAATAATAATAATCACCACAATAACTGCAATAAAGAAAGATAAACCCGGGATTAAAAACCATGTCTCCCTTTTCTACCACTACTCTCAAGTCATTTTTGTTTGAAACCTCACTTATTTACAGATAAATTTTAAAGTTTCTTAAGACTTACAATTAGCATTGTTATTTATGGCAGAAGTGCGCAATTAAGAAGCAACGACGGGCTGTATAAGACAAACGGCAAAAACCGTAAATCTACAAAAAGGAGGTCCCTTCTTGCCCGACGTGCTCTGTGACATGCAAACATTTAAGGACACGTAAACACGAGTCAAGTGCTGCATGGCCAGCAGGCTGGGACCACAATGGCTTAACATGGTTTTGAAGTGAGATACAATGCATTTTAAATATTGAAAATGTACAATAATCGCTGTAATTACTGTAGTGATGTATGAACGAAAGCACGAGTGTTGCATGGCCAGCGAGGCTGCATCTGGCGAGAGGACCAGATTGCATAACATTGTTTTGAAGCGAGAGACAAAGAATGACAATGCATCTCAAATTGATGCGACATGAAAAATATTAAAAATATACAATAATTAGTGAAAATTAATGTAGTGGCGAGAGGACAATTGCTTAACATGGTTTTGAAGCGAGAGACAACGAATGAGATACAATGCATCTAATTTTGATGTAACCTAAAAAACATTAAAAATGCACGATAATCACTGTAATCACAGCAATGAAGTATGAACGTAAACACGAGTCTAGTGCTGCATGGCCAACGGGGCTGCAGCTGGCTAGAGGACCACAATGGCCTAATATGGTTTTGAAGCAAGATACAATTAATAGATCTCAAATTGATGAGCCAAGAACAATATTAAAAAAGTACAATAATAACTGTAATTTCTGCAGTGAAGTACGAACGTTAACACGAGTCCTAGTGCTGCATGGCCAGAGGGCTGCAGCTGGCGAGAGGACCAGATGATGACTTTCTCTACAGTTCGGACGCAGATATGCCAGCAGGCATCACCTGCACGCAACTCGCAACCAGGGCCTATACTTTCAAAAAAATTAAGAGATCGTAAGTTCATCAGCCAATCATTGACGGCTTTTCAAGCAAAATCCACCAATCATAGACAAGAAAATAGAGCGTAAGTACTTACGTTAACTTAGCGAGTTTTGAAAGTAAGGCCCCGGAATGAAAAAAAATGTCCCAGAGATACCGTGAGCTGTCGCGATATCTCCATGATTAGTTCTCTTAATATAAATAAATAGTGTTAGTTTATGAAGACTCCGCTATTACTGTCGTGTTAAGCCTAACATAGTAAAAAAAATTTTCTTCAAGTTTATCATCGATATTTCTCACCGAGGTTTCGGTCAACAATTCTCCATATTTATGCGTGACGAATTGCAATCCTCGTGGAAATTAAAACACGAGGCAAATTGCAAATCATACAAATCATTTTCTTCATGCCATTGCATTGCATAAATGTTCAGCCCGTCGCAAAAAAAGCATTATGATAACTACAAAATATTACTGTGAAAACATCATAGCTATAAAATCAAAATACTTCGAGGCTTGGATTTTATGTTGAATCTAATTTTTCATCTAATGATGTTTGAAGTTTCAACACAGTAAAGATGGTACACAATATTAAGATGTGGAAAAAATGGAGTACCTAATATCCGAAATAAAAATATACTAAAATTATAACATTAAATATAAAAGCCCGATTATGAAAGCGTTTAGCTACAAATGCTGTAAATCATGCTGGAGTATTGTGTACACTATTGTACTTATCACAGTGAGAGACTTCAAGATCCAGTAAAACTAAAAGAAATTCAACACATACAAAAAGAGCCACTGAAATATAAATACTAATATTAGTTTTTACTCATTTTTTGTTTAACTTTTTTCTTAAACTATATGTGATTATTCTTGCCATCCACCGTCCCTCTTACAGCCTTCAGAAGCTCTCGAAACATATTTTTGAATCTCACTCCAACACATGCAGAGTTGCTACTTCCGACAAACCCACAATCGTTGCACTCCACCCCTCACCTGTTCTCATAGCGCACGCCGTTACTCTCACTCTCATTCAGAATCATCATGACCCATCTTTCGCTCTATTAAAGGCCATTCACGCCCCCACCACACATAAAACACTCATCATTCCTCCTCTCATACCGCTTGTATAACCGTCAATTCACACCAAGCGCCCTTGCCCTCACACAAAACGGCCGAAGGATAGCAATTGTAACAATACTGCCAATAGTAATACCGTACTGTCCATAGTAATACTAGTCATACTGTCAATAGTAATACTAGTAATACTGTCAATAGTAATACAGTCATATTGTCAATAGTAATACTGTCAATAGTAATACTAGTCATATTGTCAATAGTAACACTAGTAATACTGTCAATAGTAATACTGTCAGTAGTAATACTAGTTATTCTGTCAAAGTAATACTAGTTATACCGGTACTGTCAGTAGTAATACTGTCAATAGTAATACTATTATTACTGTAGGGAGCCACACAAGTTCAATGCGCAATACAGCAGAATTGATGCACGAAGATATTATCATTGGATTGTACAGCTATTTATAAGACTTTATAGCCATTAAAGAGGAACTGCATTTTAAATGCATAAGAACGCATGTTGAATAACCTGAATCCCATTTTATTTCTTCACATTATAAAATATAGAATATTTAACGTATCCACTGCAAATAATTATGTTACCTCACTCATTTGGTTACAGGACAATATCATACGTACTAGAACACAATATATGCAACAAAAATAAATTTACAATCTTCAAAAAAATTTTTTTACAAGAGCGATTAATAAATACTTTTTCGCATCTCTATACGATAGCCACCACATCCAAGGCGATAGAGCATATAATGCATGTTTTCAAGTTGCAGGTAGGGCTGGGTGCAACATACCGCATCAAGAGCGGATGCAGCGCACAAGTCTCGTCAAAACCCAGACCTTTTCCAGCAGTTGCACGCAGGGTGGGACGCAACACACCACATCCAGCGCTATAGAGTGGAGTGCAAATAACCCCATCCTAGGTACATCTGTTGCACGCAGGGTGGGACGCAACACACCACATCTAGCGCCAGTGGAGTGCAAATAACCCCATCCTATGTACATCTGTTGCACGCTGGGTGGGACGCAACACACCACATCCAGCACAAATGCCTGGCCTAACACAGTTCTGGGTACATCTGTTGCACGCTGGGCAGGACGCAACACACCACATCCAGCGCCAGTATTGTGCATTTGTCCTGCAGGAACGGGGTATGGGGGAGCGGTCGTGGCCAGCAAGCACGCCTCATCTGCCTGGAATGCCAGCTAGCGAGCCAGCGTGGGAACACATGATCTCGGCCGCTCACCCGATGCCCACCACCACAAATGGCACACTTCCTACAGATGACTCCATCGCACCGAACATTTTTGCTCAAATGAAATGGAACGACGGACATTTAGAAGAGGACGTCAACGGGTGCATGTCATCATGTACAGAACATGTGAATACAAAAGGCAAGGTGGAGGTGCACAGTTACTGAGACTTCTGCACAATCTTAACACATGGTCACGTCACACCAAGTATTTTGTGCAAATAAAGTGAAAAGGCGGGTGCACAAAAAGAAGTCGTCACAGGGACGCCGGGTAACATATCATGATTACGCTAAGGTTCAGCGAGGGCAAGGTTGCGCGTACATTTGTACAAATTAAATAATTCATGGTAAATTTGTTATCACCATAGTGATTCCACAATTCACAGACAGAACATCAATATCGAAGCATAGATTTTGAGATGACGAAGGTCTATTTCTCCTATTATTGTACCCATCATCTCAAATAATTTATTTAGAAAACGCCACTTAACGTTTGTTCTATAGAAATTCTGTTAAGAATGAAGAGTTAATTATTGCAACGACACATCGGTTGTCACTTTGCGATCTGATAACTCAATTTCACCGTATTCAGGGAACTGCTCGGATAAAGGAGCATTACAATATGTAACAGGTACATATCATTCACATGTAATTAAATTCACTGCTGAAGCATGTTGAGGATTTGACCCGAAAGTGGCGGGTTGCTCGAATTTTTTTCAGAAAGCGAGACGAACGGAACCCGGGACTTGGCAAAAGAAAAACGGCACCCGGGACTTGGCAAAAAAAAAAGGCATCCGGGATTTAGCAAAAGAAGAACGGCACCCGGGACTTGGCAAAAGAAGAACGGCACCCGCGACTCAGCAAAAGAAGAACGGCACCCGGGACTTGGCAAAAGAAGAACGGCACCCGAGACTTAGCAAAAGAAGAACGGAACCCGTGACTTGGCAAAAGAAGAACAGCACCCGGGACTTGGCAAAAGAAGAACAGCACCCGGGACTTAGTAAAAGAAGAACAGCACTCGGGACTTAGTAAAAGAAGAACCGCACCCGAGACTTAGCAAAAGAAGAACCGCACCCGGGACTTAGCAGAAAAAAAACGGCACCCGAGACTTAGCAAAAGAAGAACCGCACCTGGGACTTAGCAAAAGAAGAACGGGACCCGGGACTTAGCAAAAAAGTGAAGGCCTATAAGCGGCCGGTCGTCCATCAGACGAGCCACGCAAGAATGAAGCGAAGGAAGGTCACCTCTTAAAGAGGAAGCGATGATGCATCGCGTTATCATAAACGCCATTAATAGAGTCAATGGAGGCGCTCGACGACACATCAACTGCTCAGTTTACGAGCGGATCAGGCTGCTAGAAAAGCGCTCGTTTATGTTGATGAATCTGTAGGATCGTATACGGACGATCATTCAACTTAGCAATTGGTACTTAATCAAGTATATGAGATCGGGAATAAGATTGTGACAATAAGTAATAATAGAAATTATCTCTACATAAGTTTGCAACTGTGATAATTATCTACGCATGCGAAATCACATTAAACGCGAAAAACATCTTCAGCAAGGAATAATGCAGTTACGCATTATTATTAACATTAAGAACATAAGATAAGAACATTTTCTACGCATATTATTTGAGCTTTCAGACATTTATTTACTGGGCGCGTGACGTTCCATTTACTTGCATGCAGTTCTCCAGAACGAAGACCATGTATTCAGCAAAACGCAAAAAGCAGCCCTAACATTTGGAAGCCGGTGAGTGTTTATCACGGAACATTTCTAGGCTGACACTGAAGCCTGTGATGACAGGGAACGTCAAGCAAGCATTGATCGCTCTCGCCACGAAGTTGCCTGAATAAACACACCAGCTCCAGGGACCTGCAAGAAAAGGCTGCAAGCGAAGCCCCTCTGTTCATCAAGAGCCCAAACTTCCGAGGCGTGGATTGGTCCAGTTTTGAAGATGCTCTAGTTCGAGCTTCATATTAAGGACTGAGTAAAGCTTCTTTCTGCCTCCTAACAAGAGACTGGAGCGTTCTCAAAGCCAACATCGCGGCAAAGTTACGAGAGCCTGTTGAGGGGTGGGAGTTGATCCGCTTATGCCTACCCTCCTTCCAAGACACCAGAAATAAAGACCGGGGGCTAACTCTCGCCCTCTACAGTTCTCATCGTCCAAAAACTCGTCTATTTTTTCAGTATTCAAGCAAATCTTACTTCATTAACACAACTTTTTTTCTATTTCAGAACAATTGAAAAAATGTTTGTACGATTCTGTTAAGAAGAAGTTCAGTTCTCAGACGAGATCACTGAACAAACAATAAATTATTACATGCCAGGGCTCATCAAGATTTGGTTAGTGATAATTGGTGTGCCAGAGTTAGTGTTTTATCAGAATATTTCCGAATTGGATTTCCTCACGTCTGTCACCAAAGTAGCATCAAAAGGCGTTTTTTAACTCATTAAAATATTGATTTTCAAATACTACTTTCACCGAACACGTATAATCTTGAAGAAATATGTAGCGCATACATAACGCATCAAAAATTTATTCGACGCGTAGAACGAAAATAGAAAATATATAGATGAAAAATTGAAATTTTCAATTTACTACAATCAAATTGTATACCAGTACTTGGACTAAGCTAACTGTTATTGCGTAGAACAATATTACGAAAAGCTACATCGTAGAACAATGAACTGCGTGGGAAAATTACTAAATTGAATAAAATTAGGATCATATATTGAACATTCCTCTCAAGAAACAAAAGTCGTCAATTATTGACGCCAATCTGATAACACTTGGGGCAACGTTTGCAAGGAGAGATGGCGGCTTGAGATGAACGCTTGGCGAGGTAAGCACATGACAGATTTATGGCCAAGACGTATGCATACAAATCAATGAACTGAAGACCCGACCACAAATTTCAACAAAATTACGAGAGATTCACGACGGCAAACACAACCAACAAATCTAAAGCGTGCAATTACGCTGAATATGATGGTGGATGAAGCACGAATAATGGGAACAGCTTGAGGGAGTAAAACGTTATAAAATAATCTATAAATGAAAACTTGAAGACACAAAGAAAAGTGTGAAGTTTTTACCCTGAAGCAGTCTTCAATCGCGCACCGATTTTCGCTCTGAAGTTGTCTTCAAGCGCGCACCGATTTTCGCTCTGAAGTTGTCTTCAAGCGCGCACCGGTTTTCGCTCTGAAGTTGTCTTCAATCGCGCACCGGTTTTCGCTCTGAAGTTGTCTTCAAGCGCGCACCGGTTTTCGCTCTGAAGTTGTCTTCAAGCGCGCACCGGTTTTCGCTCTGAAGTTGTCTTCAAGCGCGCACCGGTTTTCGCTCTGAAGCAGCAGTCTTTAAGCGCCTACGGGTTTAAACCCTGAAGCAGTCTTTAAGCGCGCACCGATTTTCGCCCCGAAGTTGTCTTTATAAGCACGCACCGGTTTTCGCTCTGAAGCAGTCTTTAAGCGCCCACGGGTTTAAACCCTGAAGCACTCTTTAAGCGCGTATGGCTTTTCGCTCTGAAGCAGTTTCCAACCCTTTCGTCTGGGGCCGAGTCCAACATTTACCATCATCAATGCTATTCGTACATAGTGGTTAGGGACCGAGAAGTCCCGTCAGTTACGAAAACGTTAAGCGCCCACGGATTTTTGCTCTGAAACAGTCTTCAGCGGCCACAGCTTTTCGCCCTGAAGCAGTCTTTAAACAGCCACGGCGCAACAGCAGCGTGAAGCATGCAGCTGTTTTTATCAATATCAGCAACAGCAAAGACAGCAACAGCAGCGTGGAGCATACAGCTGTTTTTATCAACATCAGCAACAGCAAAGACAGCAACAGCAACAGCAGCATGCAACTGTTTTCATCAACATCAGTAACAGCAAAGACAGCAGCAACAGCAGCGTGGAGCATGCAGCCGTTTTCATCAACATCAGCAACAGCAAAGACAGCAACAGCAGCGTAGAGCATGCAGCTGTTTTTATCAACATCAGCAACACCAAAGACAGCAACAGCAGCGTGGAGCATGCAGCTGTTTTTATCAACATCAGCAACACCAAAGACAGCAACAGCAGCGTGGAGCATGCAGCTGTTTTNAGACAGCAGTAACAGCAAAGACAGCAGCAACAGCAACAGCAGCGTAGAGCATGCAGCTGTTTTCATCAACATCAGCAACAGCAAAGACAGCAGCAACAACAAAGACAGCAGTAACAGCAAAGACAGCAGCAACAGCAACAGCAGCGTAGAGCATGCAGCTGTTTTAATCAACATCAGCAACAGCAAAGACATCAGCAACAGCAGCGGAGAGCATGCAGCTGTTTTTATCAACATCAGCAACAGCAAAGACAGCAGCAACAGCAGTCCCGTTCAAAAAAGCCTCAGTTGTCAACAATGTTAAATGAAAGAAGCACCGAAGTCCTCGGTGGACAACGAGATATTCAATCTCGTCAGCTGAGAGGGCTTTCAGCAGCCAGTTCATCCTGCGAACCAATTTCAACGAAACGAGCATTAATTATGACAAAATTTATTGATAATTAAAAAATTAATAATTAAAATATGAGCATTAATTATGCTAAAATTTAAACAAATTTCACTCACAGCGTGATAACTCTCTTCAAACCAGGAACAGCTGCGGTAAAATATAATCTTTTACAACGTCGTTTCTAGATTTATTTCTCGCAGGCCCTTAAAAAATACGTCACCTAACAAAACGAAATCAAAGTTAGGAAATAGAACACACTTGAATCTATCAATGCAAATTGCGGTAATCTTGAAGCATTGCAGACGTTTGGTATCTCGGAGGATTCAAGTAAAATTTGATAATTTAATGCTGTTAATAATTATGGAATCTCACGTGCACGCGTTTTTAACTTGGAGAAATAAAACGTCAGCGAAATTTGCACGATGACATGATTTTTAAATTTAGTAAATACATACCCATAAGGACCAGGTGGAGCACAGTAAACTTCAAAACCATAAATATCACGTTCATCATTCCTGAAGCCAGAAAAATAGCTTCTGATACGCTCGCAACTCTCAAATGAACACTATAATAAGACATCAATCACATCTATATTGTTACGACAGACTTTGACACATTTCAGAGCGAGTCATTTGTGGAACAATGGCACTTACTATAATTACTACATAACAATACAATTACACTTTTAATACAGACCGTAACAATGCAAACGTTGTGAGCAATATACTCATATGACATCAACACAAGCCCGATGTCTCCTGCGCAAGTCAAGGAACAAAAATGCTGTGCACGGCATTTTGAAGCTCAAGAGTCCACTATTGCATTCGGCAAGTCCACATATGAGGAGGTTAAAGCAAAGGAGGCCAGCAATAATTGGTACAATAAAGCTCGCAACAGGCCGAGCACTGAACTAGAAACTAAAATGAAAATTAGACCAACCATCAGACCGAGCACAGGCCCTGCAGTGGCCCGCGAACAGGCCGAGCAATGGCCCAAGCACCGGCCGGGCAATGTCCCGAGCATAGACCGAGCAATGGCCCGGTAACATGCCAGGCAATGGCCCGAGCACAGGCCGGCCAAAGGCCCAAGCACAGGCCGGGCAATGGACCGAGCACAGGCCGGGCAATGGGCCGAGCACATGACAGGCAATGGCCCGAGCACAGTTTGGGCAATGCCTCGAGCACAGGCCAGGCAATGCCTCGAGCACAGGCCAGGCAATGCCTCGAGCACAGGCCGGGCAATGGCCCAAGCACAGTTCGGGCAATGGGCCGAGCACATGACAGGCAATGGCCCAAGCAGCAAGCACAGTTCGGGCAATGGCCCGAGCACATGCCAGGTAATAGCCCGAGCACATGCCGGGCAATGGCCCGAGCACAAGCCGGGCAATGGCCCGAGCACAGGCTGGGCAATGGCCCAAGCACAGTTCGGGCAATGGCCCGAGCACAAGACCGGACCATGCCCCAAGAACAGGCCGGACGCCAGCACTAATGATCTCTTGAGCCTGCAATCTAGAGGACTTTGCAGCGTCGCTGGGGGCTGAGCGGCCGCCCCGTCAGCGGCGCCCACGTTGCATTTGAAAGGCAAGTCACTCAAAGCCAACGCAGTCCCAGGCATTGGCAACACTCGGGGGCTTCGGCTTGGGTTAGGACCATTTATGAAGCTCTGATTGCTTGCATTTATATAACTGACCCTGCGGGAATTAAACGTCTCAATGATTTCTGGTAAATTATGACATTTCGATTTGACTTTTCATTGAAAATTATTTTGACAGTCTACCAATGTTTTTTTCGTCGTTCCTTCATTTCATTCTATTTATAAAGCATCTTCATTGTATTGGTGACGGATTCATCAATGCATCATTTTTAGCGCATTTTCTCATTTATGGAAAAAAAGGCGCTAATGTGCTCGTCATGTCCGTCTGTCTGTCCGTCCGTCTGTCCGTGACGAGAAAATGCGCTAGCTGTCACTCACTGCCGTGAGTACTGAGCTATATTTTTTACCTCTATGCACGATTGTGACGGCTTTACACATTAAATAGTTTGAAACTTTATTTAAAATGCCTCTTCATAATCTTGACTGGCCCTCCATACAATTTTTTTAGCCCTCTATAAAATTTTACCTGCCTTTTCATAAAATTTTCACTAATCACTCATTTAATTGACCGCATGCTCATATAAACATGACTGCATCTTCCTATACCTATGGCCGCCCCTTCATACACTTTTGACTGCCATCATTTAGCAGTCAAATTATTTTCGACAGCTTTATATGAATAAGTCTTCTCTATATCATATCAGTCCTAACCAAATCTCAATATCATTTAGACTACCGTTTCACATATTTTAAGCCACGCCTTCATACTTTTCTCACAGCCTCTTCATATCATCTTAACAGCCTCTCAGATCAATTTCGGCGTTCACCGTATTATTCGACCGGGCTCTTCGTATCATTCTGACAACCTTTTTTTATCATTTAGACTCATGCCATTTTTAGCGCATTTTCCCACCATGCCCGTCTGTCTGTCTGTCCGTCCGTGACTTCACGTTTTCATCGACGAGAAAATGCGCTCTCTGTCACTCACTGCAGTGAGTACTGAGTTATATTTTTTACTTCTTTTATAACATTTCTAGCACCCTGCCCATTGTAATGTGGCTGTAAATGATGTCACCAAGCAGGGGTATAGCAAGCCAGACATGGCAGGCGGGGTATGCTAGATACGCCGCTTTTGTCAGCAACGCGTGGTCTCTGTAAATCATCGCTCCTGAGACACAAATATTTGCAGCCCGCACCTTGTCGTACTAACTGAAGAGTTTCTCGCCTCTGCGATCGCACGAAACAGGGCAATGCTCATTTATAGAATAAGTTTATAGTTAAATTGTTCAGTTGATACTCGTATCGGATTCTCGACTGGAAATTTATTTTATTATTTTCTAATCGCCCCGGGTAAAGAAATCGCCCGATTATATATTTTCAAATCGTGCCAAATCGCCAGATAAACACATTTTCTATATATATCTTCACATAAAGCGGAAAAATCATAACTTCATACTTCGTGCTCCAGAAATTAATTTACTGTACATACTTGCTTCTTAGATTACAAATAATGACAAAAAATTGTGGGAACTGAGAACAATTTTGTTCTACGTGTCTTGGAATCTGCAGCGAACATGAGAAAAAAGTTCCCAGGTTGTCGAGCACTGAAATTCTTAAAGCTAAATATCAAGCACTGACATGACTTCCTATACTTGAAAGATATCACGCTTGCAACAGTCAAGAAAGAGGAAAAAGGGACCTTGAAGTCCTTATCAGCGGTTTGCTCTTGCGACGTGTCGGCCTAGAAATTTTGATGCACTTAGATGCATGACTGTATTTCTCTATGGCGGCAAGTTGAACGAAATGATATTTAGTGAACTTAAATTATTGGGAATCGGCGGACTCAAACTAAACTCTTTTGTTATAAACTATCTTCTTACCCGAACACATTGTTAATGGATCATAGAAGGCAGAGTGCAAGATACCACGCACAAGTTTCACGCAGGACAGAAGGCTGAGTGCAAGATACCACGCACAAGGTCCACGCAGGACAGAAGGCAGAATGCAAGATACCACGCACAAGGTTCACGCAGGACAGAAGGCAGAGTGCAAGATACCACGCACAAGGTTCACGCAGGACAGAAGGCAGAATGCAAGATACCACGCACAAGTTTCACGCAGGACAGAAGGCAGAGTGCATGATACCACGCACAAGTTTCACGCAGGACAGAAGTTATAGTACAAGATACCTCACTGTAAGAAAAATCACCGTTAAACGGTCTCACCGGCGTTTCTAGTGGACGGCCGACACGTAAAAAGAAACACCGTATGGCCGTTTTTACTCAAATTCAACACTAGAAACCAGTACAACATCTGAAAACAAAACGGATAAACGGTTTATTTTCACTTGGCGGCCGGCCACTAGTACGCCGGTGAGACCGTTTTTAGCGCATTTTCTCATTTATGAAAAAAATGCACTATTGTGCTGGCCATGTCCGTCTGTCTGTCTGTCCGTCCGTGATCTCAAGTTTTCGTCGACGAGAAAATGCGCTTTCTGTCACTCACTGCAGTGAGTACTGAGTTATATTTTTTCTACCGTTTTTTCGAACAGTGCGCGTTCGCACAAGATGTAAGTTGTAAAGCGACTCAACTTCACCAAGAAGAACGAATGCAAAGAAGAGTTGCGGAGCAAAGGCCGTTCGCCGACCAGGATATTGGCTGGGAATTTTAAGGCCTGGGGAATGATGGGCGATGGAGCAGCGCATGCCGACGACGGAAATGAGGCTTCCCAACGAATTCTTAACTTCAGTTATTAACATCGAACTGAACAGTGCGAGGGGTGCATCATTGTGCAGCACCTAATTTTAATTATCATCTGTCAGATTAATAATAATTTTAGTTGGATATGGGAAAGTAATCATCACATAAATCTAGCATTGGGTGGAGAAATGATCACGAAATGAAATTAGCGCAGTTGCCATGGAGCAACTGCAAGTCTCAAAGCCGCCAGCCTGGCAGAGGCACTTCCAGCAACTGCCCCCACAACTGCCAGCGGCCGTGGCAGCCATTAACCCCACAACTGCCAGCGGCCGTGGCAGCCATTACCCCACAACTGCCAGCGGCCGTGGCAGCCACTACCCCACAACTGCCAGCGGCCGTGGCAGCCATTACCCCACAAACTGCCAGCCACTGTGGCAGCCACTACCCCGCAACTGCCAGCCACTGTAGCAGCCACTACCCCACACACCAGCCAGGCAGGCAGCGCAGAAGTATAGAAGGTGTTTGCCATGATAAGTGCATGGCATCACTCGCCCAAACGAGCACAGATAAGACACCCGCATCGCGCCTTCACAATAGTGATGCCCTCGTCCCTCATTTCAGCGACTCTACCCTCGCCTCTAGAAAGAAACAGGCCACTACACATCACACCCATAATAATAACAGAGCATCAATTCCAAAAAAAACGTAGAGTTTTTCCCTAGAAAAATGCCTTTCTAAAATTTTCCAGAACATCCGAAAATTATTGCGAATAATATACATTATAAATTTGGGGTAGTATATATAGAGCGTCACACCTAGAAAGAAACAGGCCACTACACAGCACAGCCAGTAAAATAACACAGCATCAATTCCAACAACGTGGAGTTTTTCACTACAAAAATGTGCCTCCAAAATTTATCAGAACACCCGAAAATTATTACGAATAATATACATACAAAATTTGGTGTAGTTGATCGTCGCACCTAGAAAGAAAGAGGCCACTGGCCCACTATACATCACACCAAGAATAATAACACAGCATCAATTCCAACAACGTAGAGTTTTTCGCTACAAAAATGCCTTTCTAAAATTTTCCAGAACATCCGAAAATTATTGCGAATAACATACATTATAACTTTTGGTAGTATATATAGAGCGTCGCACCAAGAAAGAATTAGGCCACTACACATCACACCCATAATAATAACACAGCATCAATTCCAAAAAACGTAGAGTTTTCGCTACAAAAAAGGCATCTCCAAAATTTCCCAGAACAGCCGAAAGTCACTGCGAATAATATACATTATAAATTTGGGGTAGTAGGTATATATAGAGCATCGCACCTAGAAAGAATCAGGCCACTACACATTACACCCAGAATAATAACACAACCTCAATTCCAAAAACGTACAGTTTTTCGCTACAAAATGCATCTCAAAAATTTTCCAGAACAGCCGAAGATTATTACGAATAATATACATACAAAATTTGGGGTAGTTGAGCGTCGCACCTGGAAAGAAAGAGGCCACTGGCCCACTACACATCACGCCCAGAATAATAAAACAACATCAATTCCAACAACGTGGAGTTTTTCCCTAGAAAAAAGGCATCTCAAAAATTTCCCCAGAACAGCCGAAAATCATTGGAAAATCAGTAATAATACACATTATAAATTTGAGGTAGTATATATAGAGCGTCACACCTAGAAAGAAACAGGCCACTACAAATCACACTTACAATAATAACAGCATCAATTCCAAAAAACGTGTAGTTTTTCGTACGTAGTATATATAGAGCGTCGCACCTAGAAAAAAAAGGCCACTACACATCATACTCAGAATAATAACACAGCATCAATTCCATAAACGTAGAGTTTTTCGATACAAAAAATACATCTCCAAAATTTCCCTAAACAGCCAAACATCATTGCGAATAATATGTTATACATTTGGATTAGTACAACGACAATCACGGATTCTATCCAATTTTAAAAATCCTAGCTCAATGTAAATGTAATTTATTCTCTGTGGCATACCAGGGAACAGCACACGGCACGCTAGGTGCATCACACACTGGATAAATTTAGGGAGCTATTATTTAAACGATTTTACTAATGGTAATAATTTTGTACTTATCCAATAAATACTAGTAGAAGCAAAGGCCAGCCAGCAGAAGCAACCACCAGGCACCTGACGTACAAATAACGTCGATTTAATGTTTTTATCGACGTTATATGCTAGGTAATGAAAAGTTAATGAAAAAGTAGCACATGCCAGTGAGCAGATGAAACCCATCAGGCACCTGACGTAGTTATAACGTTGATTTAACGTTGTTTCGACGTTATTTGCTAGGAAGACAAATTAAGTAATGAAATAGTAACACAAGCCAGTGAGCAGAAGCAACCCACGGCAAGTCATCTAACGCTGAAATAACGTCACTTAAACGTTGTTATATCAACGTCTGCAGTGAAAGGTCAGGAAGTAAGTAATACATGCCAGCAGAGTGGAATTCCAGGAATTGTGGTTCATAAATCCAAGATCGATCCAGCCTGTTAACTTGATCTGATCCAAAATGTGAGTTAAATATAGAATGAAAATCAGGTCTCTGATTTTTAAGTTCAATGAGACGAGTGCATTTGATCATATATAACCCATCCTGAATTGCACCCTACATGCCAGTGAAGAACACTGCAGGACGAAGCTCTAGCCATGCACGATCCCCACACGACATTTACCCAGCCAATAAACTAATAATAATAAATAAAAATCTCCTTAAAATAAAATCTAAAATCTAAAAAAAATAAAATCTGAAATCTAAAAAATTTATAATAAAAAGTAAAAATAAGTATAATGCCAGTGAAGAACACTGCAGGACGAGGCTCTAGCCATGCACGATCCCCACACGACATTTACCCAGCCAATAAACTAATAATAATAAATAAAAATCTCCTTAAAATAAAATCTAAAATCTAAAAAAAATAAAATCTGAAATCTAAAAAATTTATAATAAAAAGTAAAAATAAGTATAATGCCAGTGAAGAACACTGCAGGACGAGGCTCTAGCCATGCACGATCCCCACACGACTCTTGACCAGCCAATAGATTAATAATAATAAATAATAAGTACGGTACCTAGTAAAATAAGTATAATGCCAGTGAAGAACACTAGGACGAGGCTCTATCCATGCACGAGCCCCACACGACTCTTGACCAGCCAATAAAGCCGCGTCTGCTGCCGATCAATGAAGAAACTCGAGCGCCAAAAAATCCACGATGAGGCCGATAAATAACGCAGGGCCCAGGCCTCGACTCATCGTGGGGTCCCTACACGCACTCAGGAAAATTGCAGTGATATTGTTCAAATAATGACTTCGGAGGATATTATATGTAATAAAATAACGCTTTCCATCAACAATCATGTCAAAGAAATGAAAGAATTCGAACGCTTTGCACCAACAATAACGTAAAATCAATGAAAGAAGTCGAAAGTTTTGAACCAACAATTGTCATAGGAATGACAAAATTATAACGCTTTACGCCAACAATCATACCAGAGGAATGAAAAATTACGTAAATGGGCTATATAATATATATCAAAGCCATTGACATAAAACTGTGATGATGAAACCTCTAAGTATGAAGCCCGGACACAATCTAGACGAGGCACACAATTGCAATAGTTTCTGTTTTCCATCGTTATCAGGTCCCATATAAAAAGCATGCAATAATATACTACGAGTCTTCCAAGTTTCAATAGCAGCAACATAGATACAGGAGCAGGGAAGACGTGTAGGAAAGCATGCAGTAATAAGTCTTAAATTTAAATAGTCAGGCTCATAATGTAATAATAAGTCTTTCTACTTTTAGTGGTCAGGATCATCATGTGAAAACAAGTCTTGAATTTCAATAGTCAATATCACCATGCAATCCTAAATCTTTCAAGTTTCAGTAGTCAGTTTCATCAAGCAATAAAAAATTTTTCAACTTTCAGTAGTCAATATCACCATGTAATAGCAAATTCCTTCAAGTTTCAATAGTCAATATCACCATGGAATGCTAAACTTTCAAGTTCCAGTAGTCAGAATCATCAAACAATAATAAGTCTCGAGGTTCAATAGTATCATAGACACACAGGAGCGGCGTGTGGGTAGTTTGAGCTCCAAGTTGAGAAGATGGCCAGGCAGCAGAAATAAGCACAGGGTTGCGGGTCGTATTAAAAGCTCGCGTGCAGGTCTGATAGCCGCAATCAGGAGTCAGAGTGGCCGGCGCGCACGCTCGCACCTACGGGCCCATATACCCAGTGAAAATTTATAGACGCGGCAGCTTCTGATTTGGATTACCAGAAGCTGGGGCAACTCTAAATTATATTACCCATTGAAAATTTACAGACGCGGCAGCTTCTGATTTGGATTACCAGAAGCTGGGGCGACTCTAAATTTTGTTATTGCGCAACGATGCGGGCTCGTAAAGCGCCATGTTAGGGAGCTTCGTGACAGACACGCAGCCCAGCGATTTACTGCCATTGTTACACCGACTTTAATCTACGTACACATCTGCGAAGAATTCAAACCATGCACAAACCGGAAAAGAACGTTAATACCATCTTAAGAACCAGCAAATGTTCATGGGAACAGCTCTTGGTCCTCTGCATTATGGAAGTCACCTATGTATACTCAGAGAAATATGGGAGTTTGTCCGAAAGACGACCTCTGTTTATTCACTTAAGTTAGCCATTCTGACCCTGTTCGGCCTGGAAAAAGGGCGTATCAATGCTACGTCCGCATACTGCCCGTGCTGTATGTAAGGAAGTGTGTCATTATTTGGACAATGTGACTCGGTCGTTTTTTTGAGTGTGATAAATTGTCCAACACAGGACGGGATTGTGGGATAAATAAAAATAATGTGTCCCAATGTCCAAATGTTGACACACTTTCTCATATAGCAACCTCGCGAGCAGAGAGCATACGTAGCACTGATACCTACTCTCTTGTGTCGGGTCAAACAGGGTCAGTGTGACCCACACAAAGGCAGAAAGTGCATCGATATTTGGACAAAGTCTCACTCCTTTAAAAGTCTCAAATAACCTGCCTTTTTAGGAGCATAGCTTAGAAGGCGCGCGTAGCTTAGAAGGCGCGCGTAGCTAATATCCTCTCACCTCCCGGCAGCGCGGGAGCAATATGCGCAGTACGGAACCATCGCATCCTAATGAACCAATCATAGCAAGCGAATAAAGCAATCATGAACCTCTGCACCGAAAATCATATCAAACGAATGTCCCAATTATGAATCTTCGCACCAACAATCATGTCAGAGGAATGATAATTATAGAGCACTGCAAATACCATTGTCATTGGAACGACATGATTAGGAAGCTTTGCACCAACAATTATAGCAGAGAAATGGCAATTATGGCGCGTTGCACCAACAATCATGTCAGAGGAATGGCAATTATGACGCGTTGCACCAACAATCATGTCAGAAGAATGACAATTATGGCGCGTTGCACCAACAATCATAGCATTATTTTCATGTCTTATCTATTTATTTTTAGTGCATTTTACTTTACTAATTGATTTATTTGTGTTTCTAGGACTGAACTTTTTCTGAACAGAATTTTGTGTTTTGAACTGACGATGGAGCTGGACTCCGAAACGTTTTCTCTTATAAAGACATTGTGAATTTTTGTGGTATTTTCTTTTTTTTTGTGGTAATTTAAACTAAAATCAACTGAGACGAAAGCTAATACAAACTCAACTTATGGTCACGTCACAAGTCCGACGATAAGTACTATCATTACGATACATTTCTCCAGTGTTGGTCCAGATATGCGCCGACACTGGGGGCAATAACCAACGAGCCAAAATAATTGCAGAGACAGAAGAGGTCGCGGAAGTAAGCATAGATCCAGGAGGATCTCCAGTTCTGAGATAGCCTTATAAATGTCCATCATCGCTAACGATACCGTCGCTAGACCGGCCAAGTCAGTTATCTGGGACCGACGACTGGAAGTCTGCGGCTAAGCTAGTGCCGCTGTGACCAGGCTATACGTGCGACAGCTGGCCGACTAAATCATGCGGCCACGCAAGATTTAGTGCCGGTCATCCCGGCAGAAAGAGTGCATAATTTAGGAGCACAGTTGGCGGGCCTTATTACATAAGGACATTGCAGCCTTCAACGTGTTATTTATGATCCGTTACAAGCAAACACTGGCCAAACAAAATATCTTGGCATTTGTTAACGCAATCTTGAAGAATTACGGTGCCGCAAAATCACTTCGCGATGCCGTTAAAAGACTGAGTTATGTTCACTTAGCCTCGTCCAAAAACAAAACTTGTCCACTGCCTCTGCAGTGGAACAACTGTTTCCAGTCACTTGCAAAACAGGTCATGATTGCTTCTTCCAGGATGCATTGTCTTCCAAGACGAAAATTAGAAACATTTTTCCCCAATAACGCATCAATAAACGCAGCAAATGGAGTGTTAAAAGTTCGTGAGCACAAATTGAGATTTTCGTGAGACCCCGGAGCTCGGTAAAGGCCAATAGGCTACGATCCATGCAATGCTAAAGTAATATATGATATGAGAAAAATAAGATGAATTATATGAAATACAAATTAGTAAGTTATTTGAGAGAAATTTTTCTCAAACTCTTGGCTCACGCTTCACGATAGTTTTCTCAAGTAAAGGAAAATACTCGTCTCCTGAACGCTATGAGCAGCTGCACGTGCTACTACAACAACGAAATGATGAGCACATCGTGACGGCGAGCGCGGCAGGCCGTTGGAATTAAAAAACCTGATAGCCGAGCGTAATTGCTTAAAAAACCTTGCATGAACCCACGGTAGAACTGCCTTGAAGTACAGATATTAGTGCGGAGCAGAGGGCAACCTCCTAGCACTGTACCGCCAGAATGTACAGTGGAGTGAGGGCAGGCATGCACTGTACCGCCCGACTGTACCGTGACGTGAGGGGACGGCATGCACTGTACCGCCCGACTGTACCGTGACGTGAGGGGCCAGCATGCACTGTACCACCCGACTGTACCGTGACGTGAGGGACGGCATGAACTGTACCGCCGGACTGTACCGTGAAATTAGGGCCGGGTTTCATTTAATACAATTACCAAGTTATAGTAAATCGCAGTATCTACGTAGTCCCTAATACCCACCAAACCATAATATATAACAATAACTACCTGTGACTATTAGAAACATTATGATCGTTAAATATAATAACTTCTCAGTCCTGGCTGTAAAATATTTAGGAAAATGTGAACTTTTGTCTCGAGCATTGCCTTGGCAACCAGATATACGCAAGGAAACGTTCATTTCATTAAACTAAAGTCCTGGGTTTGGAACAGACAGCTGTCTTGCATCAGAATCATTCAAGCAGAATTTTATTTTAAAGTTTCAAAAAATTTCCTCCACTTGCCGACGCAGACATGCTGGTTTCTCTGGAGTTCAAGAGCACAGAAATTAATTTATTGAAGATCTGAACCAAATATTTCCTGAAGGATAAAGTAAGCCAGATGCGTTGTTCAAAAATTTTCTACGATTCCCGACCTTTTACATACGTTTCCTAGCAACACTGTGAGATATTAATATTCAAAGATATTAATATCTTTGAAATAATAAAATTATAGTTTCATTATTTAAAAATTATTAAATTAAATATTATTTTATACTTTAAAATCCACGGTTTCCCGGTTATCATGCAATTTCAATTCACGACACAGATCCAAACTAATTTCACGAACACAAACGAATTATTGAAAAAATAAAATAAAATCTCCACAAACTAAAATCTTCAGTTAAATTTTACATACATTTTTTAAGTGGATAATTACTGCAGTCATGGGAAAACAGAGTACAGGAAATCATTTATTAGAGACCAGTTCACCACGCTTCGTAAATTGATGTATAGGATCAGTGGTACGCAACTAATTCCACATGACGTTCGTTCTTATAGAAATGTGTAGAACTATGAGCAATATTAAACAACTGCATTAAATATTGCTTTTAAAAGAGTCTGCTCTAACAGAAAACAAACGTATTTGACAGCTTGGTATTATAAGACAACGTTTTAAAATGTTTTTAATATCCACTATATAACAATGACGGTAAATAATTTAACTGTTCGTCTACTGACGGTAACACTGGTTACTGAGCCATTTAGATACGGATTGCAGTGAACGCGATTACTGCATCCTTAGAGGGTAAACTAAAGGATAATTTGCACACGGTGAATAGAGAGAAATAGGATTACGAATTTTGATTAAAAACGTTCTCGACCATGAATCATACGGGAAGAAATACTGCAATAGTTGATCATTTTCTCTATAATTTCTATCGTCATTTATTTATTCAATAAATATGGAACATAATACATTCAATAACATTATGAGTGATGGGATTCAATCAAGCCATGAAGCTCATTGACTATAATTAGTTCATTACTCTACAGCTCTCAAGATCAACATAATACATAAGAGGTTAATTAGTTGTTTGGGGCAAAAGCAGCGTCATATGCCAGCGTAGCGCAGGCACAGAAGGCCAGGTTGAGCAGCTAAAAACAAGCGCTTAGTAGCTAGCAGGGACCTTGAATTTATAGCACGATGCTTCATTAAGATGACAGAGAAGTCTCAAGCTCGAAAAATTGAGGCAATATATTCTAAATGAGGCCGTGTTGCCTGCAGCACCATCATGGCTGTATCCAGGTTCCAGTGACATAGCCTGTATTAATTCTTATACTTTACTTTCACAGTTCAGTGACATAGCATGTATTCTTATACTTTACTTTCACAGTTTCATCATAACTCGCACAATATGTCGACATACGTGTACGTTGTTGTTATAATAATATTCAGTATATTGCCGTGATCAAAACTTTCACAGTTTAGTGACATAACCTGAGTACTTATACTGTACTTATACTTTACTTCCACAATTTCATCGTAACTCGCATAATATGTCGACATAATGTGTTAGTTGTTGTTATCATAATGTTCAGTATATAGCCGAGCTTAAAGTCAACTGGGGAGCTATCACTAGAGATCTCATATCTGTGAACAATCCAGCAGCATCATTCCATTTTGAGACAAACTGAAATCACTGCAAAATTTCAGTTTTATCGCGTGGTTTAAACTGTAGCAATTGATAGATAGCATATGCATTGCACGTCTATTAGGATACGACTATACGAAACTCACCCGTCATTGAAATACCGTAATGGTCAATAAATAAATCTATTTGGAACTTGTGAAAGTCAGTGATTGTTTGGAGTCTGGCACCTAAAATACAGTGGGGGGAAATAAATATTCGTACACTTGAAAAATCGTATTTTAATGAATGTAAGTACACAAACTTAACAGGAAAAGTGATTTAAATTATGTATAGAGACGCATAGTATTCAAAATTACTATCAAAAGAAATTAAATCTCAATGCAACAAAAAACAATGCAACATGTTCACTTTTCGGGNTGGAACGTGCTACATGTTTCTAGTACATTCTGGAATGTTCTGGTGTGAAATATTAGTCAAAAGTTGTTTTGTACGAATACTTTTTTGACCCGAAGAAGTTAACATGTTGCATTAATTTTTGTTGCATTGAGATTTAATTTCTATTGATGCTATTTTTGAATACAATGCGCCTCTATACATAATATAAATCACTTCTCCTGTTCAGTTTGTGTACTTACATACATTAAAATACGATTTTTCAAGTGTACGAATATTTATTTCCCCCCACTGTATATATTTTAGCCACACAGGGGCATAACTTTTCGAGACACTACGTGGACCTGAAATTATATTTATAAATTAGGTAAAAAAAAATTTTTTTCCAAATTAGGAAAGGAGAGGAGAGTCAAAAATTTAAATTTAAACATGTCAATGTAAATTTAATTCATACAAAGAAAAATGCTTTTTAGTTATTTAAAACGGTAGTCGAATGGGAGTTAGGGGAGTGGGATGGACATGCTTGCCATAACCATTACTGCACTTTCAAGAGTTACGGTATTTTATATGAATTTTTCGAAATTTCATATTCAAATGTATTTCCATCAGAACGGAAAGTAAATTGAAGTGAACGCTAATAGTGGAAATAAATGGACCTCTCTTCAATAAAATACAATCCAGTTTTATAATGATTTACAATTTTATATTGTCATTAACTGCCCGGCATGTCTGTACAGCCACCACCAACGTGCAGGGCTAAAGGTTCGTGTGACGCACTGCCGGGCATGTCTGTACAGCCACCAGCAACGTGCGGGGCTAAAGGTTCGAGTGACGCACTGCCCGGCATGTCTGTACAGCCACCAGCAACGTGCGGGGCTAAAGGTTCGTGTGACGCACTGCCCGGCATGTCTGTACAGCCACCAGCAACGTGCAGGGCTAAAGGTTCGTGTGCCGGGCATGTCTGTACAGCCACCAGCAACGTGCAGGGCTAAAGGTTCGTGTGCCCGGCATGTCTGTACAGCCACCAGCAACGAATATTCACGGAAAGAAGCGCAAATGACAGGCTCAAGTGCTGCTAATTCAAGAGGCGGCAGCACGCACGAGGCCACCACATTAACCTGGCCTGGCAGCCATACTCCATGCCGTAGTACGGAATAAAAAGCGACGTTGCACTCAATAGAATAGATGCCGTGCGAGCATTCAATAATTTTTGTCAATCCAAGGCGTAGCTCATTGGAGAACTCGGCTGCATTTAGATGCAGAGCAAGACATTACCTCAACAGCTCAAAGTACGAGAAATTCGTCATTGATAGTTCATCAAATTAACAAATTTCTAGAGCTGAAACTTAATAACTCATTCATCTTCTTAAAATGGCATTCATTTATACTACCCGAGCGTTGCGCATTATTTAGAGAGCTTTTTTTATTTTAACATCAACACTAAAATTTCGAATTAATGCTTAATCGCATTTACATATAGGTATTTAATTATATGTTGAATTACATTCAATATATATTCTTCAACAAGCATTAAAACAATGCGTGGCCCTGAGCTCAAGAAATTAGGCATTGTATGGATTCGAATACTGAAACTTAATTAGCTAGTAACCTTCAATGCTGACAACATGGAAAATAAATAGAAGTACCTATATCGCACAGACGCTCACTACATTTGCATCGCATCATCACGACACAGTAACTGCATGATGTAACTATGCTACGATCATAAGCTGAAAATCAATGGCTTCTGAGAACTTAGACCATTCCGCTGAGACAGTATGCATGGTTTAATGGACATTCCGTAGGCTGATACTCCCAGACACGCAACACAACAGAACAATCGCGCACAAGAACTGCATAACTCGTATAGAAGTGCGCGACTTTCGATGGTTGCAAAACGGTCACTAATGCATGCCATTCAAACAATACAATCCTAAGTTCATCATTTATACTTTAAACCACGATGTACATGAAAACGATGTACATCATTATTAGGATGTACATCAATCAATCATTATAGTTGGAAACCACGATGTACATGAATCGTTCCAACTATAATGATTGTCGAAATAAAATTTTGTGTTCGCATTTCGTTTACAATGAACACTGCCAGAAAGCTTGGTGAATGACTCCTATGTTTTAAATTAAACAGTTAAATTTCTGTCCGTTTTTCATGTGAGCGCACGTTACACTAATTCCAGTCCCTAAGAATATCTGGTGTGCGTGAGGGATATTATCCTCAGGAGCCTCCATCGTAAAATTGTTAGTGCGGCATTCCACAAGCTTGAGGCTAATCAAACTCACTAGCATGGCGACCAAATGCGAGAGCAAGAAAACTTGTGCAATCACTGTGGCGCCGAAACAAACAACGAATAATTGAGGCTAATCAAACTCACTAGCATGGCGACCAAATGCGAGAGCAAAAAAAATAATGTGTGCAATCACACTGGCGCCGAAACAAACAACGAATAATTGAGGCTAATCAAACTCACTAGCATGGCGACCAAATGCGAGAGCAAAAAAACGTGTGCAATCACACTAGCGCCGAAACAAACAACGAATAATTTTACCACTGCAAGTCCAAGACTAATGTCTTCAATATCCGTTAATCATCGAAGCGTCATTCTCCGTTATTAAGCCCGTCTACAGCCTACAAAATTGCCAGCAGTCGAACAATGATTTCTAGAGAAAAATACCCAAATTGAGGTCTAGGGACTCGATCACCGTGTGGACTCAAAGAACGATAATGAAGCATACCTTGCCGCCACACTTTAGTAAAACACTCAAATTGGAAAATTAACCGTAGGTACGTTAATACCGTCGATCAAGCGTCTGAGATGCAGCAAGTACCAGCAATCAAAGAAATTCCACCAAGCAAATGACATTGAAACAACGTTTATTTAACGTTGCAACGTTGCAACGTAACTAAACAACGTTTAATTGAACGTTTCAACGTCAGATGTCCGTTGTAAATGCGTTCAGAAAGGCAGGGCTTGCCTTCGATGCGCTTAGCTGTTCGGGTCATGCATATTCAGTTTTCGCTTCATCATAGACGCATTAACGTACACTTTATATTGGATCTTAATCAAAGCTGTAATACACCAAACGCACATATTTCATTCAATGATTTTATATCAATTGTCCATTTATAAACAAATGAAAAAATCTTCAGTATCGTCATAAATGGCAGCCTCGAGTCCGAATCGCCGAATCGTGACCTTAAAATTCTACCCTAAGCTCTGAAAGTTATTGATATTGATTGATGATATCAATATAATATTGAAAATTTCTAAAACAAAATACGAAACCTGAACCGTTACCGCGCACCAGACTCCCATACCCTGTGAGTTTTAGTAACGAAAATGGTATAACACGAGGCTCCATATATATAATTGCATTGACCATTCTTGAAATTTTTGAGTGTTCACGAAAACGTATAATCTTATTATAAAAAAACTTGAGCGGCAATAAAATGCACAGGCACAGTCGAGCACGAGAGCAGCTCATGAAGTCGATTGAAATACTTCGCAAAAGTTAGAGACAAGCGATCGAAGATTCCAGATTTATTGAGTAAATTTCCAGGGACATTTTCACAAACTCATCAGCAATAGAACAATGCCGAAATTTCTTGTGGGTGGATAAAACGTCAATATATATTTCCTACAGTACACGAGAGCAAATGTGCATTCTCTCATTAATACACGTGTGCAAATGTATGTCTAAATTATGGATGATTGGGAGCACAAAAATCTCATAATAATAACAATTAGAAAATTCCACGATAATCAGCAAGTATAATAAGAACGTCTTCAGCGCAATTTTTCATTGATCGCTTATACAATAAATGGAGTAGTGATGACCAATTAGTTGGCATTATAATCAGCTAACAAATAATTAATCTAACAAATAACAAGAGGCTAGAAAACTTTAATTGTGAGCAGGACCAATCACTGCCAGAGCTGCTGCTACCTGACAGTGCAGGGCGCCAATTGCGACAGACGCTCAGATTACGAGGACTGTAACTGTAATGTTGTAGCAGTAGAGTGAACTTAGTGAAGTAGCAAGGAAGTAGGAGTAAAGTAGGAAATAAATAAAAGTGAAGTAGCAAGGAAGTATCAGGAGTGAAGTAGCAAGGAAGTATCAGGAGTGAAGTAGGAAGGAAATATCAGGAGTGAAGTAGGAAGGGAGTATCAGGAGTGAAATAGGAAGGAAGTAGCAAAGTAGGAGTGAAGTAGCTAAGAAGCAGTGAAGTAGCAAAGATGTAGGAGTGAACTAGCAAGGAAGTAGGAAGGAAGTATGATTTAAGTAGCAAGGAAGTAGATGAGAAGTAGCAAGGAAGTAGGAGAGAAGTAGCAAGGAAGTAGGAGAGAAGTAACAATTAGCTGAGAAGTAACAAGTAGGAGAGAAGTAGCAATGAATTAGAAGTGAAGTAGCAAGGAGGTAGAGAAGAAACAACTATAGCTAACTACCTTGTTAAATGTTCTTGACATTTTTAATTCATCCGTAACAGAAATTGTTTTCACACATTTTCAAGGTTTTGAAATTGTGAAACAAGAATTAGTGAACGCCCCAGCATTTTGCCTAGCTCAGGATATCCAGCTGTTGAGTCCAAATGTAAGGAAAAGCGTTAAGTGAGACAGGGGCTCCTTAGCCAGAATCTCCAAGGCTCTTCATTACATATTCATTTCAAGTTCAAATTCTGGTAGACACAAAACTCCAAATTCTGAATAAAACTGGGGATAGAATGCAAGGCTCTGAGTGATGGGATCTCTAATTCATTTCAGATAGGAGACCCACGGAGGAATAGCAACAAAGAGGTCGCACGTGACTGTATGTTAGTCGTAAATTAACGGTAATGATCATAAAAAGTTTGGTTGGTTAGTCAATCTCTGTTACTGAAGCAAAGAGTTAGTAATTCAGGTTTGGAGGAATGGGATATCAAATCTCAGGTATAACAATTCATTTATTGACATATGTCCTGAAATGCACATGAACAAGGAAGGTGGTAAATCTCTTACCTCCAAAGGATCAAATTTGCGAGTAAATTTTAGTTTGTTACTTTTCTAAAAGTGGATTATTGCAGAACTTTCATCTAACAAATGATATAAAATAAGCCAATGCATTATAATGTGATAAGTTGGAGCAGCACGTTATGCTAGGCTCACTTCAAAAATTTCCTCTCAAAAATTTTGATTCCTAGGTTCCAACTTAACCTTCTAGGGAAATTTCCATACATTAAAAATTAAATTCATGACCACAACAGCCTCATCACTGCAATTTGCTTTGTTCTAGAGGAAATGTTCTTCATGCCTCTGCCCATCACTAATCATCTGACTAGTATAATAATATAATTCATATTATTATAGTCAATATAATTTATATATAAGTAATTTTCAAGTATCCAATATAATTCATATATTGGATGCTTATAATCCTCAATACATACTGAAAGGATTGTGTCTACCACATGACTAGCCCAGTAGCATCATTTTGTCCATACCACTCAAGTTTTTTGAGCTGCAAATGGGAAAAAGCAACATAAAATATAACATTGATTTGCCACATTTTGGTTCAATGTATGATCATTCATGGAAGGATAACAAATTTTTTTCAAAAACTATAGGAAATCTTAAAGCCAAATCAAACGTCAGTTTCTCCATGCATCTTCAGTGATTAAATTGTCTTTAAATGAGGCAGCTACTTCCAACTTCAAAACCTATACATACTCAAACTTGGCATCCAAAGCTTTATTTATTAACCTCCAAACAACCATCTATAATAAATTTACAATGACTATTATCCCCTCTGAAATGAGGGTCCATAAAGTCTACCTAAGCCAAAAGTTGAAAGGCTTACAATGTACCTATACATACTCTGAGTTTCATTAAATTCATTATTTCTAAAGTAAACTAGAATGGACACAACACGTACAAATAAACGTTTCATTCAAATAAGTGAAGAGTGCCAGTTCACATAATCACCTCTAGAATTCTACTCTACAGAAATCAAAATGTATTTATTGATAAATAATAAATTAGGCATACATTAAAGTAAAATAGTTGTAAATATGCCTTATTAGGGCAAATCTAAAAGTTTTTATGCAATGTCCAAGACTTAGACAGATAAGATTTTGGCTTGGAAATTACTTGGAAATTCATGCTTTCAAAATGAACTATCATTTATCATGGTAGCATCATAGTTCTTGGTTTACTAATATTGTTCAGTAGAAAAGCTCTATTCAAGGGTCAGAAAGTAAGTATACATAAATTCCAAGCATGAAGTTGGGCAGGCATGGAATATACGTAAAATGGGGTAACTTAGACCGGCGGGGTAACTTAGACCACTTTTCGTTTTTTTAACAAAAACCCCCACAACTCGGAAACTATTTGACATAGAAAAATTTTGTCAATGGGCATTAAAGGCCTAATACTGAGGCTACATAACACAATAGAAAGATTTGAAAAGTTTGCATATCTAATAGGTTAAAAAATTAAAAATGTGACCCATGAAAAAAAGCTATTATTTAAAGCCTGTCAGAGTACCCCCTTCAATTTTTTTATTTTTTAGTTAAATAACTCCAGGTTTTGATGCATTGTAGTAGAATTCTTCTAGTTATGTATGCAACTGACAAATTTTAGGAAAGTGTCATAGTTTGCAAATGGGGGGCGCTGCCCCCAAATGGGGTAACTTAGACCACCTAATGTCAGCCCTGACGGGGTAACATAGACCGGCTTGGAAGTTAATAAAAAATGACCATATATAACATATTTTATGTTTGACAGCCTATTTATGTTTTTTATTTATGTTTCAGACTCTACAGAGTCTTATATATGGTAATTTTAACTTAATTTCCAAGCCAGTCAATATTACCCTATCAGGGCTGCCATTAGGTAGTCACATTTCCCTCATTATGGGGCGGCACCCCCCATTTGCAAACTATGACACTTTCCTCAAGTTTGTCATTTGCATATGTAACTAGAAGAGTTCTACTACAATGCACCAAAACCTGGAGTTATTTGGAGCTATTTTACCAAAAAATATAATTGATTTAACCACCCGGTCTAAGTTACCCCAAGAGCTGGGGTAACAAAGACCACCACTTTTTTTGAAATTACATAAAGACTCTGAGAGGCAGGAGCCAGCAATTTATGGTGAGTGAAGCTAGAGTATAGACCTGTATTTTGCACGTTTCAATTCAAGTTTAATTTAGCTAGTAAAAAAATGGCATCATTTATAGAAAAAAAAGTGGTCTAAGTTACCCCATTTTACGGTACCTTTCAAGACGCCACCAGAGCTTATCCCCTATTATTGGAGTCCAAGATTCCAGCTAGTTGAATTACTTCTTATATAATTGTTAACCAAGTGCATGAACAAGCCACGTGGTTAAATTTTATGAAAACACTCACTTTGGAGCCAGAAGGTTTCAGTAATAAGTTTAAAAAATTCTGATTGTAATTTTAGGCTAGTGCTGTTCTACTTACTACTAGCTAATAGCTAAGTCTAGCTTATAGTTCCAATATCTCAAAACCCCAGGTTCAGGTTCTTCTACATCTATATACATATATTTGCTAACCAGCATTGAACTTCCAAGCTACAACTACTAGTATCAAAGGATCAATACCACATAAGTTGCCACTCAGCAAAAACTGCACATATGTACCTTGCCAGTTGCCGCTTGACACTAAAAACTGAAAATACTGGTCAGAAGTACAATTTCTAGGGTCTGATTGCCTCATAATAACTAAAAATTCCTTTTCCTTGTGAAAAGATATGACTTTGTTTTGCTTACAAAATAGATTGCTTGTATTGAGGGCGGTGAAATTAATGCTGCTGACAAGGTTATCTGCATTGACAGTAAAGCTTCCTTTATATTTAAAGACTTGAATACCATACATACTTTCCAATGTAAACAAAAGTAAAAGTATATAATTGGGCTGCTAAATTCAAAATTTTTTAAAATATTTCACTCTGGAGATGCATAATTTCAGTAATAAGTAGGAAAATTCCAATCTTGATTTTAAAATGGCACCATGATACAGAACTAACCCATACGCAATATATGATGCTCCTAATAATCATCAACGATGCATCTATTGCTTCTATGGATGAATGATTGTGCATACCAGGCAAAATTCAGGAGTGGAAAATTTAGTGTCATTGCAGTTGGTCAGATTCTACTTGTATAAACTATTTACTATCACTGCCAAACAAATCACCACTGCTAAATCTGCACTTACCTAGACGCTCCTGAAGATCCTCACTAAAATCTGTATCATATACTTAGGTCACTAGGTCAGAACTACAATTTGTAGGGCATGATAACCACATTATTACTACAAAACTGTTTTGATCGTGCAAGAAAGATGTGATGTGCAAGTGTGGCATGCTTCAGGTTTGTTCATAAAATAGGTTGTTTCTATTGCAGGCTGGCCGCTGGTAACTAAGTGCTGCTGCCAAAGCTGGCTAGGTTAGTGCCTAGTCACAAGTGGCAATGTTTGAATGTAGCATACTGGCATTGACATTTGACAATAGAGTTAGTTACTAGCCTACTACTTGCACTATGTAGCTGAAATCAACTGATCAACATGGTTACAGTCTTATAGAAGCAACACAACATTCAAACAAAAATATTTTCAATAAATTTTGTACTTTTCTCGTATTTATGTGACTAAATAAGAATAAAAAGGAATTATGTCTACGAAGTTTGTTCCGATCAAAAACCTGAAGAAAACATCTCTTGATAAAAACCAAAGAACATGAGCAGAAAAGCAATCTGTAAATTGGAAGCAATTTTTTCTTAATTGGAGAAGATTATGGCAAAATCAGTTACATTTAAATATCAATACCTTTTATGATTCAGTCGTTCAAGTGGTCAAGATTGCGAGCGAATAATCCAGAGACGCCAAGAGTTAGTTTATATCATGTGACAGCAGCACGTTACATCCATCCCCTCTCACTGCTTCACCGACACTGTCGCTTGTGATGCCAGTGAACGCAATAATCTATATGATTCTACCCGCTGTCTGCATCATGTATGAACATATATTAACATAAAATTATAATTCTTCACAAGAATACCAATAAATGACTCGTGCGCATAAGTATTTTGCCGTTAAGTGCCACTCTGTTATTATTGTTGTTCACAGGTCACGGAACTCGTGCTCGCCATATGATCGATAGCAAAATACCGTAGGTGCACGCTCTCTCTGACGTCGGTGTTGAAGACGAATGCACGTTTTTTTTCTTCGAAAATTTAGTGAGAATTCGATTTACAGCAAAACTTGAGTTCGTGAGCACACAATTATTATCGAAATTGTCTAAATGAGTAATACATGCATGTTTAGACTCGAATGCCCTTCCGGAAAAACTATTACTATGTAGCGGCAGATTAAGTTACAAACTACGGTACTGTACATTACGTTACTGTACAGTGTCATGTAATGCTCTCAATGAATTGAAATGATCCTTCTTAACTTTTTCGCATTTTTTCAATTGTCACGGTGATTCCGATAACGAAATACGACGGCAAGACATGAACTCGATCGCCCGAATATTTTAACAGCGCAAATACCTAGACACTCGCCAAAAACAGGATTCGTTCAACTCAAAAGCGCTTTGATTCGAGCCCTGCCTGACACGGGACTGAACTTTTTCTCCAAAAGGGATAGGAAGTAGTAAATTTTAATTCTGTCTTATTTCACAGAAAAATACGAAAGAATGAGAAAAGCTATGTTCACTTAGAGATGATCAACTTAAACTAAGGATTACAGTATCCTGGCCTCTAGTATCACGTATCCTGGCCGCTGTTATCACATATTTTGGTCGCTGGTATCGCGTATCCTGGCCGCTGGTATCACGTATCATGGCCGCTGGTATCACGTATCATGGCCGCTGGTATCGCGTATCCTGGCCGCTGGTATCGCGTATCCTGGCCGCTGGTATCACGTATCATGGCCGCTGGTATCACGTATCCTGGCCGCTGGTATCTCGTATCCTGGCCGCTGGTATCACGTATCATGGCCGCTGGTATCACGTATCCTGGCCGCTGGTATCTCGTATCCTGGCCGCTGGTATCCCGTATCCTGGCCGCTGGTATCACGTATCATGACCGCTGGTATCACGTATCCTGGCCGCTGGTATCACGTATCCCGGCCGCTGGTATCACGTATCCTGGCCGCTGGTATCACGTATCATGACCGCTGGTATCACGTATCCTGGCCGCTTGTATCACGCATCCTGGCCGCTGGTATCACGTATCCTGGCCGCTGGTATCACGTATCCTGGCCGCTGGTATCACGCATCCTGGCCGCTGGTATCACGTATCCTAACATCATGCACGTCTCGAGGCATAAGACGAATAGGACCACGAAAATAAACACGTATAATTGGTCCCATTAAACAGAGTTTATTCGCAATATTTCTACTCGATTTAATGGCCGAATTTCATTGCAATTTAAAATCCTATCAATTCAACCAAGTTTAATAAAACTTCATCATCGACTTTATGCCTCAACGAATTCGAGGATATCAGTTTCATGTTGAATATGTAATTTAATGTAAAACTTATCTTAGAAGTCAATCAACACTTTCTAGTAGACTTGATTCGTGTGAGAATATAAAACAATACTTCTAGACGCTAATTATATTTTACTATCATACACACAAATTCATTAATTAGAATATTAATAAAAAACTATAAATTCCTCAATCGATGAGGCCTTGTTATCATCTTACCTACGAGATTCTCCTGATTCAGCACTGATTTATACCCCAATGAAAGACTTTTCCATGAATATTTTGCATATATTTTCAGCCATGTATGTCCCAATCCCGACATAAGAAATTTGTTGTGGAGTGGCAAGTGTCAATGGGTGTTGCATTCAGCAAGAAAACCTGTTAGAAAACCTGTTTGTGTTATTTTATTTAACTTCATATAAAATGATAGCTTCAGCAGGTACTACGTACCATCAGGCCTAGGCTTGCAACTATGAAGAAGATAAGAAGTATATATATTCTCGAACTGACAATCATATAATAAGCATTTTCCCACACAGTGAAAAATTATACTTAACTATTAAATGTTGACAATTAAAAAGGAGAGCATAGAATGACTCGCACCAAGAATTATAAAATATTTATAGAATTGTTATATTACATAATTAAAATACTTGTATAATAATAGTGTCACACCGTGGATAAGAATAGAGTAAAAGTAAACAATCAAAGAGGAAATATCAAATAAGAGTATAGATTTGTAAGTAAGGCAGGAGGCTATAATATTTATAGTCTCACACCGTTGATAAGAATCGAGAAAAAGTAACCAAGAAGTATCAAATAAGAAAAAAAGTAAACAATCGAACACGAAATATCAAAAAAAAGAGAAAAGTAAACAATCAAACACGAAATATCAAAAAAATATAACTCAGTACTCACTGCAGTGAGTGACAGAGAGCGCATTTTCTCGTCGACGAAAACTTGAGGTCGCGGACAGACGGACGGACATGGCGAGCACAATAGTGCATTTTTTCCCATAAATGAGGAAATACGCTAAAAAGAGAAAAAATAAACAATCGAATATGAAATATCAAATAAGAGTATAGCATAAAGTAAGGCAGGAGGCTATAATATTTATACTCTCACACCATGGATGTGAATAGAGAAAAGGTAAACAGGAAATATCAAATAAGAGTATAGAATTAATTGATTAATCAAGGCAGGAGGCTATGAGTCTTGACGCTTGCGCTTGTGCCTGGCGTTGGAGGCAGCGAGCAGCGGCGCCATGGACAGCAGGTGAGCCGTGCGGTCCAGCCAGCGCTCCCGGTCCCTGACGCTCTCCTGCGGTATGTAGGACATGTCAGACACAGAGAGAGGCGTGAGGCACATACACGTGAGGCACGTATGGAGAGGCGTGAGGCACATGCACGTGAGGCACGTAGGGAGAGGAGTAAGGCACGTAAGGAGAGGCGTGAGGCACGTAGGACACGTCAGGCATGTAGGACACTTGAGGCAAGTAGGGACAGAAGTGAGGAACATAGGACTAGGAGGCACGTAAGGAGAGACGTGAGGCACGTAAGAGGCGTGAGGCACGTAAGGAGAATCAAAATGATGGTTTCAAGAATCAAATATTTTTGACTCTGGCGGAAATGAAACGATTTGAAAAATGGCGAAGACAAATTTTCTGACACATAAAACGGTAAAATATTTTCATGTGAGCACACATAAAGCCCTTTCATGGATGAAGAACTAAAATGTTCCAACATCCATTGAATATACAATGGCCTGGCTCGAGCCTGATGTTCTCATCATATAACATTTAATGACCTGACTAAAGGCTGATGTTCTCATCATATAACATTTAGTGACCTGACTAGAGCCTGATGTTCTCATCATATGATATTTCTTGGACTAGCTAGAGCCTAGTGTCTTCATCATATAATATTTCATGGCCTCATTAGAGCCTGATGTCCACACCACATAGTAAGATTTAATGACCTGGCTAGAGCCTGCTGTTCTCATCATATGATATTTCTTGGACTAGCTAGAGCCTAGTGTCCTCATCATATAATATTTCATGGCCTCACTAGAGCCTGATGTCCACACCATATAGTAAGATTTAATGGCCTTACTAGAGCCTGAGGTCCTCATCATATGATATTTCTTGGACTAGCTAGAGCCTAGTGTCCTCATTGTATATATTTCATGGCCTCGCTAGAGCCTGATGTCCAGACTAGGGAACAGAGCCTGATGTTCTCACCATATATTTCATGGCCTTATTACAGCCTGATGTCCACACCACATAATATTTCATAGCCTCTAAAGGGCCTAGTGTCCTCACCTGGCCTCCCCGGAAAAGTCTGATCTCGAGTCGGTCAAGCTTGGCAATTTTCTGTGAGGTCTCATCAGCGCTGCAGTGCTGAGCGTCGTCCATTATGGGCCTGAGCCTGTCCCTCAGAACCTGCATAATCGCAACATGTTATTCCGCTGCATTATAACAGCAGTAAATTCATAAATATTCTTTGGTAATACAATTCCTGCGCATTGTTTAACAGTCGAATTTTACACACAACACAAAGGTATACAGTGGGTCCTATAGAGGCGTGAGGTCAAGGTCAAGTTCTGTAATTTTTGTGTTACGTTCCTAGCATTGGAAGAGCTTTGGATGAATATTTTATAAGAACGTTATCCTGCAAAGATAATCGCCTAAGAGAGGCATTGAATAAACATCGTTCTCCCTCCTTTTGATCAAATGTATGAATATAATTAAAAGCCCATTTTTTTCTGGCATTCTACTGAGGCCTAATTTCGGTTTTGACTCTGAGCAGCGCCTCCACTTCAAGGCCTCTTTTTAAGTCTTCATTTATTTTCCTTCTGAAATTCTTTCCTGTATATTTTTTGTGAATGCTTCCTACTGTCTGTGAATTTTCGAATGTGATGTTTATTCCTATCAGCGGGACTTTATTAAAGCTTATTCAACAAAATAAGATAAACAAACACTATTCTAATGTTTAATTGCATGGGAAATACAAATATCATATTAAAACAACAGCATCATTAAATGTTGACTAGATAATTGCAATTTTGTAAAATTTAAGGTTTCCTTTCCACAAAGTTTATCCTTTGTGTCAGATACTTTTTGCGCCCACTGTAAGTGCTCAATTTTATGTCAAATAATTGTAATGAGACAACGAATTACCAGATTTCAGACCATAGTACTATCTAGCCTAATAGAGCATCAAGTGTTTTGATGGGCTTCAAATTTGAACGTTGATGAATTGTTGCAAAACTGATCAGGAGTCAATACTCATAAACCAGCTCACTAATGCACACAAGTTGATACTCACAAACTCCCTCACTAATGCACACAAGTTGATACTCACAAACCACCTCACTAAAGCACACAAGTCACTACTCACAAACCGCTTCAGGAATATACAGACCTGAGTTAGCAAGGCAGCAAGACGAGGTCTGTCCGGAGCAGATGTGATGGGCAGCAAGTGCAGTCCCAGCTCGTAGAAATGAGGGCCCAGCTTCTGCAGGTCCACCACGCAAGCATCAGCGCTTAGAATTTCTCTGTAAACAAAAATATTCATAGCATATTTTGCGCTTGGTTTGTAATTTACGGTATCTACAAGGAAACATTATAAACAGTTCGGGAACATTAACAATTGAATTATTTGATGAGCACTCAAACTGAATGTTTCTAAAAATCATCCTGCTACCATAAAAACCCATTTCTCATGTAGAAAGGCAGCCAGTAATTTTGCAGTCAGTTGTAGTGAAAATATTTATACTCTTTGACAAATAATAGAGTGATTCCACTCATACTGCACACAGGAGACTTAACCCTTTAGCGGGCAAGCATTAAAATATCCATAAATTAAAATTACAGAAACCATTTCAAGAAAGTAAGAAGTATTATACAATATATTTATTTATATGAATTTTTGCAAATTTTGCCTATTGAAGGTTTAAATTGCACTTGAAGAATTCAATAAATGCAATCAGTACACAAAATTTTTCTTTCTAATTAAAATTCAGTTTATGCAAATGAAAAATTAGAAACATAAAAATTTAATTTAATTAAATTTAATCAAGTTGCCAAAATAAATAAATATATATATTGATACTTCCAAATTTTGAAGAAAATGCGGAAAGAGCGTCAATTCCATTGTCCGAGTCAAAACCTTCATTTAAATGCTCATATTTCAATTTGTGGACTTTGCAGCTGGTGATGCTATAGATAGAACGATGGTCAGATAATTTGCGATTGACTGAGGCAGTATAAGGATGCCTCAAAAACAAACAAGAAGCCGTGGTGAGGCTTTTTGTGATGCGATTTCAAGTGTTCATATATGGTAACTTACCAGTGAAAGGGTTAAGATAGCCCTTTTTCCTACCTGACTACACTAATGCACAAGATGTTTGATTAGGTTGACTTATGTACTCATATGACCATGAATTGGTGTACCAGAAATGGCCTCAAATTATGATGCCACTTCAATGTCACTCATTGTCATAGACTTCCAGAATAGTTAACTTGTACATCTCTCAGTAGTAGTTTACAAGAAATGGCATCCAAGAAAGATGCTACTGATTTGTCACTCATTGTCCTAGACACCTAGAAAAGCTTGCTGGTAAGTCTCCCAGTAGTTGTCCACAAGGAATGACATCTAAGAATGACACCACTGATATGTCACTCATTGTCCTAGACATCTAGAAAAGCACACTGGTATCTCTCCCAGTAGTTGTCTTCAAGAAATGGCATCTAAGGATGACACCACTTATATGTCACTCATTGTCCTAGACATCTAGAGAAGCTAACTGGTATCGCACCTAGTAGTTTTCTAACTTGTCTACAATGAATGGCATCTATGGATTACACCACATATATGTCACTCAATGTCCTAGACATCTAGATGATCTAACCTGTATCTTTCACGGTAGTTGACAGGCAGCTGAGCAGACACAATGGGGAGGCGTTTGGAGGAACACAATGGGCGGGCCATCCAGCAGGGCAACTCTATTTTGGATCCTGGCAGGATGTCTTCATTCCCAGATGAGGCATCAAGGTAACCTGTAAGGCAAAAGTTTCATTAAACATACAACAAAAACTATCAATTTAAAACTTTACTTAAATACATAGAAATGGGAGAATTTAAACCTCTGCACAGAGAAATCAAATATTATTTAATCATGAATGCAATCGAAAAATTAAAATTTAAGAGAAGAAGTGTTGAGAATATAAATGATCGATTCATGAGATTGAATGCCTAATCTAATAAATATAAGACAATTCATGCACGTAAAAGCTTATTTATGTTGCAATATGCTGGTATGCACTCAAAGAGTCAAGAGACTGCCTGACAGGTTGACCATACAGGTAACTCATCAAATGTGGAAATTACATTGCATATTTTAAATTTCAGTGAACTAGTTTAACCTTAAACCAGTATTCATAAATTTACAGATACCTTAATAGTTAATTAGCCTCAAATTCTTAGCTAATGAGCAAATGACAAGAGTTGTGCACAACTATGATTCTTTAGATAATCTCAGTTATTCTCAGAAGTCAGAATTTATAATTTAATTCTAATCTAAATATTCTTTAATTTAAACTTATTTCAATCATTTTAAAATGCCTCATAATATGCTACTTAGTACTTACCCAGTCCTTTGACAGTGACTTCAAATTTGCAAGGAACTCGGTCTTGGGAAGCTAAAATGTCCTCAACACTAAAGTAATTTGGATAATAACTAGTATAAAAATTTGCCATGACTTTGTCTAAACTAAATTAAGTGATCTTTACTGGAGTCTGAAGATGTGATAAATTAATTTTACAATATTTTGATCATTTAATGACTGTGTTCTGCGGCAGAACACATGCAGAAGTTCAACTTCTGCGCGTAGATGAAACAATCAAAATGTTTAAACTTTAGACTTTAGAGCCCCCTGTGCTGTGCCTTTGCAAAGTAATATCAAAGAAAATCAGTAGGTTTAACCCAATACAAGCTTCTTGAGTTCTTATGTCATGTCAACAAACATTACCCTCTAAACCAGCCTAAACTCTAATAATGCCTCATTGCCTCCATATTTTCCATTCTATCTTTAGCCTACCTAGCAGGCTAGGCTACCTTGAGATCATCAGTTTACACTTAACAGGAAATTTGTGATGAAAATTTCTAAAATACTTCTAATATATACATCATATGATATATCAATATATTTGTTCAAACAGCCTCAATTTGTTCCTAAACAAAATCATCTGTTATTCTGTTTCATTTTCACTGACAATCTGACTGTATTCAGTGTATTGTATGTCTGTATCAGTATAGGTAGCCTATGCAGTGCACAATGCACATTGTTGTATCAAATTGGCTACTTGTAACACCTAAACTCAGTAACATTTTCGGAGCAGGCACTTTTTCTTTCATTTGACCTATATCTTCATTCTTTCCTAAGCAAGTGACTCGTAACACGGTAACATTAGACATCATATAATATTTTGAATTTTCCGCCGCGCCATCGCTAATAGACTAATGTTCAAGTGACGCGCACCCGTGCGCTAGAGGGACCTCCGTTAGAGAGGTGCGCACTGCGCAGCCGCAGCCGAACACCACCAATTTTTAATTAAGAGCTGTTCTCAAATTTCTGACATCAAGTTTGTATTCGAAACTGTTAAGATTGTAAAGAGAATGGTGAATTTCGCTAAAAAATAATTGTTAAATTCACATTTCCCTCTATCAAGTTTCACTGATTTTTTTTAGTTATCCTGGTAGAATGGACTACGGCATTATGACTCTCATTCAACAGTTTACAAATTGAGATGCTGGCGATTAAGTAAATTCGTTTGAAGGACATTGGTTATTTTTTGAAAATATTACTAGCATAGTGACTCCTGAAACCTTACCATACATCATTGCTTCATTGGCACGTCGCAATCTGTTGCCCAATGCGCGATTAGCGGTCACAAATTATGATTAGCCTGACTAATAAGCTGCAAGTGAACTGTGATTGGAAAGTGCTCTCTTTAGCATTATCTTCGTATTTATCCGTGTTTGATTTTGTTCCCAATGGCAACTTGTGCCACTCTACTGTCAACTTCAAAATTTTGTATCAAAGTTACGCTGATATTGTTTTTACTAATTGCCGTTACTGTTAGGTGGTTAACATTTATCAAGGGCAAGGAAGTTATCTAATTGGTGTTTACGTGGCTGCTCTATAAATATGCTCAGTTAACCCTCTACCGCCGTATGTCACTATCCGGGAACATAACTTTCAACTCGAATTATACGTATATTATTGACTGTAGCTACCTGAGAACATTTGTACGCAACAGAGAATGTTTAAAGTTGTCGTGCGTGGCGGCAACCATCACTGCAGGCCATTTTACGCTCAATAGAACGTCTCCTTTTTTGGGAAGTAGACTTGTAACATATTGCTTCGGTTATTTATGTCAGGCAGTAGACGTTAAAGTTCTTTTTACCGTTTAATGGTGCTTGACTGCCAAAGATTTGTGAATTTGACCGGCGAAGCAGCAGATGAAGAACTTTGCGCATCACCGACGAGTCTTAGGGCCCAATGATGAAGAAGAAATGCTTCGATTGCTGGTGCGAGGATTTGCGTGTCCACAACAGGACTTCACTTCCTCAAGAATAAAAATATTTCACTTGATGTCCGCGGATTCTTTTCCCTCGGCTGCATTGTCTTGCCATGCAGCTTCTCGCTGACGTCAGGTCGGCAGTTATAATTTCTGGGACGAAGACCGCGAAATTTAAACTGACTGAAGACGGTTTCGTCTTGGATGTGGTCAAGCTTGCGAGTGTCTGCAGATGTTGTCTGAGTGCCTGCTGCAATTTAATATCATTAAATTCTGAGATAACTCATTTAGTAGAATAGGATAGAATAGAAGTGTCGGCATTGAAGAAATATGCCCATGGCCTGTTGCGGATTCTTGAAATTTTCGTGACTTGATTCACAAGGGATCCGGCCTTTGGAACCCGATCTATCCATAACTGACGACTGTTTGAGATAGCTGCTGGACTTTTTGCAAGGCTCGCAAGGGGCTAGGCATTCCAAGACTGAACATATGCTCAAGCATAGCTTCGTCTAGTCTGTTTTTGAAGATGTTCATACTCGGAGCGTCAACGATGCTATCAGGGAGGTTGCTCCACATGTCGGTGACTGTTCGAGAATACAACCCAATCGGCTTATTTTTAAAGCAGTTGATGACCCATTTGCCTGATTGGTTTAATATATGTCGTATGCTACATTTCCTGTTTTTTTTTGTCTAATTTTCGTATATTACTGTGACTCTTGTTTATGGTCGGTTTTACTTAAAAGGGGCGTGTAATCTTAAAAATAACTTCTTTTACATAGGAACTTATCCATTTTTTTGTGACAAACTTTTTTAAATTTTCTACGGGCTCCGTGTGCAATAGCACGCGCATTTTAACCGTCGTTTTCTTATTATTTCAGTTTTAAAGACGTACACTGTTTCTTCTCATGTCTTTAGTAACAAATAGGACAGGAATATTTTCCGTATTGGAGCGTGAGTAATAACAAACTTGGCTGGCTTATTGCAAGATGTAGAAGCTTACTATTTAAACTGACGCTAGATGAGCACATGCTATTCTAGTAGCCTCTTTACCCAATTTTACGCTTAAGTCATATTTCATTCCGCGGGTGATAACGCTAGAGCAGCCTATGAAGTGTAAAAGGCATAACGCCGTATGTCCACAGTGACCGCTTAATCATGCTCAGGCGTGGTCATACTGCATCTGACCAAACCAATTCCGGCCTAACCTCTTCTGGCCTAGCCTACACATGTTGCAACATTTTTTACTCAAAAACGAACCTGAGCTGACCTGATCCAACCTCATTGGCTGCAGGAGGTTTGAGAGGCGGGGTAAATGAGCAGGGAGAGTCAGTCATTAGCTGGAAGAAGATTTTGAGTCGATGCAGCGTTAGGCCACAACATGTTACGCAGGATTATTGACGTGAGTACAGTTAGCTAAGCTAAAGACCAAGAAGTTGTTATTCCTCTAACTAGCGTTTAGATTACCTGTGTGGCAATGGAAATGGTCTGTGTTGTAACCAATTGTACAACGTGGCTTAGTTCGTAAAATACCAACACCGACTACGGTTGCACTTCTCTCTGCTTCTTCATACGTCAACTTCGGTCACATCATCTGTCAACGAGAATGACGGAAAGCTCGAAGATGTTCCAGTCTGGCGTGGAGAGCGTCGACGAGTATATACAACAATTTAGACTTCAACATAGTGACAAACTTGCCGCATCTGCTGCGAAGAAAGGTTCGCCTTTGTCAGCTAGGAATCTTTCGAACGTCTTGCCTGTTGAAATTAGTACTGACTTGCAACAAAGGTTGAAGCCACGGTTACTAACTGACGTCAAACATGAAGATTTGGAAGCTCATTTAAATTCGTCTTGCGAGCCTAGATTTGTCTTAAGCCCGGTCCACACGCTCAGTTTTCACAACGATTTGTCTGCGCAGTTTTAAGTCGGATTGAAATCGTTGCAATTTTTAGAGCGTCCACACGTACGGTACCGACTTATCTGAGTAGTTTGCTCAGTTTTGCGCGATCTCGCCATGGAGACGTCCCGGACAAATTTTGCGGCCGGTCTCCCCAAATTCGGCGAGCATGGAATATCTCCCGAAGTAATGAACGTAGCTCGATAAAACTTGATACTGTATTCATTAGGACTTAACGGTGATGTTTAGCTCGTGAACATTTTTGGAATTTCACCTTCATTCCTGAGTTATATGACGATACGTGCTGAAATTTGCAGTGAGCATGACATTTCTTCTTAACTACTGTACAGATTTGAACGAAACGTTGAATATAGAAACCTTACCTCCCAACTGCGATGTTTAGTTCGTGAAAATTTTTTAGATTAGATAAAGCCGTATAACTCGCAAACGAAGGCAAAATCGAAAAAAAATTGTCATATGCTAAACATCACCGTTAAGTCCTGAATACGTGTACCACGTTTTATCGAGCTACGTTCATTACTTTGGGAGATATTCCATGCTCGCCGAATTTGGGGAGACCGGCCGCAAAATTTGTCCGGGACGTCTCCATGGAGAAGGCAGTATTTTCATAAATTTTGGCATTGTGCCTTGTCAAAAAAGAGATTGAATCATTTAGGGATTGCGAGGAATCAAAATACAAGAGAGATGGCTTGTAGATGTCTTCTTTTCCAGGTCCAGATGGAATCGATTTTTTTTATTCATTCCCAATTATTTACGGTAAATGCTCAACTTATTTTACAGCTGTTTCTATGTTTGCGCTTTCATCGATTTCGTTGAATTTTTCTACTAAACCCTCGTATGTCTCCATCTTTTTTGTCCCTGTTACTATAGTCCTTGAATTTTACTTACCAAATGCAAGAAAAACTTTCGTATAGAAAAGTAATAAATTCCCGAGAACATTACCGAAGGTCCGCCATGGTCGCCAGAATCATTGAAACTGAGCACAAATCGAATCGGAAAACTGTGCTACCGTCCACACGTTCCGACTTGTCTGCGCAGTTCATCGAAATCTATGCTCGGTAGCTCAGATTTCGATGGAACTGCGCAGTTTTCCCGCCGGCTCCAAAACTGCGCAGTTTTCCCGTCCACACGCAACGTTTTATCTGCAACGATTAGAAACTGCGCAGACAAATCGTTGTGTAAAACTGAGCGTGTGGACCGGGCTTTACGAGCCTAGATCTACAAGCGTTAAGCCCGGTCCACACGCTCAGTTTTACACAACGATTTGTCTGCGCAGTTCTAATCGTTGCAGATAAAACGTTGCGTGTAGACGGGAAAACTGCGCAGTTTTGGAACAGGCGAGAAAACTGCGCAGTTCCATCGAAATCTGCTGAGCTACCGAGCATAGACTTCGATGAACTGCGCAGACAAGTCGGAACGTGTGGACGGTAGCACAGTTTTCCGATTCAATTTGTGCTCAGTTTCAATGATTCTGGCGACAATGGCGGACCTTCGGTAATGTTCTCGGGAATTTATTGCTTTTCTATACGAAAGTTTTTCTTGCATTTGGCGAGTAAAATTCAATGACTATAGTAACAGGCACAAAAAAGGTGGAGACATACAAGGGCTTAGTAGAAAAATAAAACGATGAAAGCGCAAACAGAGAAACCGCTATAAAACAAGTTGAGGAGCATTTACCGTAAATAATTGGGAATAAAACAAAAAATCGATTCCATTTGGACCTGGAGAAAAAGACATCTACAAGCCATCTCTCTTGTATTTTGATTCCTCGCATTCCCTAAATGATCCAATCTCTTTTTTAACAAGGCACAATGCCAAAATTTATCAAAATACTGCCTTCTCCATGGCTCGTTTCGGACAAATTTACGGCCGGCCTCCCCAAATTCGGTGAGCATGGAATATCTCCCAAAGTAATGAACGTAGCTCGATAAAATTTGGTACACGTATTCATTAGAACTTAACGGTAATTTTTTATAACACGTGACAATTTTTTTCGATTTTGCCTTCGTTTGCGAGTTATACGGCTTTATCTAATCTAAAAATTTGTCACGAGCTAAACATCGCCGTTGGGAGGTTAGGTTTATATATTCAAAGTTTAGGTTTATATATTCAAACTCACGAATGAAGGTGAAATTCTAAAAATGTCCACGAGCTAAACATCACTGTTAAGCCCTAATAAATACGTGTACCAAGTTTTATCGAGCTACGTTCATTACTTTGGGAGATATTCCATGCTCACCGAATTTGGGGAGACCGGCCGTAAATTTGTCCGAGACCGTCTCAATGGCGAGATCGCGCAAACCTGAGCAAACTACTCAGATAAGTCGGTACCGTGTGGACGCTCTAAAAATTGCAACGATTTCATTCCGACTTAAAACTGCACAGACAAATCGTTATGAAAACTGAGCGTGTGGACCGGCCTTTTGTAATGGACTCTAAGCGATGCTGATTATAATCTCTATGCAAGAGCTCGAAATAAAGCGAAAAAAAAATCGGTAGAACCGCAGCGAAAAAACTGCGAAAAAATATTGCCAACATTGCGAAAACTAAAGCCTCCTTTTTGAACGCTAGTTCGAAGTGTTGAGACAAACTACGGTATTTCTGATTTGAAAGTAGATCAACGAAAGGTATCCTCTGATAAGGGCAAGGCTAACGTTCTTAACCGGTTCTTTGGCAGCGTGTTCCCAGATGAGTGAGTACTTGAACAGTAATCCAGCTATTGAGGAGCGCACAGTAGGCTTGAAGTTGACAGGTTTTGAAATACAAAGTGGTTCTCAAACGCTAAGGCGCTGTGTGCCAGCACAAACTGTTCCAGTTAGTATAGTCTTCACGGCATCTTAACCCTAGCATGCATCATAGTGTTTATGGTAGATCGGACTAACTAACCAAATTAGTGAAAAATCCGTAGATTGACGCACGTTTTCTGCTTCGAGTATCCTACGTTGTAGTAGTCAAGGCATAACCAATGGTCTATGAAAGAACCTGAAGATCAAAAATTACTCGTCTGGCGCCGTCAAGTGGTTTCAGCCCCTCCTCCTAGTACCTGGAGCTAGGGTGGCCAATTCACCGACCACCTGACAACCACCACCTGCCTCAAAAACATTATTAATTGGGCCTGGGGAGTGTTAGCCACACAAATGTCGTCGAAGTGATTACGAAATCAAGGGCTGGTAACGGCCGAACAAACTCGCAGGAACTCAGACTTCGCGGCACTGGGCTGCAGATTTTTAACATGGCTGCCAGAACTTTTCAAACCTTGTTGCGCATCTCGAGCATGCAACTCACTGCTCCAGTAACCGCTGTGCTTAACGCCGATTTTGACCAGAATTGTCACAGTAAGCTGGGACCGAACCCCTCCTCTTCTTGCTCCAATAATGGTACTCTGAGCTGTAACCATTGGGCCACCCTTCTTTTTTGTATGTGCGTGGCCTTTCAGTTTTCTTAGATTATCGAACTCAAAGCTTGTTTGGAAATTATGGTTAGGGGCTCCTGGACTTGGTGGTTTCATCCGGTTGCCAAAAATTTCAGAGTAGCATGGAGTTGTTCGTGTAGGCTGTTCCTCGCTTTAGGGTCACTTTTTGAATGTATGGTGCTATTAAATTCAACAATTCATCGAAGATTTTCATGTCCATACGTAAGTAATCAAGCCAATCTGTTGGTTCGCAATGTAATTCCCGTAAAAGATTCACGTGAGAAATTTTTCTCCTATTCAGTAACGATCCGCGTGCGTCTGCATCTCTTTTATTTTGTTTGCACACATTGCGGTCACTGTACTGATCAATAAAACTCCATACATTGTCGAGAGAGCATTACACTCTATCCTATACCTACCCACGCTGCCCCACCTCACAACCTTCTTGCAGCCAGTGACTGACACAACCTTCTCACTTGTCACTCTTTCTAACGTCCTGCAGCCAACGAGGTTAGGTTAGGTCGTAGTCCAGTCGCTACCATTCCTGCGTCTAAAATTTTTAGAGCACTAGACTATCGAGTCATTTTATTGCCGAATGATAAGGCCGTAACTAAGATCAAGATTTGTTTTAATATGACTAAGTTATGCGTTGTAAAAATGCTGAATAAGTGCGTAATAAAACTTTGGCCCAATACGCCAAATTCATCTTGTGCGTTGCAAGCTTAGACATTGGCCCGTATCCTAAATAGGGCACTAGCACTACGAAGTAGCACTACGCACTACGAAGTATCCTGTTGGTATGCTAAATACGTCACAGACACTAAGCACTTCGAAGTAGCTCTACAATGTTTAGTGTCACTTAGTGTCGCACTACTGATTCGTTTGCAGAAAGACTTTGAAGTGCTACTTCGCTGTTAGAGTACTTTATAGTGCCGCACTACGTTATTAGTCTATTGAAGAATGGTGGTTAAGTGCTCAAATAATTAATTATTGCCTAAGTAATTCTCATTCTTTGCAGAAAATTGATGTAAAATGTCTAATTGTGATGGTAATGGTACTAGTGAAAATTGTGATGGTGAGCTGAAATTCGCAATGCGTCTGCGCACCTTCCCCATCATATATTCAAAGTCCACGCTTCCCAAAGACATTGAACAAAAGAGAGAAGCATGGAAAGTTATTGCAGAAGAATCTCAATTTTCTTGTTCCAAAATAGTTTTTACAACAGAATTGCGAAAAACTCGTGCGTCGTGAGTACATCCTGGCCATTGGATGTCAACCGCTGTGAATTTTTCATTCACGTCGCATGTCACAAGAGCATTGATGGAATGAAATCCTTTTCGACAGATATATTCGTCTGGATGATATCGCGCTGCAGGTTTCTGTATGGGGATCAATGTTCCGTCGATCACACCGATGGCATATGGATGAGTGAATCTCACTCCCCAGTTTTGTTGGGCTTCCTGTAATTCTTCTGCAGTTGTGGGAAAATGTATGTAATCCTTGCATTTAGAAGCTATTTTTACCGTAGTGTTCCATGCCGCACTATGGCTTGTAGTGCGTAGTGCTACTTCATAGTGCTAGTGCCCTATTTAGCATGCCAACCGTAGTGTTCCATGTCGCACCACGGTTTGTAGTCGCACGCACTACGGCTTGTAGTGCGTAGTGCTACTTCGTGGTGCTAGTGCCCTATTTAGGATACGGGCCATTGTCCGTCCGAAACTTCATATTTTTTGCCACCCATCGCATGCAAATAAATTCATCAAATTACTATTCATCTAAGTTTCTATGATAACATTAGATTGAGTTTACAAGCAAAACTAAGATTATTCAAACTTCGTTCCGTTTTTTTAACCTCATTCAGAAAAGTAGTATTTTCCGGCATTCAACTGCGGAAACCGTGATGCAAGGCGGAACAGCTCGGAAAAGGGTGATTTGTATCGAGTATTGGGTAATTTTTGGAAAGTGGATAAATCAGCTGACAATTATCGTAATTATTAACAGGTTTAACGATAATTGGATGATATTTTAGCTACCCTTATACATAAGTATTACAAAAACTGTTGAGGATTGCCTAATTTTTTATATAACGGCCGGAAGATTAAGAGTAATTTTTGACAACTCTTAAGTCTCTAGTACCGTCAATGCCACAAGTTCGCCATAGGCCCATAGCCTAGCGGGCATAGGGCTGCATAGCAATAGCACAGGCTAGTTAGCTAGTGTCTCACCCTTAACACAAACTTTCACACCTCTTCTAAGCCTCTTCTCTTTAATGTTGCTTCCACCTGGCTTGGTCCCCCTTCTCTTCTTCTTACTAACAAATGAAAATGTGATGCGTGGCTGATGGCCGTTGCAAAGGCCTGACCCTGAAATTCTTTTTCTCAGAGTCACCACGCCCCAAATCCAAAATCCAAATCCAAATCCACTTAGTGTAGGCTGGCCACAGATCACTGAGCTCGGCATTGTTGTTGCCGGCCTTCAAGAGGAATGACCTGTTTAAGTAGTTCGTTGTAAAACCATAAATTTCTAGCGCGAACTGCAAAGGTAAAGGCTTTGTAGTTATTAAGTTTTAATGGAACATTGAATTTTGAAACCACACAAATTTTAGTTCTGACTTCTGAGGCTATGGGTACTGGACAATGGACATTTAGTGGACAAGCACCACACTCAGGATTATGTATGTTTTCAGGGAATTTTCCCGCGCATTTTGACTTTTTTCAAGCTATTGCTGCGCACAGTTGGTGCAACTTCTGGCCATCCCCGCTTGCACGCGCAAGCGTTGGCGCAGTGTGCGTAAGCGCAGCGTGCGCAAGTGTCGGCGCAGCGCGCACATACATTTTGTCAAGGGACAATAGACAGAAAACGTATAATACTCAACATAGTGGCAACTGGCAAACCAGTGATTTTTTTTAGAATCAGTTCATTTTTAATTTTCTCATTTACTCAAGAAGTCAAGATTTTAACAGATTTCTTATGTATGATAATTCTTGTATGCCAGGATGGAATTCTAATTTTGAAGGTTCATATATTATTTCGATCCACCAAGACCACTTTTTCTATCCAACATTGTTATTTGAGGCAAAAAATGAACTTCTTAAAGGCATAAAATACATAGGCTAACTTGCTCAGTTTCTATAGAGTACCTAACCACTTGGAAGTTTTATGCCTGCACCTTTCACTCAACAATTAAACTTAGACTTATATAAAGTATTAGTTAGTTAAAAGTTTGTCTCTTAAGTTGACCGCAATGAACTAAACTTCATTATGTAATCATTAGGCAGGGATTTCCATCATGCGACACGACACTAAACACGCAATTCAGAGTTCAGACGATCAGAACTAGATCACATGTAAGCTATCGTGATACTGAATTGAATACCTAGCGGGATGAATCCCGCTAGGTATTCAATCTAGCGGGATCATTGAGGTGGTGTAACGCGGTGGTAGGGTTGATTTTTCGATACGTTTTCATATATTAACATGAGAATATATTAACTATACAGAATTCCACACTGCTTGTATCCAAGATACTTTACTGGTCTACTTATAGGACTCAAAAATGAATTTGGGGAAGAATCTAATAAACTCTCTGCTTTGCCACTATGAATTGCTCAATATGCATTTAATTATCCATCAACAATCTATGATTTTCCTTGATATGGAAATTTTGTGAAAGTAAAAATCTAGAAATTTATTTTTGAAGAAATTTTCTACAAATTTCTTATATGAACTGGCGAACATCGTTTGTTTACCTTCCGTAGACCGTCCAGACGTGAGGCAATATTCAGTCCGGACCATAGTGGCAAAGCAGAGAGTTTTTTAGACTCTCCCTCAAGTTCATTTTTGAGTCCTATAAGTAGACCAGTAAAGTATCATGCATAGTGGCAAAGCAGAGAGTTTTTTAGACTCTCCCTCAAGTTCATTTTTGAGTCCTATAAGTAGACCAATAAAGTATCCTGGATACCAGCATTATCATACATAAGAAATTGGTTTAAATCTTGAGTAAATGAGGAAATTAAAAATGAACTGATTCTAAAAAAGCTCTGGTTTGCCACTATGGTCCGGACGTGAGGCAAGTGGTGAATAACCAAGTCCTCAGAAATTGGACATATGAAGTAACAAATATTAGTGTTAAATGACAGATTTTGCTCATTCTATATATACTATTATTGCGCTGATAGGGTTATTACCTTATTAGGGATTCTACGGTTAATGAAAGGCGTCAGAAATAATTTCATCATTGTAATTAATGAAAAATAATTTTGAGTGTGAAATTTTTTGTAAATAAAATATGTCCTGACATAACTGTCATCAGAAATTCCCAACATTGTCTTTACATACTTTTACGCAATGCTGCTTCATTGTCATGTGATGACGTCTTGGACAAATTTACGGCCGTACTTGCGGCCGGTTTCGTGGCTGGACTCTGTACCTGAAATATCTCCAATAGTACTGAACGTAGCTCAATGAAACTTGGTACACATATTCATTATGGCCTAACGGTGATGTCAAGCTCGTGACAATTATTTTTAATATTGCCTTCATTTGTGAGTTATATGATGAAACGTACTGAAATTTGCAGTGTACCACTACGTCTCGGACAAATTTACGGCCGGTCTCGCGGCCGCCAGACTAAAAACTTAGAAAAAACCTAGCCAATCAACGAAAACCTCACAGGTTAGGTCCAGTTAGGAACAGGTTCCATTAAAAACACAAAAAACCTAGAAAAACTCATAAAAACGCTAAGAAAACCTTTTGGCCGCGAGACCGGCTGCCAGTCCGGCCGTAAATTTGTCCGAGACCTGTGTACCAGCCATTTCTTCTGAAATACTGAACAGATTTTAATGAAACTTTGCATATAGAAACCTAACCTCCCAATGGTGTGATGTTTAGCTCGTGACAATTTTTTACGTTTTGCCTTCGTTGGCGAGTATTTTTCTCTTTTCCCTCACTCGTGATTTAAACAGCAAAATTGTGTTTAAATTCGCAGTGTACCAGAGATTTCTTCTAAAATACTGAACAGATTTGAACGAAACTTTGCAAATAGAAACCTAGCCTCCCAACGGTGATGTTTAACTTGTGACAATTTTCTCGATTTTGCCTTCGTTTGCTAGTTATACAGAGAAACGACCAGCCTTTCTCAGGCCGATTTTTGAACTTGCATTGACCAAGAGCCATATACATAAAGCCGTATAACTCGCAAGGAAGGCAAAATTGACAAAATTGTCACAAGCTAAACACCACCGTTGGAAAGTTAGGTTTCTCTATGCAAAGTTTCTTTCAAATCTGTTCAGTATTTTAGTGAAATCTCTGGTACACTGCGAATTTAAACACAATTTTACTTTTCAAATCACGAATGAGGGAAAAGAGAAAAATACTTGCCAACGAAGGCAAAACGTAAAAAAATTGTCACGAGCTAAACATCACACCATTGGGAGGTCAGGTTTCTATATGCAAAGTTTCGTTCAAATCTGTTCAGTATTTGAGAAGAAATCTCTGGTACACTGCAAATTTTAGCATGTTTTATCATTGAACTCACAAATGTAGGCGATATTAAAAAGAATTGTCACGCACTTGACATCACCGTTAGGCCATAATGAATATGTGAACCAAGTTTCATCAAGCTATGTTCAGTACTTTGGGAGATATTTCAGGTACAGAGTCCGGCCGCGAGACTGGCCGCAAGTACGTCCATAAATTTGTCTGCGATGTATAAGTCTCTTGAAGCTATTCATATTTTATCAATGTTTGTTGTTAGTCTATATAATTAACCTTCAAAGTTGCAAAAAAATAGAGCTGACAATTTAAAAAAAAGTGCGGTGCCGGTATTTTTGTTTTCAATGGGTTTGCACCGCACAAACCCATTTCTCCAGCCGGGAGGATGTCGGGAACGCAACATATTCCTGACATTGACATTTGGGTTTGTACTATTTGCCAAAGTCAGTCCTTCGTTAGAAGGAGCCAATCTCAAGCCATGTGGATTGTCGCCTTCTATTATTCAGTTTTGTAATTGATTTCCAACCGAATTGTGATCTATGAATATTTATTCATAACATTGCCGACTCTTAGAACCTGAGTCAACACGTTAGAAATCTCCTAGTCAACGTGATGCAGATATTTGTTCGTGTGTGATAGCGTTGCCGCGCATTCATCTTTAAACAACTTTAGGAGCAAGGCGCAGGCTGGCATATTACGGCATATATTGTTACCGGCATATTACGGCGCACGGCGCAAATTAATGCAATGATAAGAAAAATTCCCGCGCACCTGTCACATCTTCCTGACCGTGGGACAAGCATAGAAATAAGCATAAATTTGAATTTCTGGAGCCACTACAAGACTAACAAGAAAGTATGGAAAATTATTAGATAAATTTGTTGATAGATTTTCCTCAAATCCTCATAATATTGGAGTAAATTGCTGATAGAAATTCCATACAAAGCATTTGCTATTATGCTATGCTGATAGAAATTAGAAATTGATATTTTTTAAACTTATTAAGTCAAATGCCAAGGGAAACCATCTATCTGAAATTTGGTTTAATTTTTAGAAGCTACATACTGGAAATCAATTAAATTAATATTGTTCCTTGTGATTAAAAAAAGGGACTTTTCAAAGATTTCTGGGTTATTATTAAAATAAAAAAATAGTATGGTTACAAACTTAAAACCTAAAGTTGTCAAAAAAATTATTAGGTAAACAAACTTAACTTTACTCAAATACTTTAAACTTCCTTTCAGAACATGCTGCCTGGTGGCGGTGCCTGCTGGCAGGCTCAGCCTGCAGGAATGGATAAACTTTGGCTAACATCTATTTTATTTGGACAAAATTGATATTGGCTAGTGAAGTGTTAGTTCTCAATAAATAATGATAGAAAGTAGCAACTAATTAATAATGATCATAGCAGTAGCACTAGGGTAAACGCGGCATATTCCGACACATTAAGGACATAGCAAAAAATTAATGGCTATAAAAAAATCACCGTATACGCAACTCAAGTTCTGTTTACTTTACGTCACTCTCAAAACCCTGCACTATGGGCCAGTAACTATGAAATGTCATAAAATGTTGCCATATTTATTTAAAAGCCTTTAGAATGCAAACCTACCATATCCATATATTCCGACGCTGTGTGTGACTAAATTTGGCATTTTGTGAGACTAATTCGGGCCATGCTTCCAACTCTACTAATTCACAATTCCAACCCTCTTGTGTTCGAATTCCGATCGCTGTGTGAGCTGTATTGGAATACGACACAGCTCAGAATTAGAACACTATTGGATATTGAACACTACTTAATTAGGCTTTTAATTAAGAGCTATTAAGCTTTTAATTAAGAAAATTTTAATTTTTGCACACAGCTCGGAACGAGCTGTGTGTGTCTAATACCAAGCTGTGTCGGAATTAGTTTTTATGTGTCTAAAACCGTCTCTTAACTTAATCATCTATTAATTTATTTACAAGTTGAAATCAGCAAATACAAGTATACTTAAAGGATTCCTAATATGTTCACATACTCATTTAAAAGTCTCAAACCAAAATATTCTTTCTACACAGTTTATCACTATTTGGTAGAGCAAGGTCAACTTTCAACTTTGACACGTTTTTTGTTGTTCTCACTGGGTGATGTGCACTCTCTCTTTGGATCTCAATATTTTCCTGCCAAACGGCCCAGACCTAGTGTTTTGGCAATACTATGGCGTGCAATAGTAGGTATGGCGTCACTATTTCAACCATCAACAAATGCGGGGAACTAAGACAAAGCTTAATATAAAGGAAAAAGTTGAGAAGTGTCGGAATTATCCACGATGTCGGAATATACCGCGTTTACCCTAAGATGATGATAGTTTGTTTTGAAGATGCCATAATTGACCACTCTAGCAGCCAGGCCACTTGCTGCATCTCAGAGACTCATGAGATGGCAGTGCTATGTAATGTTTAATTTAGTTGTTGTAGCATTATCCATTTCCAGTTATCAGCGGCAGGATTTACTTGGACTGGTAAATGTCTCAATGCAGCCAGAATGGCTCAATGCAGCCAGCCAGTATTTGAAAGAAATGTGATCATGGTGACATGGCCTTTATTACAAGATGTGGTTCCTATTAATAAAATCTCTGCCACCAACCAATGTGCACACTGTCAGAGAAGGCCTGAAGGAGTTAGCTATATGCTATATCAAGTGCAGTGGTTGCTTCAGAATTGTAAGAGTGCTCCATAAGGAGAGCCAGTCTGTACAAAGTGTACATCAGCCACAGAGCCAACTGCACTCCCTGTATGCAGCAGCAGATTGACAGAGCTGAGATGAGGGCCTTTCCTTTTTCAGCAAGGGAGACCTTCTGCATTGCTGGCAATGCTTAATTTTTGACCTCTGGCACAAATAACTTGATAGCTGAAGCACTAGCAAACCATCCTGCTACTAGTACTTGAAATTTATTACAGAAAGCATATCATTTAAAGGGCATTTAAAATTTGAATAAACAAGAAAAATTACAGAAGTATTGATACAGTAAAAACAATTAAAATACAAAAATTACTACAAGTTTTTATGTCTGGCAAAGTTTGTTGAAAAAGTGGATCAAAAACAGCTCATCACCATCTTATTTCCCTTTAAAGGAAAAGTTATATTTATAGACAAGCAATTTTACAAATTGTAGTCTAAAAATTAATGACAATATATTCCTGTGACAGTTGAAAAATAATTTTATTTGGGCAGTCTCAAGCCAATGAAGGGTGAGTTGCTGGCTCCACCAAATCCTCACCCACTTCTTCATTATATATATCTTTTATTAAATATGTATATTCAATATATCAATATTAAATATAAATATATCAATTAAAAACTACTTTCAACTTGTAGCCAACATTAGGATGCTCTTTTTTTTCATGTTGTACTTTTTTACAGATTTTCCTGCATGCCCTATAATTGGGGAGTAAAGATGACAATGAAAATCATGTCTGGGAAGCAGCTGATCTCTATTTTAATTGAGAAATCTAAATGATCTATGTACATCCTAGCAGGAATTTGTAAAATTCTTAACATAAATTTGACCTTATTTAGTAACATTTTGTTATTTATTTGTGGTAATGGCTGCTTTAACATCTCAAACAGTGCTTCTAGTCAGGGAACATGCATTTTTGCAGGCTGCACTGTCTTCTATTAAGTTGAGAAACTTCTCAACTAAGGTTAGAAACATAATTTGTAGAATATTTTGTTATTCATGTGTTATTTCATCAGAGTTTCTAAGCCTTGTGTAAATTGAATTAGCCTTTTGAGCTCAACTGTAGTTTGCAAATTTCACTTCACTGCTCTGACATTTATTTATATATACACATGCATGTAGGGTTCCAGTGCAAGCCACATGCACCAAAATTGATTGGTTGGACAAATTGAAATTTCAACTGCGAGGCTTGCAAATTTGGGCAAAATATACATGTTCACAATATCTTGATTCTACAGTCAGGAAGAAATATATTTTGTTAGAATTTTCTGTTTTATATTTGGTTTCATGGCTGCAATTTGATCTATTGTGACCAAAAATTACTGGTGCATGTGGAGCATATTCCTGCTAATGCCTGACTTTGGTACATATGCAATGAAATGAATTGAAGACAAAAATAATATTTCACTAAATTTCATGTTGAAAATGTGATTTGCCAGTAACTTCTAATCAATGTTAGAGACCAAGAAAATATTAAGATATTAAGGCTAATTGGCTAACTGAATATGCTTAAAATATCAATTATTATAATTATTAATTTTATTATTAGTGGCAGAGAAAAATCTTTTCATGTGTAGGAGACATATCACATTTTAAAAACCACATATATTTCACTAATGATAGAATTCACTCAATGTTGAAGAAGAAATATATCAAATTTATTTTGAACAAGCAAAAAAAATTCTGTGCAGTAAGTGTCAGTCTCTCTCATGATATCCTGAACAATTGAAGGAACAGATCACTGAGGATATCTTTTCCTCAAGGCTGTCTGAGCTCTATCTCCCCATGGTTCCCTAGCTTCACATCAATTGTATGCAGTTTACTAAAAATTGTTTATAATCTTGTCAGGGTATTTCTTTGCACAAATACCTGCATATGTATTCTTGCAAGGTCATTGATTTTTATATCCACTACATCAATTCTTTTTACATTTAGTACATAGAGTATCATTATCTGATGGATTTTATCTTCAGTGATATTCATTTAGAAATATATACTGGCCTATTAATTTAAAATATAATCCATTTAAATCTTGAACAGCATTTCAAGTAACTTGGATTTTTATATTTCTAGATCATGTCAGCCATAATTCTCTCTGTGAAGGGATACAACATTCTTGGTGTGAGGAAGTTCCAAGTTCATTAACTTGATCATTATTGTTTGTGCAGTCATCACCACACTCCAGTTCTCCAAACTTTGGGCTCCTGTTTGACATTGATGGTGTTCTAGTCAGAGGTCGGAAAGTTCTCCCAACTGCTCCTAAGGCATTCTCCAAGTTGCTGGATCAGCATGGAAGATTCCGTGTTCCTACTGTCTTCGTTACAAATGCTGGCAATGCTTTGAGAAATGCAAAGGCTGAGCAACTTTCTCAGTGGCTTAATGTTGAGGTAAATCATTTCAAACCAAAAATTTGAAAATATATTCTCAATAAAAATTTCATTTTAATATCTTGTCTAATGTTTACAAAGGTTTTTTAATACAGAAGCATTCGATCATTGGTAGCCTAAAAAGTCTTCCACATGTAGTAGGTGCTCACTAATTTTAATCTAACTCAAATGTTTGTATCCTGGTAAAGATAATTTAAGGGCAGTAAGCCAGTAACTAACCTCAAGTGGTTCTTTTGTGTCATAATCCTAGCAGTGCTGATTAGCAATTGCCATCAAAATATTACGTTGGTTTAGCTAGTTCTAGATTATAGAGTACTTCATAGTGAACATCAACACAATTAATTACATTTAACATCAGTAGACTTAAATTAATTTTTTAACATCTGTACATTTAATTTTTGGAAACGTGTGAAAAGGTAAATTATTTGTTAACCATTATTGATTTAATTTTATGCATACATCTCTTCATCAGGTTGATGAAGACCAAGTGATTATGGCTCACTCACCTCTGAAGCTTTTTGAGCACTTCATGGGCAAGCATATACTTGTGTCAGGACAGGGTCCTGTCACTGAAATTGCTTATAATTTGGGCTTTCGGAACATAACAACTATTGAGCAGTTGAGAGTTGCATACCCGCAACTTGACTGTGTTGATCAGAAAAGACGCAGCCTCCAGGTGTGTCTACCATATGAACTTTCACTCTACTAGCAACAGTGATGCTTTAATCTTACTAATTATAATGGTATAATATAACATGAACTCTAATTTGAATAGAGCTATATTTTAAAATATGGGATCAATACTGATGAAACACTTTGAGTCGTGAAAGCATTTATTTATTCAAAACACATGTGCAACAAATTGACATATTAAATGTCCTCTCGATCTCTTTATTCACCACAGCCCCCAAGCGAAGGACGCCGCATTGCACCCATTGAGGGCCTCATGCTGTTTGGGGAGCCTGTAAGGTGGGAGACGTCACTGCAGCTCCTGCTTGACGTGCTCATGACTGATGGAGATGTGGAGGCCGTTCCTACATCCCCGTACCCTCACCTGCCTGTACTCGCTTGCAACATGGACCTGCAGTGGATGGCTGAGGCTCACATGCCTAGGTTACACAATGATTTATGCCTGCTAACAAACATAGTATCTTGCATTATAGGTCTATTCACTAATGACGACTCTTCAGCTTGATCCAAACTGCCCTGATACTTGACTGTACATATAGTAGTTAGTTTCTTCTAACTTCGTTCCTACTAAGAGGACTACCTATCATTTCAGCAAACAGAAGATACTAGATAGTGTATTAGATCACTTGCTCCAACATTGAATACCTGATTATTAAGATCTTGCATGAATTGATTATTAATGTAATAATTGTTCTCCTACAATTCTTTCTCAAATTTGAGCATCTGTCAGTCTATTGTCAAGCCCTCAATAAATAACCTTAGAAGTTGTCTCCTAATTAATATGAATGCTTTCTGTTTACCAGGAATTTTCAATTCATATTCTCCACCTCGAAAATTTGGCTTAAATTTTGCCCTTGTAGCTCATAAAATAGCTGATCTATTTTGTGAAATTACATCTGAATGCAAAAATTGTTTTCTCAGGTTTGGTCATGGATCTTTCCTGTTGTGTTTGGAGGCTCTGTACAAGAAAGTTACGGGCAAGGACCTAATATACACAGCTCTAGTTGGCAAGCCTTCAGAGATCACGTACTACCACGCCGAGACTATGGTACAGCAGCATGCCAGGTCTATAGGCATCAACCATCCCATCACTACACTCTATGCTATTGGGTGAGACTAATTTTTGAGGTCTTTCTTATCTCAAGTTTGGATATCAAGACTAATTTCTTATTATGAAATTTAATTATTATTTTACAACCGTAGAATCATATAGTAGTGAAAAGTATTTTTCTACTGGAAAAAGAGTACATTCAACATTTGCATTCAAAAATTGTGAATTGCATATATGCGATATTATGAAAATATTGTTTAGAATGAAGAAAGATGAAATAAGGAAAAAGAGAATAAATGTAGTTTGTTCGAGAAAATGAATTGAACTTCCTAGCTAGCTAATAATACTTCATTCAAAGTAGTCATATTGATTATTGAAGAATAACATTCTTTGCAAATTAATAGTTATTGTAGGTTTGTCGTTATTCTATCAGAATTCAGTTTATAGCATATATTTTACTAAGGCAAATTGTTGTGATCTCATGTAATTTATTTCTCGGGTATTCCGGGATAAAAAAGATTGCTTTTCCTTAATAATTCTGGGATAAAAGAAAGCTTGTTTCACTCAGTAATCTCCGGTAAATGAATTTCGTTAGCCTAGATCATCAAACAAATTATCATTGTTTGTTGTTGCAGAGACAACATCCACACGGACATATTCGGCATGAACCTCTACTCGAACTACGTGCAACGGCGCCGACGTCAGGGCAGCAGCCAACGAGTGGCTATGCAAGGTGCCAGGGGCCTGGACATCTCAAGACAAGACTTCCAGGGCCTCACAGCTGAACACTGCTTCTCCATACTGGTGAAGGTGCGTTAACCACTGCTTCTTCATACTGGTGAAGGTGCGTTGTACACTGCTTCTCCATACTGGTGAAGGTGCGTTAAACACTGCTTCTCCATACTGGTGAAGGTGCGTTTAACACTGCTTCTCCATACTGGTGAAGGTGTGTTAAACACTGCTTCTCCATACTGGTGAAAGTGCGTTTAACACAGCTTCTCCATACTGGTAAAGGTGCGTTAAACACTGCTTCTCCTTACTGGTGAAGGTGCGTCGAACACTGCTTCTCCATACTGGTTAAGGTGCGTTGTACACTGCTTCTCCATACTGGTGAAGGTGCGTTAAACAATGCTTGACCACTAGATTACTGCGAAAGCACCACAAAGGCTCGGTAAATATTTGATATGCATATACAATTATTGATGATTGACACTGACGATATTTACATCCTCTGCAGACGGGCGTTTATGACGAGCATGGAGGGCATCTCTTGGATCACTGCCCCCGTGACTTCTTGCCTGTAGAGGCCAAGCTGCAGCAGCCGAGTATCACCGTCCCATGTGTGCTGCACGCCATAGACGCCATCTTCGAGCGAGAAAACTTCTCATGAAATAGTTTGGTTCATGCAAAATTCCTTGTTTGGGTTTAGGTTTTTCGGTTCTACTACACCGGTCTATCTTTTTTTGCAATAGGAAAATAGTCGGGAAACCGTATGCTTCTTCTTTGGATGTACATTTTTCTGATTCACGGCATCGGTATTATCAAGTTATGGGATATAATGTGTACGAAGTGCGTTGCTGTTCAACTGGGACGCATATTTCTTTTAGTTAACGAAGTTCATTCAAGTATTAACAAATGACCATGAAAATCCTGTTCAGCGAGGAAATGTTTTTAACTGTTGAATGTTGTTTTTAATTACTTTCAACACTTGACCGTCAATCTCTGATATGCTCTACCTTCATTACTTTCACTAAGCCGCTTAGTTATGTGGACGCACTCCTTAATAGTGAGGCCACATTGCTGCTCACTGTCGCCTCGTTTAGCTTTGCTGCTCTCGAGTCACAACTTAGCTCATAACTTTACGTTTGTGCTGTCCTTCAGAAAGGAAATTCAGATTAATTTATACTTTATTGTAAATAGTTATCGTTATTCACCAGATGCGCAGTGGTTTTAGTGTCTAATGCTGATCATGACGTTGTTCGGTTGTAGGTCACTCATGACCTTGCTAGATGAACAAGGCCAGTATGTAATGTTTCAAATGTTTCAGAGCTACGAGCTCAGCCCTTCCCTGCTTCTGTCCTACCTACAGTATCTAAATCGGTTTAGAATTTGATTTCCTTTGATAAGAGCTTAGCGTGACATTTGTTGATTAGATAATCAGTTTTATTTTGAACGTTCGGAATTTATTAAATGCTTTATTCGTATTGTCTACGAAACTACTCATTATTTATGCCTAGTACAAGAATGACAATACGGAATAAAAATATTCTTAGTTACATTGGAGTGGTCTAATTTCTTGGTACTTAATATCTAGTATTATAGATTGTTTTATCTCACGCAGAATTCAAGTGCTTTGAGCATTCACGTCAATGTTATTTGCTTATTTCTAGGTCTCGTTTAAGCTTGGGAAATAAACGTCCTATCATTTGATCACTGGCTGTGTTTAATGAATTTCCATTACATATTTATCGGGCACATATTCTCCGCAAGGAAAATCGAGAATGAGTAATTTATTTTAAACTGGGCCTCGATGTTGGCAAAAAAACGCACAGGCTAGTAAATATGCTAAGTCTGGCATCCTATTGAATGTAAGTGGGTAAGCATTTGTTGTAATTTTCAGAGTTCGTCTTGCTAGTCGAGACTATCTAAGTAATTTCGTGTATGAATTATCAAGTTTTGTTTCCGTTGCTTTTGAAGTGACTCCGTATTGTTCTTGGTAAAATTTAAATTGATTTTGAAGTGGGTCTCTGTGAGTTGTCTAAGAATATTTCTATAAATTATCGGACAATAATTTTGAAAACACATCTTACGTGTGTAAATGAAATTAATCTTGACCAGAAATGATGTGATAGCAATTTTTGAAACAAATAGAACCTGTGAGATAAGTCAATTTATTACTCAAGTCATTTAACTTTCGTTAGCCTGTTGCTGAATAAAATTTAGGGTACGTGTGTATATACGAGTCGAGGCCGGTCATTCTGTCGATTGATTGTGCGAAGTCCACGGAGATTTCGCGTCAAATGGAACATCGCTACTGAGCTATGAATACCGCGCAGCTTGTGAGTTGTGACATCAAACAGCATAGCTTGTTTCTTTGGTCAAGTTGTCTTGTCGGCTATTTTTACCGTGAATATGCTTGTCAACGCACACAACCGAAGTCTCATGTTGAACTTCAAACTTTGCGACTTTGACTTGACTTTGACAATACGATTCAAGGTCCTTTACGGTCCTGTTCATCGGTCGACAACAATTTTTATCAGCACCGCGCACGTCGCAGTGTCTCTTCCAAGATATTCGAAGTCTCATCACTCGTGGCATGAAGGGCTGTACAGGGCCGGGTTGTCCCTCCAGAAACTGTCGAACCTGCTCTTGAAGCTGTTTACAGATGGCGCTGTGACGACCGACTCTGGCAGACTATTCCACGAGTTAATTACTCGTTGTGAAAAGAAGTTGCTAAGTACACTGAGTCGACATGTGCCTTTTGCGAGCTTAAGAGAGTGGCCTCTAGGCTCTAGTATCCCTGTTGATTGATAACTGGAACTTAGGCTTTAACACCCTGTACAGTCCGTGTACGTACTTGTACGCATCAGATAAGGTCACCACGCAAGCGACTATGCTCAAGGCAGGGTAGACGCAACGCTTCTAGCCTCGTGGAGTGTGGCAAATCTCTGATCGAAGAAAGGAGGTTGGTGGTTCCGTCTCTAAACGCCTTCAATGTCAGCACATAGAGTCTTGTGAAACGGCTGCCAAGCTTAATGTCATATTCAACTATGGGCCTCACAAGGCTCGTGTAAAGCTGAACAAACAAATCTCTGTCGAGAAAGTCGAAACTACGCCGTATCACCCCCACAACCTGATTTGCCTTTGTCGTCACTCTTGCCACATGCTCCCCGAAATTCAGATTGCTGTCAACGAACACCCCCAGGTCCCGTTCTACTTCGTTCTCTTGAAGCTGTACTGTGTTACGTGTATGACTTCCAATCCTTTGTTCCCTTCATATGTTCCATTCAACCTTGCATGTAAATCTTTAACGAGTGCGCTAATTCTCGTAGCTCTCCTTCAATTTCTTTCCCGTTATTGATGATTATTTGTCCCTATGTGATAATAACTGCTTATAATTTTTAAAATATAAGCGATTTTATTGCCTTTTATTACTTGTTCGTGACAAATAATCGTTCATGTTGAAAATTATTCATTTTCGAGACTATCAGCTTGTTATTGGTTCTTATTTATAAGAACCAATAACAAGAACCTAAGTTTTCATTCCGATTGGAGGAAGTGGTTCTACGAGAGGGAACGCAGCCTTGAAACACAAGTTTTGAATTTGAACAAAGTCGATTCAGCTGCTTTTCGTACGAGCGTGTTTGGGGCACCTCCCAGGCTCCCGCCGGGTACAGGGTCAGGGCCGTCAGGCTAGTGAGGCTACACTCACAGCTACGAGAGAAGAGTCAGCCTCAGTCAGGTGCTAGATGTGCTATGTCCATTCTCAATATTATGTACAACCTAAATGAAACAGTGACCCTGAAATTATTCCCGTTCGAACATGTTCTCAATCTCAGCAGTCAGCGCTCAGCGGGAATACAGGTTATTGTGGCAGCCTGGCAGGTGGCTTGTAGTTGTGAGCGCTGGCGCCGCTGGGTACCGCAGTCAAAGTTTTAAGAAATTCATTTATACCATGTATCTGGTGTGGATTACAAGGAATGAAAGATTAAATTCCCGAGCAAAAATTGAGCGGAAGCTAGGTAGCCTACCCATGAATTGGCCGAAAGCCTTTTAATCCGGTCTATTTTACCCCTTCGGCGGCCCCTTCCTATGTAGCAATGTAGGTAGGCCCTAGGTATCATTGTAGTATGGCTTACCCTGATTTCTTCAGTGAATAACAGGCTGCCATTTTCAAAAATCTCCCCTGAAAAAATACCTGCTAACAAGTGCTAAGTTAATTGTAGGAAACTCCTGAGTCCTGCCTATTATTCCACATAGGCTAGGTTAGCCTAAGGATGGCGTATGGGTAAAGCAATTGTTGAAATCAAATATATCAATTTACTTAAAACAATATTTCTATCTCTTTCTATTGGCTAACTACCAGAATCATGAACTGATACTGATAGTCTGATAGAGCCTACTGCAATTAGATGAATTATACTGTAGTGAACATATTTTTTATACAGTATTGATGACCTATCTCACTAGTGAATAGGGGTCCCAATTTTGCACTTTCACTACTGTTACCTACTGATTATTAGTAGACTTACTAGGCTAGACCTGGCTAGTTACCTACCTGATCATAAAAATCTGAGATAATTCATCAAACAGGAATCTTGTGGTTCCAATTTCCAAAAGTGATGGAAAAGCTCTAGTGTCTAGTCACTTCTCAGAACTTCAGAAGAGCAGGTATATAAATATATTTTAGGCCTGCACTGCAATTGAAAAAAAATCCCAATCTTTATCTGGATACTAATTTTTGCCTCTAGGCCTAGGGTAAACGCGGTATATTCCGACATTGTGGAATCCTTTAAGTATACTTTTATTCGCTGATTTCAAGTGGTAAATAAATTAATAGATGATTAAGTTGAGAAATGGATTTAGACACATGAAAACTAATTCCATCACAACTTGAATTGGACACACACAGATCGTTCCAAGCTATGTACAAAAATTATAATTTGCTTAATTAAAAGCTTAATAGTTGTTAATTAAAAGCGTAATTAAGTAGTGTTCAATATTCATTACTCATTAGTGTTCTAATTCAAAGCTGTGTTGTATTCCAATACAGCTCACACAGCGAACGGAATTCAAACACGTGGATGACCCAGGTCTCATAAAATGGCAATAGTCGTTGTAATTTCAACGACTTTCGCTGAAGTTATCGACCAATTTTTTTACTTTACAACGACTTTCGAGCTAAAATAATAGGTCATTTATCTTTTTCAACGACTGCCAACTAATGGGACCCTTTCACAATAAACTTCTGACGACTGCCAACAAGCGACTTAGCGAGACCCAACAAGATACGACTGCGGTACTGACTAAAACCCGGACCCCAACAGCGCATTACGAGCGGCGGATGTAAAATGTTCAGCCCCAGGACAATGCAACCATCATATGTATTGAAGCTTGCAAAAATAATCGGACAGATTACGCCAGTGTTTTTTCCACTTAGAAGCTAGAATCAAACTTTCTTGAGGAAAGTTTCTGCATGTTATATTTTTATTTTAACCTTGACATGTAAGAGCATGTAGGTGTGCAATATATTGCGGTGTTTTTATGCATGATATTCATGCATTTTAACCGATTACGTACATCTGAAAATTTGTATGCAAAATATTACTATGTTTGTGTGCATGAAATTCACGCACTTCAACTTAATACGCACATCTGACAGTCTGTATATGATATATATGAATATATCATAAGGCCTGTATTCATGTTATGCGTGCGCTCCAACACTACGTATACATCTGAAATAACCGCAGCATTAAGTTAATTTTTAGAGAATCCATAGTAAAATTAATTGAGAATAATAAGTAATTCAGCTTAAGACATATTTAGCAATCAAATAGTTACTGGGACAGATTTAAAGCGCATTAACCAAAGAATATTGCATACATCTCTACTAATACTCACTCTTCAGAGTGACGCAGGAAAGCCTGTCAGTTCTGGCAGCATACTCCTTGTTGAAGTTAAGTGAGGGATTCACTTTGGAGAATTGATACTTATAATAATGGAATTTACTTTACTGGAATTTACTTTTGCATATTGTCACCACTTAGTGCAGCTGAAACAAATGGAACAGAAAGACAAAGGTGAATGCATGTAAAAATAAATAGGTGACAAAAATTACTATGCAATAAAAGGCATGAGGGTTGAGTGACAAGGGATCAGAAGCCTCACGGCAACAGTGTGACCTCCGTATTTTAGGGAAAGCTTGCATTTGTTTACGCACAATATTTACGGTGAGGTGAAGCGGTGAATTCATTAGTAAAGAAACCTAAGAAGGCACTGCTGGTTTGAAAAATTAAACATTAATGCATTATCTGTTAGGTGTTTGTTGTATATAAAGAATATAATGTACATAGACTTGAGGTTATCTCATTATTAACGACTAGTCACTAGTGTTTTCATTGTTAAGTTATCGAACTACTGAAGAAACCTATCGACTATCGACTGCATAAATCCTATCGACTATCGACTGGCATGCGGTTGTTCAACGACCAGATGACCTTGAGATAAATTTTACAACGACTCTTGTGCCACACTATGAGACCTGGTGGATGACGGCATTACGTATCAGTAGAATTTGAAGCGCGGATGGAATATGCTTCACCACGTGCCAAATATTGTCACACAGTGTCGGAATATAGGGATTTGGTAGGTTTGCATTCTAAAGGCTTTTATATAAATATGGCAACATTTTGTGACGTTTCATCGTTGCTGGCGCGTAGTACGGTGTCTTGCAAGTCACATAAAGCAAACAGAACTCAAGTAACGCATACTGTTATTTTTTTATAGTTTTTCATTTCTTGATGCGTCCTTAATGTGTCGGAATATACCACGTTTACCTTAATTAATGGAAAAATATGCAAATATGCCCTGTATTTCTTTCAGTATTTTTACTATAGCTATATAGAACAGAAATACATTTGTAAATCTCAAGTTAGGTAATTGTCCGTTTCTTTCACGTTGGGATTGTGGGCTCCAGTACTTGTTACATAGACATGTCAACCAAATAAGTTAGAGCAAAATATCACAGAAATGCATGGCTATTGATAAACATGTCATTAAACAAGCCTTAATGTGGTTGGCTGAGATTGTCAACTAAAAACAATGGTTGGTATAAGTGGGCTATAAGTGGTCTTTAACTATTTGACTACGGTATTTGTTATATATTGATTACAAAAACAATTTAAATGTGTTAGCCTGCTTATACAGGGTGGGGCAGAACTGATTGAACAGTTTTGAGGCAAAATAAAAGAGTAATAGAGGTACATAAAGAAGGAAGTTTATTTTCCTCAAGATTAGCATAACATACTATTTAAAATACTTATGTTTTGAAAAAATATCACGAAGATGGAGTTTGTTAGCTGCATCACACTGTTGGAGTTGTACTTGGAAGTTTTCTACAGCATGTTCACACATATGGCGAGGTATGGCCATAACCTCTGCTGCAATTATCCATTCCCTTAGCTGTGGTAGGGTGTGAGGGTGACTTCTGAACACCCTCTCTTTTAGCTGTCCCCAAAGAAAGAAATAGCAAATGCTCAAATCAGGTGACCTTGCAGGCCACTGTAAATCACCCCTCAAGATCGAGACACCAGGCATCTGGGAAACATGCGTTTCAAAACATTGAGTGACATTCATGCTGTGTGAGCTGTAGCCCCATCCTGCTGGAACCACACGTCTCTGAATGCTTCATTTTCAACAATGTTTTCCATCATGGGCTGCAAGAAATTTTGCAGCATTGCAGCATAGCGATCGGAATTCACTGTTACGGTTACTCCCTCCTCTGAGAACAACTCCAACAGTGTGTTGCAGCTAGCGGCCACCATCTTCCAGATACTGTTTTCAAAACAAGTATTCTAAATGGTATGTTATGCTAACCTCTAGGAAAATAAACTTTTTTCTTTATGTACCTCCATTACTCTTTTATTTTACCTCAAAACTGCTCAATCGGTTCTGCCACACCCTATATATTGAGAGGTTGAGATTGTATTGACCTTTTAGGCAATTAGAAAGATTTTCCACCCTAATACGAGTATTCTAATTACAATATTTAATTTCAATCTTTAAATATGTGAATTTAAAGCTAGAAACAAAACAATTACAATTATAAGACTATAAGACAATTTGTTTGGTTATCTTTCAGTTTATGTTTAGTATTTGTTTATTGGTCTGAATTAAATGGGAACAGTGCAGTCAGTCATTCAGTCTCTACTAGTTGGTGTGTATAGAGATTAGAGGGTAGAGTCTGGTAGATTTATAGGACATAAAACTAGTAGATCTATTGATAGTGCTGTGCACTGTGCTATCAGCTACCTATCTGTTATGTGACTCTTCATTGTTTAGAAGATCTGCATTCCTGAAGTGTTTTTGTATATTGAAGCCAGTTAAATGGTCAATATTTAGCTCATTACCTTGCTCCATACAAACTTTACAAAGCTAATGAATAGACTTATCAATAATTGTTTACCCAAAAATCCCTAAGTGGTAAACACCACCTTAGCCTGTTGGCCATTATTGAAGGCAATAAGTGCCATTTTTAGCCATCCATTATGATCCATACACTGTTATTGTTAGTAGGCTAATTGTAACATAAAAAATAACACTTCAAAAAGACAAAAAAAGCTAAAAAAATGAAAAAAATCAAATAAATAAAAAAATCATGAAAAAATAAAAAAAATCATCGATTTTTGCTTTTTTTGATTTAAAAAAAGAATGAAAAAAATCACCAACCCTGGATTAATTTGAGATTTTGAAAAAATTTAGACCTTCTACCTTGCTGGCAATGTTATATTATGACCTTCAGTGTGAAATAGCTTGATAGCTGAAGTGCTAGCAAACCATTTTTCTACTGCTACTACTGCTTAAAAACATTCGCATTTTTTCATTAAAATGAGGTTACTAAGAATATATGTAATTGTCTCTAATTTCTTGAAAATAATACACATATATATATTGTACTCACATTAACTTGAAAATTTTCTGCCAATTATTATCCTTCCAGCACTAGTTACCATGCATTTATTGTCCTGTCAATCTATGACGTGTATTTGCATGTACCTAATTTCAAACAGATTATTATTTATGATTCATGGCCAGAAATTTTGTCAATTGTTTTAATCTTGAGTAATGTACACTTGCTTTTGCTCTGCCAGTCATAGTTTGTTAATATTGATCCATTTAAAATTGTAGAATGAAAAGTATTTCCTTTCTGGAATTTTATAAAATGATATTTTAATGTACAGCATATACGAGTTTAACCTATTACACTTGCTGGAATCTTTATCTCAAAACCTGAATGTGTGTGGACTTGACAGAAAATTCAGATTTGTAAATAACTAACTCAAACATTAAATTTTCAGAGATATTCTAGAATTGTTTCCTTTGTGAAGTAAAGTACATGTATTGAACTTTAGGTCCAGATCCATGATCTAGACTTAGTAATTTTTTAAACATCACAAGTTTAAAATTAGAAAAGAATCGTCACTCTGGCATAAAAAATGTCAAAAGTTAAAAAAATGTGAGTATTAAGCACATCATTAGTGCTTCCTCATTTCTGACATGTATTTTAGGAAGATGGCACTTCTGTGCTGTTTTGAAATTTTAAGTTTTAAGTTCTCCTTGTCTTACTTTTCCACTCAACTGTTAAGCATTTAAGCCTCGAATAATTAAACTTACGCTATGACGTTTTCTATATTGAAACTACATAACCAATGAACATGTAATATGACTCCTCTGTTTTTGGTCTTACTAGTCTGTAACATTTATGAATTATGTAAATTTTGAAATAAATTTCAAAATTTAGAGATTTATTTACTGAAATTTATTAAGATTCTTCTCAACTTCCATAGAAACTCCCCAAATAACTGACAAATTAACATTATATAATTTTTCAATTATACTGGTAGCTGCTCATGTCCTTCACAGTTTCCTGCATTACTACCATATGTTATCAAATAAAACTAAAAGATTTGCCTTTTAATTAACAAATAAGGTTGTTTGAAGTGCTAAAATTGAGTTCTCCTGTTGAATACATTCAGAATCAACAGCATTGCTGAGAATCTTCACTAATTTACCTCATCTGTGAATGTTTTGTAAATAATGTATGCATTCTTCTGGTTTTCAGACTAGTTTGCGGGAATGTTGATGGCCATTTCACAAGTCTCTTCAAAAGAGTGACCAGTGTAAATAATAAAACTGGACCTTTTGAGCTGCTGTTATGTGTTGGCAATTTCTTTGCAGCTGATGGTAATGATGAATGGAATCCTTATAAGATGGGCTCCTCCAAAGGTTAGAAAATATTACCCTTTTTCCAATCAGACTTGCTTATTCATCATTTATATTGCCCCTGAGATATTGAGATAATCTTTATATTTTTTGTTTGATTGTGTACATTGTAGAATTTAATTTAGTATAGTAATCATGGAATTTATCTCATCAGGGGGGAGTTCTTGACAGTCCCAGAACCATAGTGACAAACCAGAGATTTTTTAGAATCTGTTCATTTTTTAATTTCTTCATCTACCGTAAAATGGGGTAACTTTGACAACTTTTTTTTCAAAATGATGCCATTTTTTTACTAGATAAGTTAAACTTAAATTGAAACATGCAAAATACAGGTCTATACTCTAGCTTCACTCACCATAAATTGCTGGCTCCTGCCTCTCATAGTTTTGATGTAATTTCAAAAAAGTGATGGTCTTTGTTACCCCAGCTCTTGGGGTTTCTTTGACCAGGTGGTAAAATCAATTTTATTTTTTGGTAAAATAACTCCAGGTTTTGGTGCATTGTAGTAGAACTCTTCCAGTTACATATGCAAATGACAAATTTGTGGGAAGTGTCATAGTTTGCAAATTGGGGGCGCTGCCCCCCCAATGGGCGAAATGTGACCACCTAATGGCAGCCATGACGGGGTAACATTGACCGGCTTGGAAATTAAGTTAAAATTACCATTCTCTCATAGTTTTGAAGTAATTAAAAAAAAATTGCTGGTCTTTTTTACCCCAGCTCTGGGGGTATCTTTGACCGGGTGGTAAAATCATTTTTATTTTTTGGTAAAATAACTCCAAATAACTCCATGCATTGTAGTAGAACTCTTCCAGTTACATATGCAAATGACAAATTTGTGGGAAGTGTCATAGTTTGCAAATTGGGGGCGCTGCCCCCCCAATGGGCGAAATGTGACCACCTAATGGCAGCCATGACGGGGTAACATTGACCGGCTTGGAAATTAAGTTAAAATTACCATGTATAAGACTCTGTAGAGTCTGAAACATAAAGAAAAAACATTAATAGTTGTATCAAACATAAAATATGTTATATAGGTACCTATGGTAATTTTAACTTAATTTCCCAGCCAGTCAATGTTACCCTGTCACGGCTGCCATTAGGTGGTCAAAGTTCCCCCATTGGGGGGGGGGGGTGGCACCCCCCATTTGCAAACTATGACACTTTCCTAAAATTTGTCATTTGCATATGTAACTAGAAGAGTTCTACTACAATGCATCAAAACCTGGAGTTATTTTACCAAAAAATTAAAAAATTGGAGGGGGTACTCCAACAGGCTTTAAATAATAGCTCTTTTTTGTGGGTCACATTATTAATTTTTAACCTATTAGATATGCAAACTTTTTGAATCTTTCTATTGTGTTACATAGCCTCAGTATTAGGCCTTTGATGGTCATTGACAAAATTTTTCTATGTCTAATTGTTTTTGAGTTTTTGGGGTTTTTGTTAAAAAAACAAAAAGTGGTCAAAGTTACCCTGCCGGTCAAAGTAACCCCATTTTACGGTACTCGATATGTTGTTTAATTTCTTTTGTATGGTAATGCTGGTATTCATACTAGTCTACTTATAAGACTCAAAAATTACCTTAATGAGGGGCAACAACATATGTTCTCCTCTGCCACAATGCCCAGAACAGTCATTCAAGGTTGTTAGAGATTAAATTTTTAATAGGCAGGGTTTCCTCCATCAATGCTGGCCAAGAAATGAACTTAGGACCATTGAAAAGTTTGCTATATATTGATTGCAGGTTTCAGGAAGAGAGACTGGAAGACAGGAAGAGAGAGACTTAATATTTTTATTTATAGAAGCTTTGGAAGAGATACTGGAGTAGCAATGGAAGATCTATTATAAAATTTATATTCAAATGCAATTATCAGGGAAAAGAATTTTTGTGTGAATTTTAATTGTATTGGTTGAGATCTTGACAATATCAATATCAAGTTTGCTCACATCTGTTGTGTACGCTAGTCAATGTATTCATTGTGGTCTCTCCTACTAATATTGCAGCTTGGATTCTTTGTGTTTGACTCCAGTAATGATAAGTGTTACCTACTTCTTTTCAGTTCCGCTTCCAACATTCATCTTGGGTCCATCAGTTGAAAGTCAAAAGGCATTTTACCCTGACATCAGAGGCTGTGAGCTTGCTGAAAATGTTATTTATCTTGGTGAGTTTTTGGCCATGTTCATTTTTTATCCCCAGATTCAACAAATTTTAAAAATCTGTTTTTATGATTCTATATACTGCTGGAAAATAATTTGGATAAATTTAATTTCAAGTTTTCAAGAGTTATCCTATTTCAATAGAATAATAAAGCTTTGCTCTGATAGTGTTGTAATTCCTTCATCAGGCACCAGATTATGTTTTAAATACATATTTGCTTCAGCATTTGCAATTCTGATGTTTTTTACATATTATAATAAAATAATAGTATATTTATTTGTATAATTTCTCCCTTTCAGGTCCATTTGGAGTTTACCAGAGCAGCTCTGGACTGACTATTGCATATCTCAGTGGCTCCCTGGATGCTCCAGCTGATCTATGCGGGTACAGCAACCACAAGGTTCATCACTTCAATATATTTTTTGTCATTTTAGTTTGAATTTTGGTTTTTGATTTGGCTCTAATTATTATTGGTTTGCTGTTAAGACCTCATATTTTTATTTACTGTTGGTGTACTAGGTATATTTTCCTACTATCAGTTTCAGTTCATTTCAAAGATTCACTAAAAAAATCAATGTTTCTAGTAATTGTTAGGTTCAGAAGAATAATTTCATATAGTTATTTTACAGCTATGTGGAGGGAGCATTTGAACTCTGTATTTTGTTTTTCAATTCATATTTTTTCAGGCTAGTTTCTCTGTCTTTTTTTCAGGTGCATTTCTTATTCCAGTGATTATTTCTAAGGAAAATGGATTCAACCACTTTTATTTTGTGGTCTATAAATAAAATTTATTTTGTCTTCATGTCAAAGTCCAAGGGAATGTCATTTTACTTACCAGGATTATTCTTCCACTTTGTTTCTAAAATGCTAAGAATTATTACTAAACTCCTAATGGATTTGTTTAAGCAAACTACTTGTATGGATCATGATATTGTGCTAGGATAGTTTTCATTGATTTAATTTTGATAGATTTGACTGATTTTACAGCGTTTCAGGATGAGCAACTGATTTTATTTTGACTCATTTAACTGATGATGATTTTGAAACGTTTCAGGTTGGGCAACTTGAAGCTGAGATTCGGCAAGCTGGTGTAATTGATATTTTGGTGACGAGCTGTGTACCGAGTCATGTGACAACCTTCACTACTAAGCCGGTATGCAATGGCCATTTCAAATTTTTCTTTACATTTGTTGTTTATAAATTATTTCCAAGTATTTATACATGTATGAAAAACATGAATTTTAACCTATATTTACTTGGATATTTGTTCCTATAATAATGGATCTCACAAGCAACTGTCTTATCAATTATTTTAGTGTAATTTTTCTTCGATTTAATTACTTTAATTAGGACATAAGCATTAATTTGAGACTTTATTGCTTACCGTTCATGCCGAGGTTCGAAAAACAGGTCCAATACTTTAAAAGGGGAGTTACTGCTTCGTCAGTGCTATCCCAGGCTCAACTCCTTGAGTCTCCTTCATAAATTACTATCAGACAAGTGTATGAGTTTGTTGCAAAAGTAATAACCAAGGTTATTGGTGATTAAAAATGGTGAATTTTTTAGTTTTGAACCTTGTTTAATTTAAAAGTATGAGAACAAGCAAATTTAAACTATGATGTTGTAGGAATATCTTGATTCTTTAGTTTTTGACCTTGTTTAATTTAAAGTATGAGAACAAACAAGTTTAAACTATGATCATTTAATGAAATCTTGAAGGAAAAGTCATTCTACTTCTTTCCTCCCAGGAGGGCTTAGAAGACAAAGCCTGTGCGCTGGTGGCCCGGCTAGCAGCCAGTGCACAACCGCGTTACCACTTCTCTTCATTGCCGCAGCTGTTTTATGAACGTCTGCCCTACAGGTAATGACTGGAATTATATTCTTGCCTAATGCACGGTCTGGCTTTGGGAGCTTTGATGTATCACGCCATTAAGCAGCCTTGGCAAAGAAGGAATAGTTAAGTTATTCTGAATCAAGCGTTATTTTACCTAACAACCTAAAGAGTAGGTTTTTGCGTGTTATAAACAGTTTATTTATTTAGATTATTTTTATCTACATTATTTTTATAGATTATTTAGCTGCAAATACTGGCAGGAAGTGTAGTGCAGGCCCTGAGAACCTACAACAGCAAACATCCTATCATCTTGGAAATTCTGGCCTGGCTTTTGCGCCTGGTGGAGGCGGGAAAAACGATAAGCATCTGCTGGGCCCCGGGACACGTGGGGGTGCGGGGAAACGACAGGGCGGATGAGGCGGCAGTGGGCGCTGCTTCGTCGGACGCGGCCATCTATAGGGAGGACGTCCCATGTCACGACCACTACCCCCGCATCCGGACCAGCGTTCACCATATATGGCGCGAGCTGTGGCTGAATACGAGAAACAATAAACTGAGAACAATCAAGGACAGTGTATCAGCATGGAGCTCCTCGTACCAGAGATCCCGACAAATGGAGATGGCGCTGTGTAGACTGAGGATTGGCCATACGCGCCTCACTCACGGCTACCTGATTGAACGGCGCCCTATACCATATTGTGACGACTGCCTGGTGCCACTGACAGTTCTGCATGTCTTGGCGGAGTGCCCTAGCCACAACGATATCCGACAAAACTGCTACCCCAACACATCCGCCCTCGATCATGACGAGATGCTCACCAGAATGCTGCGGGAGGACCGGCCAAGTAACTTCGAAACCGATAACCTTAGACGATACCTGATGGAATGCAACCTGCTGCCAGAGATTTAGCATGACCCCGTAACGCCACCGCCGGTCGGTCATATGCACTTGCATCACCGCCTTTAGCGAGACTATAATCGCACCTTGCCATCACCTAGACCAAGCCTCACTAAGCTTACGCTGGAGTTGATACATGAAGTCGGAGCGGACCCTCGCTCCATGAGCAGGGAATCTACCGCCCAGCCCCTGCGCCTAAAATGGATCAGGCTATAAGCCTTGAAGACGGAAGAGACCAAACATCTTTGACGTAGCTGAAGACCTCACCTCCGGCGCGAAATAGATTGCTATCTGAAGCGCTAGTAAATCTTTTACTACTACTACTACTACATAAACAGTTTACTCCCATGTACGTGGGTGTATTATCTATGAATTTGTGTTTTGAAGTTATTTAGCTCCTATTTTATGAAAGTATAATGCACTAAGATGATTCACTCAAGGCATGGAATCACATTTTTCTGATTCTGCAATTAGTTGAAGGTATTCTTGCAGTTCTCCATTTTACTGATGCTGACCAATGATAGCTTCGAAGATTCTTATTCAATGAATCGGAATTTTTCTAGTGCTGTTCAATCCGAGCTTTTTCATTTGAAATAATAAAGCTGTTGACCACTAAAAATGAAACCGATTGCATGTAAAGAGTTCAAAAAGGATCACAGCCTTCAAAAGCAGACGATTTTTGGCTAGTAAGTTATTAAAAATAGTACGATAAAAATGAAGACAAAGTCTGTTCAAGTTGTTCTTTTGGTGTCATTAAGAAGCTAAGATTATTTGCTTGCATTACTTAACAAAAACCACTGCTTTTTCATTGGTAAAGATTATTTGGTACAATAATTTGCCTGGAACCTGGAAAGCTCTAGATTATTTAGTTGCACATCTCTCTAAAGACAGTCACATTTTGCAGAAGTTGAGATTATTCGGTTGCACAAGTTGCTACGAACCGCCACTTTTTGCTCAGGTTGAGATTATTTAGCTGCAAATATTGCTACGAACCGCCACTTTTTGCTCAGGTGGAGATTATTTAGCTGCAAATACTGGCAGGAACCACCGCGTGTTGCAGGAGCCTCCTCGCCAAGTGACGCGGTTCCTCTGCCTTGCGGGTGTCGACAACAGCGCCAAGAGAAAGTGGCTGTACGCCTTCTTCTTGACTCCGGCGACGCACTGCAAGCAAGACGAGCTCACGGCCCAGCCTTCTGACGTTACAGAGTCTCCCTACAATGAGGCTCTGCTGCCACCTCTGCACCAGGTGCGATACTTACATTTGTATTGAGTTAATTTCGCACAAAAGCTCCAGACAAGCAAGACGAGCTCACGGCCCAGCCTTCTGACGTGACAGAGTCTCCCTACAATGAGGCTCTGCTGCCACCTCTGCACCAGGTGCGATACTTACATTTGTATTGAGTTAATTTCGCACAAAAGCTCCATACAAGCAAGACGAGCTCACGGCCCAGCCTTCTGACGTGACAGAGTCTCCCTACAATGAGGCTCTGCTGCCACCTCTGCACCAGGTGCGATACTTGCACGTGCACCATTTGTACGTGCAGTTAATTTCGCAGCATTTGTACATGCAGCACTTGCACGTGCAGTTAGTTTAGCACAAAAGCTCCATACAACGCCGCTCTTATAATATTCAGACATGTGCACAACGTACAGCACACCTAAATATGTAGAGTTAACATGCAATTAATTTGAAACGTACTGCAAGTAATGATTCCTACTGTTTTTACGTCACTTGTCTAAATCAAGCAGGGTTTTTAAATTATATTTTCCTACTTTGCATGCCCCAAATTAAATTCTCTATTTTTTGCCCTCTCCTGGGAGTTGAATGCAGAAATTTGCGAAGAATTTCAAAGCTTAAATGGGAGAAAGAAGGTTTGACTGAAGCTCAACCTAAATAAATTTGAATACCTCTTGGAAGGAAAGACTGAAAATTTGTAAAAAGTGAGAGATCATTTTCAAAACCCCTGAACTCTAATTAGAGTTCAGGCCTCAAGGTACGAATATCATTGATAGGGCTAATTGATCCCGAGACAGAGTTAATTCGGTCGGGAGTATGAACAGAATAATAACTGACATATTTTCAGATGTGACAGATTTATACTCTGCGTGGCATGCATCACCCGTGGCTGATTATATATATATATTTTTTTTGTGCAGGAGAGCGACGAGATGAATAAATATTTCTACGGCGGAGGCAGCAAGCAAGGCAAGAAGCGGGCCCGCGAGGAGGAATCTGAGGGAGCCAGGCGTCAGCGCGGCCCTCCACAGCCCACTGGTGACTTCTTGCATGCCTCACAAATGTTGTCTTCTGTTCTTTATATTATTTGAGTTATATTGTACCTTCAGAGAAGATTCTCGTATGCTTTACTATGTACAAACACAAATAGAAACAGACCTAACCAATTTACATCCGATTTTAAATTGGAAATAAACTCTTCTTTAGAGCGTTTTTCTACTATAAGAAGTAAATTTGTTGTTTCGGGAACTTACTTTCTTCATCAGCGCTGAGAACATTTGCTTTTTTCCTCTTGGGCCCAATGAGACTACATATTGAATATTCTCAATTTTTCCATCCTAGGTCCATGTTGGTTTTGCTTGAGTAGTCCTGATGTTGAGAAGCACCTCATCGTGAGTGTGGGAGAGCACTGCTACCTGGCGCTTGCCAAAGGCGGTCTTGTGGCGCACCACTTGATGCTGCTGCCTATACATCACTACCAGACCTCCCTGGACCTCGAGCCCGCCGCCCAGCAAGGTTAGTCCCCCTCATGCTGCTGCCCATACATCACTTCCAGACCTCCCAGGACCTCGAGCCCGCTGCCCAGCAAAGTTAGTCCCCCTCATGCTGCTGCCCATACATCACTTCCAGACCTCCTTGGACCTTGAGCCCGCCGCCCAGCAAGGTTAGTCCTTCTCATGCTGCTGCCCATACATCACTTCCAGACCTCCCTGGACCTTGAGCCCGCCGCCCAGCAAGGTTAGTCCTTCTCATGCTGCTGCTCATACATCACTTCCAGACCTCCCTGGACCTCCAGCCCGCCGCCCAGCAAGGTCAGGCCGTGCCATGTTTCCTGAAGTTCTCGTGTACGGGCACCTACTGTTTGAATAACGTGCGCTCCCGTATCTTGACTAAGTATTCCCCAGTATTCCGGTATTATGTGTACGGATCATTTAGACTTTAAGCTCATGACTCCATTGTATTATGCTAAAGATTAATTAGAATGCAGCAGTGGTATAAAAAATTTCTAGCTTCGAGTCAAGTTTTTGAACCATTAAGTATTATGTTATCATGATGACGGCATTCGTGGGTTGGGTAGTTGAAACTATTATCTTCGCAACGACGCAACCTTACCATAAAATTTAGTCCACTTGTAAAAAAGGAAATAATTACTTTCATGTTTTCATACGTATGTTGATAATTACTTTGAAAAACTAAGTCTTTATTTTTCTTCACAGAACTGACGCAATTCAAGTCAAGTTTGCAGAAGTTGTTCACAGCGTCGGGACGGTCGGCGGTCTTCTATGAACGCAACTACCGGACCACCCACATGCAGCTGCACGCCGTGCCTCTGCCGAACGCCGTCGCTAACAACGTCTCTGACGTCTTCCAGGTCAGTAGACGTCTCTGACGTCTTCCAGGTCAGTAGACTTGTAGACGTCTCTGACGTCTTCCAGGTCAGAGAGCTGGTGCGTCGTGTAGAAGTCTTTGACGTCTTACGGGTCAGGGAGCTGGTGCGGGGTGTAGACGTCTCTGACGTCTTCCAGGTCAGTAGACGTATAGACGTCTCTGACGCCTTACACGTCGGGAAGCTAGTGCGTCGTGTAGACGTCTCTGACGTTTTACAGGTCAGGGAGCTGGTGCGTCGTGTAGACGTCTTACGGGTCAGGGAGCTGGTGCGTCGTGTAGATATCTTTGACGTCTTACAGGTCAGGGAGCTGGTGCGTCGTGTAGACGTCTTTGACGTCTTACGGGTCAGGGAGCTGGTGCGTCGTGGAGATATCTTTGACGTCTTACAGGTCAGGGAGCTGGTGCGTCGTGTAGATATCTTTGACGTCTTACGGGTCAGGGAGCTGGTGCGTCGTGTAGACAGACATCTTTGACGTCTTACAGGTCAGGGAGCTGGTGCGTCGTGTAGACAGACATCTTTGACGTCTTACAGGTCAGGCTGGTCCTGCTCTCACAGCCAGTGAAACTCTTCACATCTAAGTGAATCCAAGTGATTATGATCTGTATTCAAGACATAATTTATCAACGTGGAGGGTTGAATTTTTTATTAGTTTTTTTTTTCAATCATTGCTGGCTTTCTTTTGACCTGTTTTCAAGATTTGATACAACAAATGTTAACAATGCTCTGACACCAAAGGTTAATAGCACAAACATTCAGTTTTAACTTGTTTTCCTCCAATCTCCAGATTGATTTGTTCTGACCTGCGAGACTTGCACTTGGCTGAACGAACGGGGTTTGATCCGGCGTTCCGATCGAACACCAAATGTAAATGTTCTTACGCTAAAAAAAAACATTAAAAAAAACCTTTTAAAAAATATAAACATTCAAAAAACATTAGAAGGCTAAATTGCATTGGGTATTCAGGTGTAATACAGCCTTCTAACCACTGTATCCATGTTGAAGACTCATTAAGACTTTGTATTAAGAAACTAATGTTACTCAGAGCATGGCGGCGCAGCAAGACCTACAACTGGAGGAGGTGCCGCGTCGCACGGAACTGTCGGCCGCGGTCAAGTCGGGCCAGCCCTTCTTACTAGTGGAGCCTCCTTCAGGTCCCTGTCTCCTGCTGAGGGTCAGGAAGGGATACAATATGCTCTTCGACAGGTTTGTACCCCATCATTTTATGGAATTTTTCATTACTTTTAAACTTTGACGTAGAAGCGACTGCACTCACACCAAGCGTTAGTAAAACGGTACCTTTTCTGATTGTTGACTGATGGAAAATGATGTGATAGTGTAATAAAATCAATCAAACATCAGTAATTTAGCACATTCTCAGCATTTTTATTTCATTTTTGTTGGAATATTTTTAAGTTACAATCACGATGGTGTGATAATGCAAAAAATAATCATAAACAGCGGTAACTTAGCACATTCTCAGCGTTTTTATTTCATTTTGGACGAATATTTTTAAGTTATAATCACGATCAACTAATTTGACAAATCTGGACGTCGAGCAGACAAGTGTTGGCCAGCGAGGAGTTGCTGAACGTCCCCAGTCGCGTGGACTGGAAAGACTGCAAAGGAACGAGAGAGCAGGAAACTTCTCTCAGGGACCAAGTACGGCAAATGTTCGCGCCGTACGATTTTACTGCTGACGAAGATGGCGACTCAAGCGGCAGCGATAGCGAGTAGAAATTCGCAGATGCTAGAGCTAAATTCGATTATTTATTTGCGTTCACGTACAATAAATATTTACTAGACAACGAGATGTTTAATACAAACGAATGAGCCAAAATAAATTCACAGAGGCGAATTTTTGTCGTTCTTACTAGGCACCACCTGAAAAAGATACGGACATATCATTCATGTATATGACGTCTGTGTAGTATTATATTGTAAGGACGCTTAACCTCTTGTTTCTTTAGCCACTATCAAACTGCATTGGGTGAAACCCCATCATGCGGCTTTACAGCGTGAACGATTGAGTGATATGTTTATAAACTCCTTACAAAACTATAGTAGACAGATCTCAGTTTCATTCACTACATTTTCCATCACAAGCATTAAAAGTGGTTTTAGGCAAACTCCTCTTAAGGTTAAGGATGTGGATTGGAAACCGCTGGACGGAGTGCTGTATAAGGCCGGGTTAACGCCGCACTGCCGGGCACGTACTAGGCATTTGTCGGTCAAGGTCCAGTTCAATATTCTTTAAATTGCATTTCTATAGAATCATTCTCACCATGGGCATGGCAGGTGCCTAGCGCTGCTGGCGTGAATGTTCGTTCCTCTTCAAGTCTTTGAACAATGTTTCGAAGGAGGCCCACCTGAAATGTCGGAATCAACAAAACATTTTGATGAAAGTAGGTTTTCAAAGAGGATAGAGTATGAGGGGAATTTAAATAAATTGTTGAACTAGATACCAAAAAATACCGTTGCAAGGTGATCTTGACAGGCTGGTTGACTGGGCTGATAAGTGGCAGCTGCGTTTTAACGCTGACAAATGTAAAATTATCCACCTTGGCAGGAATAATGAACAGCAAGATTACAGTATGAGAAGACACGGTTGCAACGACAGAGTGAAGATGTCGAAGTCGACAATGGAAAAAGATTTAGGAGTTAATATCGACAACGAGTTGAAATTTTCTAAGCATATTGATTGTCAAGTTAATAAAGCCAATAAACGACTTTGACTGATCAGACGCTCTTTCGAGTTCCTGGATGCAGAAGCGATGAAGCAGTTTGTTGCTGTCGTGCGCCCGAAGCTAGAGTTTGGAAACGTCGTGTGGTCACCGAAACTTGAAAAGGACAAAATTTTAATAGAGAGTGTTCAAAGACGCGCAGCAAGGATAGTTCCGGGCTTGAAAGGCAAGTCCTATGAGGAAAGATTAAAGATTATGAAGCTTCCAAGCCTCAGTTATCGACGTCTGCGTGGAGACCTCATTGAAGTATACAAGTATACTCATGGCTTATACAAGGTCCCAGAAGGATTACTAGAATTTGAAACAAGAACCAACACCATGGGCCACGGCTATAAACTAAAAAAAACGGCGTGGGAACACATCCATGCGACAACATTTCTTCTCGCTTCGAGTTACCGACATGTGGAACAGCCTCCCTGATAGCATCGTTGACGCTCCGAGTATGAACATCTTCAAAAACAGACTAGACGAAGCTATGCAGGAGCATATGTTCAGTCTTTAAATGCCTAGCAAATTACGGACCAGGCAATAAGTCCAGCAGCTATCTCAATCAATCGTCAGCTATGGAAAGATCGGGTTCCAAAAGCCGGATCCCTTGTGAATCAAGTCACGAAAAGTTCAAGAATCGGCAACAGGCCACGGGCCTATTTCTTCAACGCCGACACTTCTATTCTATTCTATTCTTAGATGGATTGTTTCTGTAAGAGAGAAGACTAGACATTTAAGGTCTATTGTCCTCTGGACGACGTATCAGTTGTTCAAGTGTATATACTGTATATGGACAAATCACAAAATTACACGTAAATATATTACAAAAACTTAATCGCCATAGTCTAGTCTGTGTTATTAATTTGCCTTTCCTCATCTTATCCATACCGGCGTCAGAAACATCCGATTTCAAATAGCGCAGCAAGCGACCGCCAAAGTTGGGACAGGGCTAAAAGAAGGAGCATGCCTCCGGTGACGCTGAGTTATTGGGGACAGTGGCGCAAACGGCAATCTATTTGAGTGCAAGATGCGGATTGATACTAGTGTTTGCTAGGAAAAGTGAACTTGATAGACGCTTCGCCGCAAAATTCGTTTTGAATAATAGAGGTTATTTTACATACAAGAGTGTTAAATAAATAATTTTGTTTTGTTTGTTAAATAATTAACACAATGGCAAGACATTTATACATGCTTAGTCCTTAGTCCTTATTTAAATTTCTTTTTTTTTTCATTTTTCAACGACGTGAAAAAAATGCTATTCGAGCCTCACCGTTTACTCCTGCGGAACTGCAACTTTTCTTATGAATTGTAAACTCCTTTGTTCATTGAGACAGTAGCTCTGCTATAGAACCTCAAGTAAGCATGATACTATCTAACTTAATCTAAGCCATTGACTACCATCCCAACTGTTATATTCAGAATTGCCAAATTCATGTTAAATTTGTGGGGCAGAACGGATTCCTCTGAATCGTTTCAATTCTGGAGTTGAACGCAAAGTGAATAAAAAAAAACCTTTATTCCGTTACCGACATGAGTTATCTAAAGATCACGAAACAATGAATGACTCGCTGTGAACCAAGAATACGAATTGCATGTGAAGTTAGGACGCTGAAGTTGGGCTGTTGCACCGCGAGTTTGGCTGGCTGTGAGCGTCCGTGGTAGTCACAAATATTGTTGGTCAGGTATTGTTGATACGCTGGTAATGCGCCTTACAATGGGACAAGCATACTACTGTACCACCGGTTGAATTATCACCGAGTGAGTAACAATTTTAAATGAGTTGACTGCACAAAATTTAATCGAATTTTGTTTATTCAATTCTTATGAGAATTATTAAAACCGAAGTTTTTTACCACGAACAACGATTGTTCTTCCCGATGGACATCAGATTGGCAATGAAGTTGTCTGCTGTCTCGAGATGCCATATATAGGGATTTGTCCATTTTCATATCCACAATACCGGACTATATAAAGTCTGGTCTCAAAATTCGTCTTCATAAATTTTCTTTGAAAATTCGATTGAACCTTTAACAAAATGGCTGGTCTCCAAAGACTCATGTCAGGCTATGCTGTACCGGTTATAGAATGCTCTTCTATGTCTGGCTAAGGCATGTCGGACTGGCAATACGCCAGTCCTGCCTTGACCAGTTGCTGGGATGATCACTGGGATCCCAGATTCTGGGAGAATCCCTGGGTTCCCCCAGCTCCTCGCCGAATTGAGGCGCCGCCCCCCAAGAGGGGGAAGAGATTCGCGCCGCATTCTTGCGGAGACTCTTCTGTGGCTGTTGCAGGCCACGCGGCGAAAGCGACGGTGGCCGGTGAATGGGAGCGCCCAATTCTTGAGGAGTTGGGGCGCTGCCTTCACTTTGCTACTGATTTGCTCTTGGGGGAAAGGGTTAGGGGGGGGGTCCTTCGGGACCCAAAAAATAAAACATCCTGCCTGCTGGGGCAGGGGTCCTTCGGGACCCAATTACCAAGACATCCTGCCTGCAGGGGAGGCTACGATCATTGGAACAGTCAATCCCAGGTGCGACATTTGGCCTTCGTTAGGTCATTAACGGAGCATTCAACTAGACATCATAATTGTCCGGTTCTGACCGACATCCTCAGCTGTTCATTGATTGTGTGTGCCACCTTCAGTGACATCACACTTGCGGTTCTCTACCGTGCCTACAGCACCGATAGTCAGTCACAAGCCAGCCACCCTAGCAACGCGTTTGCTGACTGAAGCTAAAGCCTTGCTAATATAGTCACCCCGCTTTGTCACGCGTTCCGTATCATAAATATAGTTCACTTTAAGTCAACTCTGTCTTTCAGTCCCCTTAACTATCTAAGACCAGACCACTTCTAAGAACCATGAACCGATGAACTGATAGCATAGTTTGTAGTCAAAACACGAGCTGTGACATAATCGTCATTCCGTCAATCTGGTATGCCTCAGAGCAGCGCTCCCAAATTTTATGAGCGACTACCACTTTGAAGTTCCTAACAGTCACAGAACCTCTCGTTGCCTTAGTAGTCCTGATGTTGAGATGCATCTCATCGTGAGTGTGGGAGAGCACTGCTACCTGGCGCTCGCCAAAGGTGGGCTTGTGGCGCACCACTTAATGCTGCTGCCCATACATCACTACCAGACCTCCCTGGACTTCGAGCCCGCCGCCCAGCAAGGTTAGTCCCCCTCATGCTACTGCCCATACATCACTACCAGACCTCCCTGGACTTCGAGCCCGCCGCCCAGCAAGGTTAGTCCCCCTCATGCTGTTGCCCATACATCACTACCAGACCTCCCTGGACCTCGAGCCCGCCGCCCAGCAAGGTTAGTCATCACATACCGAATCCGGAGGATTCGGTATGTGATGACTAACATATTAAATACTAGATATACTAGAGTTATTGAGAGGCAGAGTAATAATATCATTTGATGATTATTGCGTAATAATAGAGTATTATTTGATGATTATATACGGCTTATAGTTTATGGGAACACAGCGGATTTTACTATCCTCTTGAATGAGAATAAAAAAACTTGGAATTGTAACAGCGTTTGTACAGGTGTAGAATTTCCACATTTCTCGAGGTTGAAAGAGATCCTACTTCATTTTCGGTAGACATTGGTTACGGTGCACTCCTCTAAAAAATTTATTTCAGTTGTTTCCTTCTAGCTATTGAAGAAATATACTTAGAACTTGGGATTATTAACAAAAAGTAAAGCCTTTTACTTATGAATATGCAAAGTAATTTTCAGGCTTGTATTACTAGCTATTTTTAAATAGAAAGCAAAAAAAGCCAAATTGAAAAACCTCGTTTCACAAAAAAAATCATTAGGATAAAAAAAGGCGCAAACAATTCTCTGAGAACACCATATGTTTAGGAATAGTACATACTTAGAGAACTTGATAATATTTTACTTTACATTTCCAGCTGTTATCAAGCATATGGAGAGATACTATGTTACGATATCCAAGTCTGTTTCAAAAGCAAGAAAATATCAACAGGTTACATCAGAAAAGTCTATGGACTTTGCTTCGTTCATTTCTAGGCTCACCTCCCATAGTTCCATGGACTGCCAGTGTGATGACTAATTTTTTAAACAAGTTTCATCGTCTTTATAGTATGTTTGCTGAAAAGTGATACGGGGCGTTATTGTCTTGAACCCCATACTGTATATTGATATTTCAAGAAAATTATTGTTTTTTAGGACTAACGTTTTCTATTTTTCACTAAGGGAAACCACAGTATACAAATTAGATTAACACCAAAATTGTAAATGAGGTCAAACTTAAAATTTAGACAGGGCTTAGATAAATTAGATAAAATATTAACAAAGAACCTCTGTGAAATTTATTTCTCCAGCAATGGTCTGACAAAAATTGCGAACAATGCCTCCAAAAAATTTAGATGAAATTCGAAAAAATAACATCTGACAATGGTATAAAAAAAGTGACATCTGGTGGTCGCTATCTGATTTCATGTCAATTTGAGATGTCCTGAATTACTGTAGAACAAGTTAAAGAACCTTGCAATATATATATAACTATATAATTGGTGGGATACTGGGATTTTCAGTTAAGAAGCTAGTACTTTAATAACATAATTTACAAAGAACTGATTTCACAAACCTTGAATTAGTACAGCCACTGTGCAGCTGTAAAATTTGGAAATTTCACGAGTTTCGAGGAGGATATCCATGTTTGTTTTCGGCGGGTATCAGTTAATAACCGAATTAAAAACAACTGAACCCGTACAACTGAAATTCCAACAGTCACTGCTAATTTGTGTACATAATTGACGGAGTTGCGTTAGGGGTACTTGTGCAAAACGTGGGCTCGTGCGTTTCTTTCTAAATAAAAGTGCAGAAATTGTGAAACTGCTCACGGCGTCGCATTGATGCTAATAAGGTTGTTGCTTAGAAATAAAACGAAGTTACTCTCCATGTAGAATTTTCTGTATTAAAAATCATTTGAACGTAATAATTTGAAGGAACACCTGATCCAGACTACTAATTACAGATAATATATGCTACACCACATGTGCTTGACACCGTAGGCTGGTTGACAATTTCTCTAGGTGATTAATGCAATTTGCATTTTTTGTCGATATTTTATGCCTCAGTGGTCTCTGCCAATGTTTTTGAAGCTATTGAACGTACAGACAAATTCTGTTAAATAAGTTTAAATTAATGAAGGGGCATATTCGTAGATACGTAATTATGGACAACTATTTTGCAACGAGTAGGCAAAGTTTAGCGGGTTTTGAGGTAGAAGAAGATTGCTCCGCCGGTGCTGGCGACGAAGAGAACGATGAAGACGATCATGCAAGCCATGAAGGCGTCACTCTGCTTCTGGAGATCATCGTACTCGGCTTTTGGGACCGTTTCCGCTGGCGGGTCAGTAGGGGGAGCTGGAGTCGTTGGGTTTTCGAGCTGCATCTCGATCGTGTACCTGAAAACCAACGAGTGAAGCTAATATTAATGTTTGCCCAGTTCAAGAATGGTGACAAGTTGCAATTGTAATTTTGAAAAGGTTTTAACGAGTGACTAGTTACACCGCGATAAATTTGCTTCTAAACTCGCCTCTCAGGGTAGTTCATCTTCATCTCCAATTCGTCCTGGATGAGGAGGAAGTTGGATTCTTTTTCGGTGAACTCCTTCCAGACTGGCAAGCCCAACGAGTCGTCCTTTTCAGCAGAGGGTTTCCTACGGGAAACATAAGCAAGCATTTAATTATAGCTACCTTGTTTATCGAGAATTCTATCTTTTCTATTCTGAACTGAGCCATGTCTATTAATAACTGCACCATGTCTACTAAGAAATTACCATGCTTGCCATAAAATCCATTGATAAATCCATTATGACCGGTTCCCGTTTTACAATGAAGTATACAAAGCCTATTTAGATCCCTACCATGCCTATAATGAACTATACCAAGTTTATTATAAACTTATCCATGTATATTAACTATATCACGAACTTTACCATGTCCTTTGAGAACTGTACCACACATGTTACAAATTCTACCACATTTATTGATAACTGTACCATGTCTATTGGGTACTGTCTCTCAACCTATATCTCACCCTTACCATGTCTATCTCTCAACCTATATTGTTTTTATAGATGGAATAGCCTTCAATGAGGGCTTATGATGTAATTTATTTTGATAAAGTTAGAGAAATCGACTCTCTCGTGCAAAAAAATTAAAAGCAACGAAGGAGTTTTTTTTTTTCGTGTCGTAGACGGGATTGATGCATAGAAACAAACTTTGAGGATGAAGAGATGGAAAAATCAGCAAAACGATTATTACATCTCATTTTCACTGGAAAATATTTAAAGAAACCTATATAGAACAAATGGCAATAAAAACAATGAGCAAATGAGGATTTCACAGCATGACTATCATAATGTGGCGAATGAGAAGACGTTATTAGTTTGTGATGGAGAGGTTTATGGTTATACCCAGTCTTGGCGAAGTTGGTCCAGAGTTTGACGAGGCGCTTAGAGGTGAGACGCTGTGCCTCAGTGAGCTCAGTTGGAAACGAGAAGAGGTACATCAGCTCATCTGCGTGTGTTACTCCTGCAAGCTCTACAAGAGGATATATAGAAATTAAAAGTTTGTGTGCAGGAACAATGGCAACTGAACCCATCTATCTAAGATGAATCAACTTAAGGCGGTAATTGCAAGACCATCATACGCTGTGCATCAATTGTAATGCGGTAGCAAGTGCTGTGATTGCAAGTCCAACATCTGCTGTGCATCAATTGTAATGAGGTAGCGGCTGCTACTAACTTCATTGTCAAGAAAGTTGTAATATTCGTTACGTAATGGATTGAAAAGTTATAGTCGCTAGTCACATTAATGGCAATACAATGCCTAAAGTTCAAGTGACTATCAAAGTATAAACTGCGTGCTATTCAAAATGTAATCAGACACTGCTAGGGACTAATTGAAATCAAGATTAATTACTGAGGCTAGTTCATAATGATACAATAATTTTAGCAACTGTCAACCCTAAAAATTGCATTCCCGTTTTTTAGTAGGAAAGAGGATTGTCACAGAGTATCTGAAATTTCAAAACGTACCCGTTTTTTTCGATTTCAACAAATAAACTATGCACGAACAATCAATACGCTAAAATGTCTGTCACTTTCTAGTAGGCACAAAGGTATAAAATTTAATGTTACCAACCGCTGTCGAATGGAGGATCAGGAAACATGAGGTCGAAGAGCGAGTTTTCGCTTACGAAGTCAAATGAATAGAAATAAGTGCTTGTATTGTAGAAGCGACTGTGCATTTTGGCGAAGTTGTAAGTGCCGGATTTCAAGAACAGCATTCCCATGAGCTGGAACATACAAGGATACCTGCCAATTTACACCTCGAATATCATTTATTAATATATTTTTATGAGTTCGACATAATATGATTAGTATTTCAATTGAATTGTAAAAAAAATGTTCATTGTGGACTTTAGAGGTGTGAAAGATTTCATCCGAACGAGATAATACAAGTCAACGGAAAATAAACACGGCTTATACTTAAAATAATATTGAGACGTTTTATCGTATTAACCAAAATTTTACAGAACATTGTGAAGTAACAGCATAAAAGCTGTGGCATTCTCAGTATTTACATCGATCATGCCGGGAGTAATGGCATCGATATCGGTCATGTCAACGCCAGGGAAGAAGGTGTCCGCGATCGCCTGCGAAAGGACGCGCGTGCTGTCGTCGATGCCTGAAACATTGACACTTCTTGATGGCCCATTTTATTTCCATTTATTTCATTTGAATATAGTTTTAAATGAATAATTTTATGTGAATATTGATCAAATCGATTGGCATAAGTCGCTTAGAGGTAAGTCGTAAAAGCAGTGAGAAGCAACTGTAAATGGTCTATTTTGACTGCAAATTTGATATAACCTTGAACAGTGTCGATTCAACACATTTTAATATTGGATGAAGTGTGGATAAATGTGAAATAATGATTTAATTTATTTACGTATGTTTTATACGATTGAACCGAACGTGAATCCTTGTGTTGTTGCTAAGCTTTCTAAAGCGCGAATAATTATAAATTATAATTTGAAGCAGAAAATTTTGATAGCTTTTTAATGTAAATCGTTGTCTTTCACGGATAAACATTTTACTTGTTTGCGTTAGGTAACGGAAATCTCAAGCCAATTGAACACTTGGGATGATAGCTCTTTTTTGTCCAAAGCATTGCAATAAATCTATAATTTTGTTACTGAAGTTAGTAAATAGTTGAAAATAAATACAAGATTCATGTGACCCGTAATTTGTTACAACTCGATAAATTTAGTTACAAGTATAAAAAATTAGTTACAAGTATAAAAAATATAACTCAGTACTCACTGCAGTGAGTGACAGAGAGCGCATTTTCTCGTCGACGAAGACTTTAGGTCACGGACAGACGGACGGACAGACGGACAGACAGACAGACAGACGGACATGGCGAGCACAATAGTGCATTTTTCCCATAAATGAGAAAATGCGCTAAAAATTATTGCAATTACCTGCAGCTTTTAGAATATCAGTGATAACTTGGTTGGCCAGGTAGTCCCCATCTTCAGTGAGGTTGTTGGGCTTCAGGTAAGAGTCCAGCATCACTGCCGACAGTAAAACAAATCTTACAAATGCAAGTTTCTGCCTACAGCACGATGCTTAAGTTTGAATTAAAAGCTCGTCTTTTAGACACGTCATATACGTAGTTCTGGCACGAAATAGTTTCTAAAGAGCGAAATTTTTTCATAGCGAAATAGTTTCGTTATGAAACATTCTGGCACGAAATAGTTTTATAAAAAGAAAGGAACTTGTGCATGATATGTAGTTAGGAACCAGATTTACTCACACGTCTGCTTGTATCCATAATAAGAAAGCGTCAAACATCCACAGAGGGAAAACAAAATTAAACGGCATGATAGGGAAAGTACTTATTTGAACCAATGAGTGAAAAACATAGACGTTATAGCCATTAGGGAGTTACTGATGATTCAACCTGGTATTCACAATGGGAAGAAAGTATGAGCAAGCCTAGAAAAAAGAACTATGAGCACAATCAGGCGTTCGTAAACAAAAAGATATATACAAAATAAAATCCTGATTATTAACAAACATACGGGCATAGACGTATGATCCTTCGTCCCTGACGCAGCCACTCATGAAGGGCACGTTGTTGGAGAGCCCCTGAGCCATGTAGTCAGCAGGCAACTGCAACACCGGGCACGAGATGTGATGGAAATTAGGACACTTTTACTCAATGTTACAACCCCCCAGCCATAGTATTTATCTTTCTTGCTTCATACGACATATATATTGGGCAACTGCAACACCGGGCACGAGATGTGATGGAAATTAGGACACCGTTCCTCAATGCTACCACCCGTACATGAGCATTCGTAATGTTTTTGCCGTTTAAAACTACATATTTTACTACAAACGTGTACATTAATGCTTGCAAACTATAAGTACGCCGGTTTTTTTAATGAGCTCACTAGTCTCCGCAAAACTCATGCAATAGTTTCAATAACAAAAACCTTAATTTTTTTCTCAACTCTTTGAACCATTTTTAGCGCATTTTCTCATTTATGGAAAAAATGCACTATTGTGCTCGCCATGTCCGTCTGTCCGTCCGTCTGTCTGTCCGTCCGTCCGTGACTTCACGTTTTCGTCGCCGAGAAAATGCGCTCTCTGTCACTCACTGCAGTGAGTACTGAGTTATATTTTATTATATGTAAAAAGGGTGTTTGCTTCCATGGATAAGTTTTTCTCCTAGCAAATATGCGAGCTTTGGTTAACTTTTTGTAGAACATTAAAGTTGCCGTAGGAATGCAAGGCTTTTGATGCCAACGGGGAAATGATAGCTTGTATCAACTCACCATCGTGATAAGTGCATTTTGTACGATGTCAGCAGGTTGCACTACAGGAGAGACTCCATCAAACCCGATGTTGCCAGCCTTTTGTTGCTCTTTCTGAGAGGTTCGATTGATGAAACAGGATTTTATTACATTATATTATAGAAAAGGCTTAGGTATTTATGAAATCTCTGGTATGGAAGGTTAAAAAACTTTCATCTAAAGTGAGTTAAATGAGAAAGTAAATCAACAGGATCAAGTTATCAGTAAACGTCGAAATTTACCATTGAAAAACGAAAAAATAAAACGAAGGCAAATTCAGTCGTAGATTTTGATACTAACAATAAGATTTCATTTATGACAGAAAAGTTTATCAGAAAAAAATGAACACAGTAACTTCTATGGATTGTGTATCTGTAACTTATTCACGTATAGTAATACATGACAAGAAGCCAATCAATTAATGTCGTTCGAGTTGTTACGTCGCTTTCCTACTGAAAATTACACGTAATTACATTTATTACCGTTTTTTGCGCACATTACGGCCTTAAAAGTATAAATATTATAAATTGTAAACAAGTGGAACGTGATTTTTCTGTCACGATGTCGGATAAAACTCACCACGGACTTTGAAGTACACATCGTAAGCTCAGCCGGAGTTTTTTCAATTTGTAAACAATGCAGGATAGTTGATTCATCGGTGGTGTCACAACCGCAAAGCTCGGCGAATGCGGTCGCCGACTGCACGGGATGTTCGTCTATCGCCCAATACTCGAGCGACGAGCCGCTCTCAGCGATGGCGCGGGCAAACAAGCCTGAGGACAGCCATGAAATGCTTAGGAATACATTCCGGACCGTCTTTTTATCGTAGCTCTGAGGATTAAGTCGATATTTGAATTAAGAACGTTCGACATGTGTTAAACTTGAAGCTACACGAGAATACTAGGATGTAGAGCACTGTGTGGTATAAATGCCGACCGATTTGAAAAAAGTAAGGATTCATGAGCCAAGAGGATGACAATTTTAAATTCGCATTATGCTAAAAAGAACTGAAATAGTTGAGAAGTAAAATATTCCCGCAGAAACAATTATGGTTCACGATCTGACTACGACACCTAAAATCTACTTAAAAATGGTTTTTCGAAAAGAGTAGTTTGGTACAATCTTAAAATCTCCTAAAGTAGCTAATATATTTGGTTGACAAGATTACCTGAGCTTCTAGCTGTAGTTGTTCAAATGATATGCTGTATCGCGCTTTTATTGTTCATGCATACACAATAATTCAAATCCCACACTATGGCTGCTCGCAGATAAGGCTGTAGTTGTTTTTACGGTGCGCTGTCGTTTCTACAAACGTCACGCCGCGCTTGTACAAGTTTAGTTTTCCATTTTTCACGTCATGGCTGTTCACTCGTCATGTTGTGAGTCATCATAAATGGCTGTTGTCACTCATCACAAATGGAAATTCAATCATCACGCCCCTCACCTTTAGCTGCGGGGATGGCGACCAGAGTGCTCACTGACGCAGATCCGGCGCTCTGGCCGAACACAGTCACTTTCTCCGGGTCTCCGTTGAAAGGTTCGATGTAAGCTTGAACCTTTATACCATGCAATGAGATCTTATTAGAACATCGCTCCATATTTAGCGTTAAATATCAATCTGTAACTGATCTTCAATCTGCCAAGTAGATAATTTTTAAATTTAAATCATATAATTTTTGCTTACATAACATGAGTATTCCGTTTGAGTTAAACGTCGAAAACTCTCATTATTGAAAAAAATTCAAAGAGGGCATCAATACAAGTTGGTAGTTTTGAAGTTATCTTGGCAAATGAATTTGGGAAACGTTTACCATTCCTTCAAAACTCCAAGTCGAAGTTTAAATGAGAATCATCTTGGTGAACTGAAAACAAGATTTAAGAATCGAGAAATTTCACTAATTTATTTAATTAGGTGACCATCGAGATAAGCTTATTCTTATTTCGATGCTTTGTGACAGCGTACTATTTTGAAAGCACAATACAACACGAATTACTATGAGATTTCTATGCAGAAATAGGAATACAGTATGGATGGCTTTGGTCTTCAAGGTCAAAGATTTGGCTGAGCCTTCACTTTGACCCAATTTTCGGATTCTTTAAGTAATGGAGAACACTCAAGTGATCATCAAACACGGTCCAAGCCGCGCGCTTGGACAAAGCAATGAGAGTACTTTGGAAATGAGAAAAACTCAAGAGGAGAAGTTATTATGACTTTGAGGTACCACCAAAATTGAATAGGCCTTACCCACTTAAGAGCGTTGATTTGATCGGATAAACCCGCGTTGCCGGGTAGGTCGTTGTTTAGAAGAGAGAGCCAACCTATGGGATGAATAATTAAGTCGATAAATAATACCAGACATTCAATGCTTGCAGTTCCTATAAGCTTTACTGAGTGACGAGCGGAAGGAATCGGAATCATCTCAATCGTCAAAGGAAAGCTTAATTTTAAGTTAGAGATAATTGTCCAGGAATGAGACTGATTGCTAGTAACCATATTATTAGTATGGGGGTCGTCGAAAATTATAAAAGCATGTAGATCTTCAGTATGAAGGATCAGTCAAAAGTGGATGACCACACGGTAGCTGGACTCGCCGAAAGACCAAAGTCTATACTGGATGACCGCGCAGTAACTGGACTTACCGAGATCCCCCAGTCTGTACTGGATGACCATACGGTTACTGGACTCACCGAGAGCCCTCAGTCTGTCCTGGATGACCACACGGTAATTGGACTCACCGAGAGCCCCCAGTCTGTACTGGATGACCACACCGTAACTGGACTCACCGAGAGCCCCCAGTCTGTACTGGATGACCACACGGTAACTGGACTCCCCGAGAGCCCCCAGTCTGTACTGGATGACCACACCGTAACTGGACTCACCGAGAGCCCCCAGTCTGTACTGGATGACCACAAGGATGACATCCTCATCGAGGAGCCTGGTGGGCAGGTAGAGGGAAGCATCGCCACTCGTGAAGGATCCTCCGTGGATGAATACCATCACCGGCAAGGTATCATTCCCAGTCGCTTTATCCTGTGAAAGATTTAAAACCACAACTTTATTCTTCATCCCACCATCACCTGCAAAGGACCTTTCGTCACTGGTTCATACAAACAAAAGAATAAAACGCAGTTTTTGCGTTCGTTCAATTAAATTATTCTAAATGCCATTAGGAATGGCATTCTCCGAAATGTGAGCAATGTTTCACGTCGTTAATTTATTTATCAGTTTCCTATCAATATAGTTTTAAATAATGTATTTTAATATTGAGTTGATCCTGCAGCCATTGTTACTGAAAAGGTCAAACAGGTCATAGAGCAACCATACTAATGTAATTTTTCTTCATTCTGGCACTCTTAACTTCGTAATGTTCAAACGTTATTAAAATATTAACATTATACCTACTTGAAGTTGTTGCAAACGTTATAAATGTAAATGACCACAATGAAACGCTCTAAAGTCGTTAATGTGTAAAGCAGTTATTGAAGTTCATTTGCATCGATGTTAGATTGGTCACACTGGTGAGCAATAATATTGGTAATGTCGATACGTTATTAAATTGGCTACTGTGATGTGATATTTTGGATGCATGAAAGTAGTTGAAATTGTAACAAGGAACTGGAGCGTAATCATTGCAGTGTGCGTTACGTACGTGTTCAGTGGCATTTCTAAATCTGGGACCATACTTTCAAAACTCGCTAAGTGAACGTAAGTACTTACGCTTTATTTTCTTGTCTATAATTGGTGGATTTTGCTTGAAAGACTGACAATGATTGGCTGATGAACTTACGATCACTTAACTTTTTTTTTGAAATTATAGGCCCAGGTGAAGGTGCAGTTTGGAAATCCTATTTAGGTTGTTAATTGCGTACATATTTATTAAGAAGCGTTCTTGGGCCTATTTTGTTCGTTGCTTTTATAAACAATCTGCCAGAAGCAGTGTCCAGCGTGTGCTCCATGTATGCGTGTGCAAAACAAAAGTTTATAATTCAGTGAAGAATGCGTCAAATAAAGCGCAATTGCAAGATGATCTTGACAGCTTACTGAGCTTAGTTAACTGGGCTGATACGTGGCAGCTGCGGTTTAATGCTGACAAGTATAAAGTAATTCACCTCGGGAAGAACAATGAACAGCAAGATTACAGTATGAGAAGACATGGTTGCAACGAGAGAGTAATGATTGAAAAGTCTAGTGTGGAAAAAGATCTCGGAGTTTATGTCGACAAGGAGCTAAAATTTTCTAAGCATGTTAAAACGCAAGCTAACACATCCAACAAACTTCTTGCACTAATTAGACGCTCACACGAGTTCCTAGATGCAGAAGCGATGAAGCAGTTGTTTGTTGCTGTCGTGCGCCCGAATCTAGAGTTTGGAAATGTTGTGTGGTCACCGAGATTTGAAAAGGACAGAAATTTAATAGAGAATGTTTGCTTCGAATCACCGACATGTGGAACAGCCTCCCCGATGACATCGTTGGCGCTCCAAGTATGAACGCGTTCAAGAACAGACTAGATAAAGCTATGGAAAAATATATGTTCAGATTTGAAATGCCTAGCACCATATCGAACCCGGTGGAAGTCGAGTGGCTATTTCAAACTTTCGTCAGTCGTGAAAAGATCCGGTCAAATGACACGATTTTAGATCTTCTGTGAACAAGGCACGAAAAGGAAAAGAATCGGAGACAGGCCGCATCAGGCCTACACTGCAGCGCCGAGATCACTATGTTATGTTATGTTAAAGTGCAGTTGAGGATTTACGTTGACCACTTTGAGGTTAGTGACGCGTTCATTATTTACATTAAATACTTTATTAGCATAATTAATGGAAATCTTCTGTTAAATCTCCATTTACCTGCTTTTCGCAAATTTTTTCAAATTATGCGTTTGCATTGTTTTTTTTTTTTGCAAATTTATCAATTTCGGTGATGATGGTTATGCTCAAGATGATGGCCATGATGATAAAAAATGAATGCCACTCTAGCGTAGGTGGATAAATTTGTCTCTGTTGTATTCAAGATTTGTCTCCATTCAAATAATTATTGTCATTTTACTTTCTCCGTCATGATCGTCACGGTAACTAGAGGGTGATGACATTAATTACCGCAGCTAACGTCCAGGGTGCAGCCAGCACGTTGTAAGAGTGTTTGTCTTCTATGGTGGTGTGCGAGCTGCACCCAGATCAAACCTAACATTCAGGTGGAGGATATTCGTAGTTCTTGTGTGCGAGTGTGGATGCAAACAAGTGTCGTTTTTGGAGCTTGAATAACCGATACTGCTCTGTTATAGTGCCGGGAGGACATGTTCATTTGTTTAATAAAGGGATATGGGGCAAATGTTTTGATGGCGGTTTCTGTTTTGTGTGCTCCTCGGAGGAATACTGTGTTTATCATGGCAATCCCGAAGTGTATAGGCGTAGTTTTTGTGAAGAAATGAAGTTGGCCAATAGGTTTTTGATATGAAGCAGGGCATCTTTGGAGTTGGAAACAAAACTGGATCTATTTCTGTTGTGGAGATTTTGGGGCCTGTTGCAGTTATGATAAGAATGTTTTAATATGGTGTGTAGAGGTTTTATAGGTTAATAAGAGATGATGTGAAGAACGCGAGGTATAGGATACATTTTATGTAGGGTGGGAGGTGGTTATATGGTGGGATAAGGAGGCGATCTTAAAAGCTGTTACTCACCGCAGGTACATACACGTTGAGGTATAGACAATCCTCGTCTCCTTCAGCGAAGTCTCCGACCATTGAGTTTTGCCAGCACTTCGGCCCCATGTGATCGGCAGGATATTCTACGTTATTAGTGCCAAGCTTTTCCACTAGCGCGCTGTACTGTAAGACAGCAACAAGTAAAACAAATATTAGTATTAAATGAAACACTCTTTTCGAATAAGCAAAAAACACTATTTTACGAAAAGATAGTCGGCATGTACTTCCATGCAGGTATTATGATATGCCAATTTTTAATAATATTCGAATAAAATTTATGGAAAAATCGTTTCAACAATTTTGTCTTGTATTTTATTGGGCAAATAGGTGCATCAATTCATGGATAATGGTACCTTGAAGCGACGCGAAGCGCCTGCGTATCGAATGCCAAGGAAAGAGTTGATGGTTCGGTTGTACAGAGACTGCATGGTTGTGCCCACCATCGTCACGCCCAATTTCTCCACCACCACCTTAGGCCCTTCTACGTCACCAGGGCGTCTCAATCTCAACATGACAAACAATAATTGATATTAGGCATATTAGCAATTATTCTATTTCGAATTAAAAAGTAGAAACGTATTAGAAACCAATTCTTTATGTCTTAATTGAAAGTCATACTTAGTCAGATCTGTAATATAAATTTTTGGAATAAATCAATACAACCAGATACACATTTTTTGTAGCTTATACCAGGGAATTGATTGAGCTCCTGATTTCCATCTAAAGTATAGGAATATTTGAGTCACATGGATTATTTTTTATGTAGATCTAAGTTTTCTGCTAAGAAAATGTTATCATCGAGCATAGTTCTCTGAATTAAATTGTTTCCTGGTATGATTTGTGAATAATTTATTAGAACTCTCACCGTAAAAAATTCTTCAACATCCTCACGGCGGGTTTACGATGATCGGAAGGTCTGAGTTTGAATTTTAAATGACATGTTACATCCCTTATTTTTTACGGTAATTAACGGAAATAATTCTGAATGTAATTCTAACGGAAACAATTCTATTACAACTGATTATCACACGCAGACCTCACAGTATATTTCCAAGTTTCACCCTCCGTTATATCATACAATTAAAAGGAAAACTGTCTTCACGAATTATTTCTACTAGACAAACAAAATTCTTGCTTAAACTTAATCATCGAACGCGACACTTTAGTACATAATGGCCATATGCGCTGCAGCAGTGCTCGGCTCGACTCGACTCACTCGCCGCCAGCTTGTTTACAAGCCAAACAAAATTCTTGCTTTAAACTTAAATATTTGTCATAATTAATACCAATCTCCTATGCTCTTTATCCACAATAATTATTACCCTTTAATAATCGAACGTGACACCAAAGTATATAATAGCCATGTACGCTGCGGCAATGTTCGGCTCGGCACGACTCACTCGCCGCCAGCCTATTTATAGACAAACAAGATTCTTGCTTAAACCTTATCTGGGAACGCGATACTTAAGGACATACAGTAATAGCCATATACGCTACAGAAATGCTCGGCTCGGCTCGGCTCGACTCACTCGCCACCAGCCTATTTATAGTCAAACAAGATTCTTGCTTATACTTAATCACCGAACGCGACACTTAAGTATATAATAGCCATATACGCTGCAGAAATGCTCGACTATACTCACTCGCCGCCAGCCTGTTTATAGACAAGCAAGATTCTTGCTTATACTTAATCAGTGAACTTGACACTTAAGTATATAACAGCCATGTATGCTGCAGAAATACTCGGCTCGGCTCGACTCAATCGCCACCAGCTTGTTTACAAGTCAAACAAAATTTTTGCTTATACTTAATCATTGAACTTGACACTTAAGTATATAATAGCCATATACGCTGCAGAAATGCTCGACTAGACTCACTCGCCGCCAGCCTGGCCGTGGGAGGCGAGGACGGTCGAGCCCAGCGCCTGCAGCGGCCCCGCCGCGAGCCGCGCCGCGCGGCCGCCGCTCACCAGCAGCGCTAAGAAGCACAGCGCGTGCAAGGATCCCCTCATCCTTATTGTGGGTCACTTGGAGATCAAGCGTTGAATTATCCTGAAAGGTAATAAGACAAAATCATTAACAATGATTAGTAGCAACAGCGGCATGAATACATGTCAGAAAATCATATTCTAATTTTCCAAGATGTCGGTGCGTCAGTAATTGTATCTAGCTTTGAAGCTTTATAAATTAGAATGCTTTGTTTTTTCTTTATTAATATCTCATTTTCCTGATGTTATTTACGTTTATATACGATTCTTACGTACATCCTGATGGCTAATTTGACACTTTTTTCACTTGTAGCTCAATTAGTCGCTTCAATTTCCGTTTGAGGCTCTGTTCACCAGAATACATTCATTTTACTTATAAGGGAATATTTTCGATTAAGATTAAATTTCAAACACAACTAAAACTTATATTATATTACGACAAAGCTAAGCAACGAAACTTGATTCTACTTAATGTTAGCAAGAATTCCAACAAGGTAGAAGTTTGCATTGCACTTTACCAGGTTTTATTTCTCCCGAAATTATTAACGACAACATCGACATTAGTTTATTTGCGCTGCATGACCGTAAGTTATAGTGATTTTTTATTTTCTTGAATTCCTGTTAACTATATCCATTTAATTATTTGGTAGCTCAAGTTTTTGTAGTCCGCACAAATTTGTAGGGTAAGTTAATCTATTTTTATTCTAATCTGTATACTTGTCTTAATAGTCTTTTTTTATTTCAATATAGTGGAGAATTTTTGAGGACATTGCGTTTTGTGGCAGTTCGATCGTACCTCGGTAGTGCTCAATATTCTGCTATATAATATTTAAGACTGTATCTTGCGCATTCCAGACGGGAAAAACTTGCTTTTATCCTGACCTTTATCTTCAATTAATGATGCACTTTTTTTCTGTGTCTAAAACAAGTTTTTTCTGCAAATCATTTAATAGAAAATAAAATGTGATTGGTTATTCATTTGTGTTAAATTCTAAATTTAATTTGTTACTGAATTGCAAAATCTTCTTATTGAATGAATGTTCTGTAAAGGCTATGTAACTATATTTATTCATGAAAAATTGGAACGATGTACGTAAATAGATTTTGTCAGAAAAAACACCACTCCACGTATTACGAGCACCCTCCAGACCAGTCTAAGAATATGTGTATTCACCTGACAGCCTCACATAAAATTTCTAAAATTTGAACATTATATTTGACTTAGTTGAATGCATCTTACTATGATTAATCATAGTATTAGTACAAGTGCACTTGCGCATGCCTTGCGTTTTTTAAAGCTAATTCGTTTGTATTAAGAAATAATTTAAGGGAATCTTCATCTGGCAGCTGAACGTGCACATACGAGTCGAAAACTTAGTGCAGCAATTCGTAGCGAATTATCAAATGCAAATCTTCAGGAAGCAAATCTGCTTTAGGCCCAGTCAGGGATCTTGGCACGGTTTAGGCATAAATCTACATCAACCGATTACAAGGCATCTCATAATTGGAAAACAGAATCAAGTTCATTCAGGACTCAAAAGATTGCTGCATGCGAGTAATAAACAGTGAGAGGAGGAAAAAAAACGAATTGAAGCGACGAACAGCGGTTTACTCGTCACAAACCATCAATAACGGGCAGCTAAGGCTCGTCAACCTTGGCAGGGTATCTCATATAAGAAACGGAAACTTTGATTCCAAATCTCCGCCGCCTTACGACTTACCGACTTGAGGACAAATCTGATGGAGTGAACCTTAAAAGAAATCAGGAGCTGCAGTCCCTTGGGCGGCTTGACTTAAAACCTAAATATCGGCAAATCCAGCGGCGTACCTGAAGCCGACTGCATTGAAATAGTATTTTTACTGCATTTTTTCATTTATGGAAAAAAATCCGCTATTGTGCTCGTCATGTCCGCCCGCCCGTCTGTCTGTCCGTGACTTTACGGACGGACGGACGAGAAAATGCGCTCTCACTCACTGCAGTGAGTACTGAGTTATATTTTTTTAATCGAGGGAGGTTTGCAGCATCGGCTCTCCACATTAGCCCAGGCGCTGCACCATTGTCTCCCGAGACGAACGGATGCCGACCCACCACGAAGAATACGAGAGTTCACAAGTGAAATTATAGGAGCTATAAGAAAAAAAGTAACTTGCCAGACTGGTACAGAACGACTATAGCACTATGCTGAATAAAAGTAATTAACTTACTCGTTTGCTGAGCACGAGGTAAAAATGGTAAGGTGCTGAAAATATGTACGTATTCGTCTACTGGGGACAAAGTACTTAGACAGGTTATATAAGATTCAGCGACGCAGATGACCACAGCTTTCCGAGTGAAGCCTCACGACGAATTAGATTCTTAATAAAGCTGCAGTAAGATCGGCTGTCCTGCAATCAATTATCGCGGCCGCTCTTGATGATATCGGTCCAGGGTCCTATGGCTGCCGATGATTGTGAAGTCATGCACCGCGTGCGCGGTAGCTGACCTTGAGGTGACGGGAGAAATGGTGGCGTAATGGAGACTTGGGTTTAGAACTGTGGAGTCTGGAGGCCAAAGAATGGGGGAAAGAAAAGAAGACGGGAGAAAGGCGAAGAAGACGGGAAAGACGGGAGAAAGGCTAGAGTAGGCTGAGGATCAGGGTGGTGGAGGCTGGAGACATGGTGGTGGAGGCTGGAGACATGGTGGTGAAGACTGGGGGCTAGGGTGGTGGAGGCTTGCGGAGATAAGTACAGAAGGGTCAGCGCTGATAAAAGTTAGAGGCTGATTTGATAACAAAAATCTGTCTCTAAGAGTGGGAAGGGGTCGGGAAATATCTGTTGATGCGGCAGGTAAGGTTAAGCTATGTTCTATGAAGAAGACCGGTATGAGAACTTGTAATAAATACTTATAGGTGATGAGGTCTAATAAATTGTCGGACTTAATGAGAATATCCTTGAGAAAAATAATTTCCTGTGTTCGTAAGACGAATATTTCAAACAATACCGAAGTCGAAGGATATTTAACTCGACAGATTTCAAAAAACACGCTCACATGAATTAGCCAACAAACTTATTTCGTCTCCAGCAAAAAAGCGAGCTCTAAAAAAACGTCTTCCGTTCCACAACTTTATTATAAGATGCCATTTAATATGCATGGTATCCCATATAAATAACAAAAGTTTAATTGCGCAGGGCTCCTTGCATTTATTATCTCCTGAAACATTTTGTATAGATCGATAAGACAATCAAGTGCCTGGGATGATGCTAGTGTACGTGCGTCTCGTCTGCACTTGGAAGCTTCGCCTGTTATCATAAATAATAATTCTCATAATTATTAATTCGTAATGACATGCCGGGAGTATGCATCAGTAACATGATGCCGCAAGTTTTAAGTAAAATATATACATGGTTGGAACGTAAAGAGGTAAAACTATTTATTTTCGGATATTTGAGTGAATTCTCGGATTAGAGTTGCAGTAATACCGAAATCCATCCGTATTAAAAATAAATAGCTGGGTAGAGCCATTCGTTTCCCTCGAATACAACTACGGGCAATTATCCACTTAATTTTGATAATATATTATGTATAGACAAATTATTTAGACCAAGGAAAGGGGTTTGATAAAAGGTTGCTTAGTGGCCAATTGAAGACTCTAACAATTGAATCTTGACGCCATTTTTGAGAAACAGAATTTGAAATTCTACCACGATGATTCTTTGCATTCGAAGATTTCACATTATCAAAGCCAGACAAACCTTCAATTTCTTAAAACATGCCTAGCCCCACCGGGTAAGTTTGCTTTAGCTTTTTAGCTCATTTTTTCATATATGGAAAAAATGCACTATCGTCCTCCCCATGTCCGTCCGTCTGTCTGTCCGTGACTTCACGTTTTCGTCGACGAGAAAATGCGCTCTCTGTCACTCACTGCAGTGAGTACTGAGTTATATTTTTTTATGGCTGAAGCATGCGCCACTGTGAATCTACTGGTGTCACTTGAGTGTGTAACTACATGTATAATACCTACCGAGTTTAAATATCTTACACGAGTCAGTAATTCATTTATTAGTGCTATATTTATGAAGCATTAACACGTGATTTTTAATTCGGTATATGTAAATTTTATTCCAACATAACGAATGGTTATGTTGTACATTCCTACAGTCAATATCTACTTTTTGAGATATTACCTTATCTTTATGATAATTCTCTCCGCATCCAGCGACAGCTTTATTGCAAGAGACTGTAACACCCATCACGCCTCCTCGTTCTCCTCCACAGACAACCATATAATTGAGGCGAGATAATTCATCATACTTAACTTCATCTCTGCTCTCTCTTCTGTATCCTTATCGAGTATTACACATCCAGTCTTCCATCCCAAATACGATGTTTATTCACCAGACCTCATCTTCATCAATAGACACTTACTCCTTCTCACAATCTGGACACGTCTCGTTGTACCAGATTTTGACCATTTTTTATAATATTTCTCTTAAATTTCACTTCGTGTTGTTAGCTTGTCTGCTATAATTCTTATTATCGACATTTAACACACTTCTACCTGTCCAATCGTTCTGAAATTTTACACACTTGTGTAAAGTTGGAGACGATCTTTGAATAAATCGACAAAATAAATAATTAAATAAATAAAAATAAAATAAAAATGATACATTAAAAAATTATTAATATAATTTTTTTAAATATTTAAAAATAAAATTAAATATTCATTGTACATGTGCAACATCGGAAACACCGGCCTCTTTAGAAATATGTTGTCCTTAAAAAGTAATTTTTTAATACGCATATTATTCATTCTGAATTCTTTCTCACTTTCCCCTTAGAACTTCTCTATTCGCTCACTCGGCTGTAAATTATAATGAGCCGACTGGCCTGCCTTCACAGCTGCAGTTGACTCCTCTCTTGGGGTAGGTCTTTGCGGTTATACCTCGCGTGGTGGTGAGGTGACAGTGGTGTAGCGCCGCGATGTCAAGAGTCACTATCCCGCTGGCTTCGATCTGAAGGACGTTTGCCCCTCCATTGAATTTGATACTTGGTGAAGGAGATGGGATGACATCAGAGCGCGCAAAGTTAATGATCCCAGTTTTCTTGACATCACCCAAGAGATTTCCATTCTCCACGCTCTCGCAGACCCATACAAAGAAGACCTCACATGCTGGCTCCTCATGCGTTGTCGAACTTTCCTAGCACTAGAGCTTTCGCCGCTCCTAAGGTGGACAATGAAGTGCACCCCCTCCAGTTTCGATTTTATCCCTTCATCTTTCACTGTAAGATTGTCATGTCTACTCTCCGTACGTCTAAAATTGTCCAACTGCTACCTCATACGCCACATCCGGACGGACCACGTACTAGGTAGGGAGGGATTTATTCCCTTAAGTATTACTCTATTAAAGCTAGACTTATACACCGCGAGCGATCCACGGGACTGAGGGAACATTGCATGGCACATGGGGTCACAACTGACTTCACACAACTGCACTGACTTCTGTGCGCCAATTTCTGGTCAGAATCAGCGAGGAGGCCGGGCGGTTAAGCACAGCAGAATTGTAGCAGTGAGTTGCGAGTTCGAGACCACAAGATGCTGTGAATGTTCTACGATGTTAAGAATCGGCGACAGGCCTACGGCCTAATAAACGCTGAAACCGCTATTATTATTATTATTATTATTATTATTATTATTATTATTATTATTATTATCATTATTATTATTATACACCTGTCCTCCAATTACATTTATAAGCATGTTCGTTTCAGTGCAAATTTATCTTCTAGATTGAATTCAATTGTGGCTACCGAGAGTAAGTTCCACTACTATGAACGGGGTTTATTTACACGTGCATCTCTGTCTCTACTTCTGTGCATAACACCTACCTGCATACTTGTGCATTTTGTTCCCATGGTTCCCAAATTTTGTTTTTGCAATAGGCTACATGTGCCAGTTTCTTGGGGCACCAACCCCACTATACCAACCAGGCATATATCAACAGATCTACGTTGATTATGAGTTTGTTCCAAGTTGAAATGTAGGTAAACAAGAAAGCAAGACAAATCGACGTCAAGCAGAGATTAATTATCGTTGAGTTACATGATAACCCGAATCAAATTAAAATTGTTTGCTTTCAATAAATATGGAACGAACTTCATCACTTAAACTCTTGATCACGCATAACAATCACGCATTGTGTAAGAAAGTGAAATAGCATTTCAACATGAAGAGAATAATTTGTCATTTATATGTTCTACATTCCTGGCCGGCAGAGCTTTACATCCCAAGGTGTGCAATATGACTGTAAATGTGCAAAAAAATGTTGATTAGCGATTATTTGATGTTGATCATATTTTCCTCGTCAGTTCAACGTTGGGACTTCAAACAAATTCAGATTGTTGGGTTTAAATAAATATGGAACAAAATTCTTCGCTTAAACTTTTGTGAACTCCTAATCTGTCTATGAAGCTTGTAATATGGAGAAAAACTTCAGACTTATCACTCCCACTAAACGTTTTCTATTTTGTTGTTTTAGAATTGAGGATGATTTCAAAAGATCGGAAACATTTATCTAATTTTACTACAGCTGCTCATTAAAAATACTTGTATACTGAGACTAGTCGAGTGATCGATTGCAAAATTACAATTTAAATAAAAAATTTAGCGATTTGAAAAATTTGAAGCATATAAATGATTAAATTTAGGCATCATGTTTTACGATTTTATACTATGTTATTACTAATAAAATCATTCCTTATTTAATTTTCTTCGTAAAAATTAATATGAATCTAATGGATTTGACGTAATCAATGTTATTGCCAAATTGAATTATGTTTCCTTGCATTTTATAATTAGAAACTAAAATCATGAACTTAACGATTTTATTCATGAACAAAAATCATGAACTTAATGATAAACATTTTGTAAAATGACCATTCGACATTAATTTACTTAATTACAATTAATTCGACAGTACGCAACAAAACTTCCATACACCTAACACTACCAGATGTTGAACATTGCTGGTCCACGGCTGGATTGCTGGACTTGATTCCTATGATTCCTATTATTTGATTCCTATGATTTACATTCCCGGCAGAGCTTCTCATGCCACGCTATTCAACATGATTGTAAATTAGACTGAAACTACAACTTTAACTACAACTTAACTTTAGGTCTGAAACTACAAATGCATCGAGTTCGAAAAAAAATAAAATAAAAAGGAGTATGATCGTTTGTGAGTTATGTGCGTTAAAAGATGATGGTCAACTATCTTGGAAGGAGGAGACAAGGCTTAACGAGTTTTGAGGTAGAAGAAGACTGCTCCGCCGGTGCTGGCGACGAAGAGAACGATGAAGACGATCATGCAAGCCATGAAGGCGTCACTCTGCTTCTTGAGGTCATCGTATTCTGTTTTAAGAACCGTTTCCGCTGGCGGGTCAGTAGGGGGAGCGGGCGTCGTGGGGTAAGCGAGCTGCATCTCGATCGTATACCTGAAAACAAACGAGTGACGCTAGTATTAATGTTAGCCTAGTTCAGGAATGGTGAAATATTGAAATTTATTGAAGAATTTATGTATTATTTCTATAGAAAGAAATGTATACAGGGTCTAATAGTCTAATAGTGGCAGCTAAAGGTTTTATGAAGTGACGCGTTATTGTGCGATACAATTGATTATAAACTCGCCTCTCAGGGTAGTTCTTCTTCATCTCCAACTTGTCCTCGATGAGGAGGTAGTTGGGTTCTTCTTCGGTAAACTTCTTCCAGACTGGCAACCCTAACTCGCTGTCCGCCTGAGCCGACGGTTCCCTGTGCAAAATTCATTACATTGTTTGGGACTGGAATATTTTTGACATGTGAAAATGATTTCAGTGATCATGAAACCGCTCATGATCACATGAAATCGGCCGATCATGAAATCGCTCGCGATCGTTGAATATTAGAGTTTATTTTATGAGGCACAAAAAGCAGTGCAATGAGATACAATAGAATGCGACAATAACCTTTGAACATTGACCATGATTGCATCCAGTGCAGCAACATTTGATGGAAACAAAGTAACTTGGCCAATTCTCCCATGAATATGCCCGCGGCACAAATTTGACGGTTTTTATGTTGAAATTGACAAGCACAAATTATAAGCAAAACAATTATTTATTTGTTTTTATAATCCACTCTACCTCATCACACAGTGTAATATTGGAAAAATTACTACTAACAAATGAATATTAAGAAAAATGTGCAATAGAAGATTCACAATCATGACTACCATGAGATGATGAATGTAAAAACACTATACGAGTCTGAGATGAAGTTGTTTATATGTACCCAGTCTTGGCGAAGTTGGTCCAGAGTTTGACGAGGCGCTTCGAGGTTAGACGTTGCGCATCGGTGAGCTCAGTTGGAAGCGAGAAGAGGTACATCAGCTCATCCGCGTGTGTTACTCCTGCGCGCCAATACGAGAACTTATGAAGGCGCCAGAAAAAGGCGTCGTTCAAGAAAAGCAGAATAACATATCAATATAGAGAGATTTATTTGTAATTTTTCAGAGATTGTTGGTAACTGCTGAAGTAACAACAGGTATAAACCAGGTTTAATAATACAGTGTCTGAAGTCATCTTTAGTTTATGTTTAGTACTGAAATGGCTGGTACCCTACGGAGCTGGAAGCCTTGAAACGATTTTAAACCACCGTCCGCCGAAAAGATTTGATCACAAGGCCAGTCTAAGGCCAGTCTAGTCAAGAAAAATACAAGAATCGGCGACAGGCCTATCCAGGCCTATTCTTCAAAGCCGAAGATACTATACTTTAATGGCTAATAAGTAGTGATAATAATTTGCATGGAAGATTTGCTGATAACAACATCACTAGCACAATACTTATTAGTGTGTCATATCCTAAACAAACCTCAGCCTAGCTTATAAGTCAAGTAACATCTTATTTTGCACTGTTTTGGACTATTTAAGACAGAAGAAAGTTTTTGTAGGTGTTTCAGTAATAAATAACAATGCGTAGTGATTATCGGTTCTAAGCGGCGATAGCGGTCGAGAAAGGCGTCAATACCGCATGTTGAATTACGATTCAAAACTTGATCAAAACGTAGCCAAAAACTATCGCTTCTCATGACATTTACTAATGGACTTTAAATAATTACAAACAGTATCAGTTGATTTCTAAATTAAAAGCTTGTAAAATTATACGTCACTGACCGCCGTCGAAGGGAGGATCGATGAACATGAGGTCGAAAAGCGAGTTTTCGCTTACGAAGTCAAAGGTATAGAAGTAAGTGTCTGTTTTGTAGTAACGGCTGTGCATTTTCGCGAAGTTGTAAGTGCCGGACTTCAAGAACAGCATGCCCATAAGCTGAGAAAACAATATTTTATTTCAGGGGGTTAAATCGAAATTTATCATTATTCAAAATTTAAATAGTGCATAATGCTGAAAAAGAATAAAAAAACAATTAAATACAGGTGTTAGAGCGTCACACACAAAATTGATTCTCTAAAATAGATGAAGATTTGTCTCAATAGATGAAGATTGCATACGAAAAATGTTGTTATGAGTAGAGATTATCAGCTTGAATCATATCTTTACTGGCACATCTCAAATCTACATCGATCATGCCGTGAGTTATGGCGACGTGAGCTTTACACACGAAATTGGTTTTCTAAACAGAAAAACGTGTGAATCTTAATAGATGAAGATTACACACGAAAAAATGTTGTTATGAGTAGAGATTGTCAGCATGAACGATATCTTCACTGGCACATCTCAAACCATCGATCATGCCGGGAGTAATGGCGTCGATAGCTTTACACACGAACTTGGTTTTCTAAAACATAAAAATGTGCGAATCGCAATGGGTGAAGATCCCACACGAAAAAATGTTGTTATGAGTAGAGATTGTCAGCATAAACTATATCTTTACTGGCACATCTCAAACCTACATCGATCATGCCGGGAGTAATGGCATCGATATCGGTCATGTCAACGCCAGGGAAGAAGGTGTCCGTGAGCGCCTGCGAAAGTACGCGCGTGCTGTCGTCGATGCCTGAAACATTGAGATTAACTTAGCACTTGTGAATGGAATATTATGAAGCCAAATTTAACATGGCTTTAACAGTGTACGTATAATCATTACATTTTGATATTGAATGATGAATAGAAAAATGTTAAATATTGATCGAATTTAACTCGTTTGTTTCTCAAACGCAATGCATTTCAGTTATTCGCCTTTAATGGCGAATTTGAAATTCGCCCCATGAATGAAAATTTTGCGTCTTCATATCATGGAACGCAAGTCTAACGCCGTTTTAAATATGGCATGATCGCAAAAAACCTAAAATTTTTTTACTGTCGATGACTAGTTGAAAATTAATGCAACAATTTATATGACCGGTAATTATTTAGAGTTTTAATTGTCGTAAATACCTGCAGCTTTGAGAACATCTGGGATGGCCTGGTTGGCGAGGTAATCCCCATTAGTGGTGAGGTTGTTGGGCTTCAAATAAGCCTCCAGCATCACTGAAAACAATTAAATGTTTCAATTGAATTGTTCAAAACAATTCAATTCAATATCAATTCGCATCATTGAAACAATTGAATCAGCATCACTGAAAACAATTATACTCAGTTTATCAATTCGCATTCTTACAGCTGGACTTGTTGCTTATAAAATTACAGTTGGACTTGTTGGTTATAATAGTAATTGTAATATAATTGAAATGAAATTGTAATCTAATTGTAATTCGAATCTTTGCGCCGAAAGTTCATCCCGTTCTTAGAACGGGATGAACTTTGGAATATTATGAGGTCACGCATTAGCTCTTGTATCTTGCTGCATTTCTTAATTATATAATTTCAAATATTCAAATGTAGAACCAATTTATAAAAATACAAGTTTAATGTACGACCGAAGTCATTCCTATAAAATATGGACTAAATAGAATGAACTGCGAGATACACATGGATGATGCGAGAGGAATCTATGGAACATTGACAACTATGAACACGATTTAGTGAAATGAACAAAATAAAAGAAAGAATACTGATTATTAATAAACGTACGAGCGTAGACGTATGATCCTTCGTCCCTGACGCAGCCACTCATGAAGGTTACGTTGTTGGAGAGCCTCTGGGCCATGTAGTCAGCAGGCAACTGCAATCAAGGGCACGAGATGTGATGAAAATTAGGACACCTTTCCTCAATACTACAACACCCAGCCATATTTATATATTTTTAACACGTTTTTCTTAGCTTAGCTTCGCGTTTGTTTGTTTGTTTGTTTGTTGTTAACATTGACAACGAAAATTAGTCCACTTCTGATTGCTCTAGAGATCTGAAATTCGGCATGCAGGCTATTTTCGCCTAACAATTTCAGATACAATCATAAAAACTAGTAATTAGAGACCTAAATTAGTTTAATACTTAATCAAGTTTTAATCGTTTTTCTTGTGGACTAAAAAGTAGAAAATAAAATACTTAAAAAAAACTTAAAAAAAACACGTTTTTCTTGTGGACTAAAAAGTAGAAAATAAATTATGGTTCGCCCCAAAAAAAACGTGGGTCGGGCTGTACGTTCACCATCAAATTTCCAAAATTCGTGTGTTGTGTGCTTTTCGCTTTAATCATAAATCTGCCCGACACACGTTTTTGGGCCGAGCTATAATTTATTTTCTACCTTTTAGTCCACAAGAAAAACGTGTTTTTTAAAAAATTATTTTTAAGTATTTTATTCTTGCTTCAAATGAGATATTTTGGCTCTTATTTCAGTGTGGGCACGTTCCTTCAATTCTTGCACACAGACTTATTTATTCATTTTTCTTACTTCACACGAGATATTTATATTTATAAATGAGTTCACTTCTCTTTGTAACAAGTCGGTAAACTTGATTTCTATCGGAAAAACTTGGATGAGATCTATCCACTAATTTCATGCGCACGCTCACTAGAACAGATGATGTTGTTTGTTTGCTGGTTAAAAAATCATATATTATTTATTATTAAAAATCACACATTCGTGTTGGGTGCTTGGATTTTTCATGCAGCATTGTTGGAGGCAGTGATTCTCAAACTGTTCACGTTAATAAATAATTTGCATGCCACAATAACTATAATGTATTTCAATTGTAAATGTCATATGAAATGTAAATAATACTTCTATTGTAAATGTTGTCATCAGTTATCTACATGAATAATGAAAACGGTCGCATTTTCATCACTTTTAAGAAATAACTTATCCCAGTTTATGACAACTGATTATTGGGTTTAGGATACGAGCGAATAAATTAGTTGTAGCCCAACTTACCATCTCGATGAGTGGATTGGTCACGGTGCCATTAGGCTGCACCACTGGAGAGACGCCGTCAAACCCAAGGTTGGCATTCTTTTGTTGCGTGGCCTATGGGTTCAGATATTTTTTAAAAGCTGTTTAATTTACAGTATTTATGATTAGCAAAAAAATTAGTACTTGGTTCTCATATGAGGTGGGGATCAGCCACGGGTGAAATTCCTTTTGATGTAATTAGTAATGTAGTACCTATAAGCCAACGGAATAAGTAAATGAGAGTGATTTCGGATCGTCGACCAATACAATTTACAGTAAACGTCACTGGCAGATGTTAAGGATCTTTACCGTCAATGCGACGTAGGTGGCCATAGTACTTATGTCTTCGGCCTCCGATGGAAGTGATCTTTATTTGGTAACAGATTAGAACCATAACTTTCCACATAACGCCTAAAAATATACTTAATACTGACGAAACTATTTTAGATGGTATAATAATGTTATCTCTTCACCGACTGCCGCTTTAATTATTTTCAATTCATTTTTGAAATGACCTCATTGGAAGAAGTTGCATAGAACCAGATCTGGCCAGGCCATTCAAATTGGGCAATTTTTGTAAAAAAAAACAACAACTATGCTCTTACGGTGAAACCACGCCACGATGCTTTCCCGTTCAGCTACGTGATATCATATATCGACGGAGCTACTTCGAATGAAAAACCCAGAAGTATCCTCTTGCAATTTGGCAGATTTAATGATAAATACGTTTTTTGCGCACTCTTTTGTCTTATTAAAAATTTTGCCATTTTTAACAGTTTTGCCATTTTTATGTGTTAATCAAACAATATAAATAGTAATTTGAAATTTTTTGCACTTTTTCTATCGACAGGCCGCGAGGTAATGCATGTGACATGCGCTGTGTGGCGACTCAAGCTATATAGTGTCGAAGATCTGGAAGTGAGCATTAGCAGTCGCAGAGTCTATCTAGCTCACATGAGTGCTGCTATAGATGACATTAAAATTTTCATTTAGACGGCAGCTGATGTCTCATGTGACTTCTATATTGATGCGTTCACAAGGTTGATTTTGTGTTTTTTTTTTCATGCGCTCAGACGGGACTCACTCGTAAACATGTTCGATTATAAAAGAAAGTCCTAGTTTTTCTGCCGACATTTTTCCTAGTTTTCTCATCGCAGCTACGTGCTTCACAAGGTCATAACTCACCACGGACTTTGAAGTACACATCGTTAGCTCGGCCGCAGATTTTTTATTTAAACAATCTGCGATAGTTGATTCATCGGTGATGTCACAACCGCAAAGCTCGGCGAATGCGGTCGCCGACTGCACGGGATGTTCGTCTATCGCCCAATACTCGAGCGACGAGCCGCTCTCGGCGATGGCGCGGGCAAACAAGCCTGAGGGCAGCCATAAAAATTCGACAATGAATGTCACATCGCTACTCTTTAGGTCAATCTTCGTTCGATGATCAAGTTTACGTGCTTATCGAGAATATTCCATACATTTTGAAAGATCATCGTGGAACTTTATGCCAATCTGAGAGTATAACAATGTTATAAAAAATGCCAATTGATTTAAAATTTTATCGTTACGATTCAAGGTATTTCAGGACCAAAATTCTGTTAGCATATTCGACAAGGATTTAAAATATTTGTATAATGGAATACTTTTTTTACGGAATCGAGTGATCGAACCATATGTGCAGCGATAAAATAAGAAAAAAATTTGATAAATTTTTAATACTAGATTATTTTAAGAAGCCCCCTCAAGTAAATACCAGCGAAAAAATTGTCCATAACCGAAAAGAAAACGAAAATATCGTACGCAGCCGATATATATGGGCTGGTCCACAAATGTGTGGGGCATCCATGGTGCAATGTTCTTTCACATAGCCTGATGTGGTTGTTCACTCACATCCCGCTGGCGTACTTCACACATCCCGCTTGCGGTGTTCACACACCCCACGGTCATTGATCACACACCCCACGGGCATTGATCACACATCACGCCGGTATTGTTCACACATCACGCCGGTATTGTTCACACATCACGCCGGTATTGTTCACACATCACGCCGGTATTGTTCACACATCACGCTGGTATTGTTCACACATCACGCTGGTATTGTTCACACATCACGCTGGTATTGTTCACACATCACGCTGGTATNATGTTATGTTATGTTATGTTATGTTATGTTATGTTATGTTATGTTATGTTATGTTATGTTATGTTATGTTATGTTATGTTATGTTATGTTATGTTATGTTATGTTATGTTATGTTATGTTATGTTATGTTATGTTATGTTATGTTATGTTATGTTATGTTATGTTATGTTATGTTATGTTATGTTATGTTATGTTATGTTATGTTATGTTATGTTATGTTATGTTATGTTATGTTATGTTATGTTATGTTATGTTATGTTATGTTATGTTATGTTATGTTATGTTATGTTATGTTATGTTATGTTATGTTACGTTATGTTATGTTATGTTATGTTATGTTGTGTTATGTTATGTTATGTTATATTATTTTATGTCATGCTATGTTATGTTATGTTATATTATGTTATGTTACGTTACGTTATGTTATGTTATGTTCCGTTATGTTATGTTATGTTATGTTATGTTATGTTATGTTATGTTATGTTATGTTATGTTATGTTATGTCAGGTATGTTATGTTATGTTATGTTATGTTATGTTATGTTATGTTATGTTATATTATGTTATGTTACGTTACGTTATGTTATGTTATGTTCCGTTATGTTATGTTATGTTATGTTATGTTATGTTATGTTATGTTATGTTATGTTATGTTATGTTATGTCAGGTATGTTATGTTATGTTATGTTATGTCATGCTATGTTATGTTATGTTATATTATGTTATGTTACGTTATGTTATGTTATCAAGCTGGCGTTGTTCACTCATCACTCTGTCGCGGCGGTTGTCCACACGTCCCGCCACGGCTACTCAAATGACAGGCAGAGTTGGAGTTATCACACGCCTCACCTTTAGTTGAGGGGATGGCGACCAGAGTGCTCACTGACACGGATCCGGCGCTCTGGCCGAACACTGTCACTTTCTCCGGGTCTCCGTTGAAAGGTGCAATGTAATTTTGAACCTTTACAGCAAAGAAAATTGATTTGAAATGTACCAATTTATTATTAAATGTAACCAATCATTCAAGATTTCATAGTATTGGGCATACACAAGTTTGTTTAATTTGATCATTGTTATCTTGACAAGAGTTGTAAGATTACAACATAGGCAAAAATTATTTAACTAAATCTTTCGAAAAGTTTTTATTTACTAGCATTAGATAACTACAGAAATAAATTCTTCATCTGTTTCCGACGAAGAAAAGTGACTTCTATAATAATAATAGTTTGATGACCAAGTAAATAACTGAAGGCAACTCTCTACTTCGTTAGCGAAATAAAATTGTCGATTCTAAGTAAAATTTTGCCGGAACAGGAGCGATTCAATGGAGTAGCTTTTCCATCTTTTTTCTCCTTTTTATTTAAGTGTTGAATTATTGATGGTCTTTTACAGTGCACACATTCATAAATTAAACCACAGTTCAGCTGAATTAGGCATTACATAAACAAATCGAACTTCGAACATTTAAATCATCAGATTAAATCATTTTCTCGGGAGGTCAAAAAGTAGCACAAAGCGTATAAAAAAGAATTCATAGAGGCCAAACTGTGTGGACTGAATTTCGTTATTTTCACCGCAACGTTCCACTGAGTACTACAGATCGCTCATGCAATCGCTCGAACACTTTTTCTAAGCCGCGATTAGAAACGTCATTTGCACATCGAAAAATGTCATTTACACATCTAACAGGGATTTGTGTAACCGAAAGGAGAAAAAGCGTTTGCAAAAAATACCCAATTTGAATAATACTTACCCAATGTAGAGCGTTGATTTGATCGGACAAACCCGCGTTGCCGGGAATCTCGTCATTTAGAAGTGAGAGCCAACCTACGGGATGAATGAATACGATGCGGTTGAAGACATTCAATGGAAGTAACTGGAATCAGAATTTTTGCCATACGCCTGAAGCTCAATACCGACGAAAAACCTACATCGAAATTCAGAATTGGATACACATACATGCAAAATATATCCAATATTCTTGTTATAAGCATAGATCTGGTCCTATATAAGATGATTTATACATTGTCGCTATGAAGTCTAAACTGAATTACCACGCGATGAATGGACTCACCGAGAGCCCCCAGTCTGTACTGGATGACCACACGGTAACTGGACTCACCGAGAGCCCCCAGTCTGTACTGGATGACCACAAGGATGACATCCTCGTCGAGGAGCCTGGTGGGCAGGTAGAGGGAAGCGTCACCACTCGTGAAGGATCCTCCGTGGATGAATACCATCACAGGCAGTTTATCACCCCCAGTCGCGTTATCCTGTGAAAGATTTAAAACCACTTTATTCTTCATCCCAACATCAATGGTAAAGGATCTTTCGTCACTGGTTCCTACAAACAAATCAAATAACTATTGTTAAAAGCGTTCAGTCAAAAAAGTCGAATATTATTCGAAATGACACAATGAAATGCGTCTCGTGACATTATTCTGCTAAAGAAATGAAATCATAAAACATTCGTATTTTATGACGTCCTGTTATGGTCACTCCAAATGTGTTTGAGAATGGTGTCATTACAATTCATGTCGAAATATGCGTTTTGTTTTTATTACTATAATTATTCACCAAAAAATTTCTTCCAGGTCTAAATGAATTAGTTTCGAAATGTACACATCAAACAATCGTGTCTACGTAATAAAATTGATATTATAAGTTCAGCAACAAATTTCAATTGTTGAAAATGCCTATGACATTATTCAGCAGCTACTGTTTATATTATCTTAAAATGCTTGTGTAGAGGTTTCGTTTAAGATTTTTAATTAATATAATAAAAATGTTTAAAAAGATAGAATTAGATATAATTGTAAAAATAAGACTTGTAATTATACATGAACGTCACCACAATGAACACGACAATAGCTAACTTATTTTCAAATTTTAAGTATTTTGATTCATCACACCAGAACCTCCTATTAGAGTGAGTACTTAGTTGTTGCAACTGTCATCCCGTACTAATTACTTGGCTTAATAGCTGAATTGATTTATACTGTGAATAATCGTTTTCTATGTATTTATAGTTGTGTATCTTGTAACGATCTGTTATTTATACAGGTTTCTACACCTAAGCCGAAGAAAAGCGTCTTAATTTTGCCCAGGTTTAAGAAGAGATGCTTTACCTGCTGCTGGAGACACAGAAAAGATGGTTTCTGTTGGTAAAGAGGTAGTCTCAATGTTTGGTCACCGTTTCCAATAATAATAATTGTACTGCTGTTAAAATCGTCAGCCGTATTGTAAAACCGTGCAAGTAGGTTCGTTATCAAGTATTATATCGATAACACGAACTCTGCGTCAAATTATGCCAGGTTTAACGATATTCACTTGGTTTAAAACGAAGTCTAAGTAAATGGGTGAACACGGGCCACTTTTCAAATGTAATACAAAAATTTATTAGTCGTCAGCAGTCATCGATTTTTGGCCGGACCAATGGCTTCCAACTTATTTCAGGAATAACCTAATCGCTTAGTTTTTCAAATGAAATTTTACTATAGGAATTATTACAACTATCTATTGTCTACAGTTAGTTTAATCTTAAAAACGTAACTATTCCACTAAAAATTAGTTGTTTAAAACCTTCTTCTCTTACTTTCAGCGTAAGTTTCTTTAAGATTTCATTGATCAGAATCATTTGCTTGCATAATATTTTTGGAAAAACATTTCTTGAAAGTATTTACTGCGATACATATTCAACGCACATAGAAAGGTTAAATAAATCATTACCATATAGGGAAGTAAGTATTAAAGCCGTGCAGCAAAACTGCGTACGGCTTCGCTGCATTTTTGACAATAATTCGTGCAGTGTATTGTACTGCACGATGGTTCACCACACGGTAACTGGATTCACCGAGAGCCCCCAGCCTGTACTGGATATAAATACTCAACTAAAACTATGATATATACTTATGCACTCACCGCAGGTACATACACGTTGAGGAACAGACAATCCTCGTCTCCTTCAGCGAAGTTTCCGACCATTGAGTTTTGCCAGCACTTCGGCCCCATGTGATCGGCAGGATAGTCTTCGTTACCAGTGCCAAGACTTGTTTTAAGCTCGCTGTACTGCAATGCGGCAACAAGTAAAACAAATATTAGGGGGCACAAAACAAAAATTGCGAGTTAATTATAATGTATTAAGAAAGTAATTAGAGAGCGCTCCCATTCACAATTTAAAAATATGCACTTCAAGTTGTATTCGGGTAAAAATTTATCAACATCCCAAGATACTTACTCTGAGCATTTTTGTTCATTGAATGAAACAGTATGTTCAGAAATAAAGTTGTATTCAGGTAAAGATTTATCAACTTCCCAAGATACTTACTCTGAGCATTTTTGTTCATTATTGAACGAAACAGTATGTTCGTAAATAAATCGTGGATATTAGTTACCTTGAAGCGATCTGCAGTCGCGAATTGAATGCCAAGGAAAGAGTTGATGGTTCGGTTGTACAGAGACTGCATGGTTGTGCCCACGAACGTCACGCCCAAATTCTCCACCACCACCTTGGGCCCTTCTACGTCACCAGGCCGTCTCAATCTAACAAGTCATACGAGAAAAATTAGCAAGTTGCACTTTATGATTGACGAGTGCGGACAGAAAATGCTTAATCTTGTATGATCTAAAAACTAAATTATGAACAAGTTGATAATAGAAGATAAAATATTTAATTTATTTTTTTTTTATTTAGGAATTAACGAAAATGAGATCTCCTTCTCAAGTAGGATAATTTGACACTCGGTTACATTTTCATTCATGCAAATCAAAGTTCAATATTTGTATTGATAATAGGTCCCTAAACGTAAGTAAACTACCGAATTTTCAACGGCCCTTCATTTCTCTGAACTCGTCGTTCAGGCCGCATTCTCCAACGTCCTCGTGACGAGATTGTGATGTTCTGAAACTATCATTGTGGGCCTCTGATAACAGCTTATTTCCTATTTTGAACGGTAATTAGCCGAAGGACTCAGTGACTTTTTATTAGACATAGTCCCTTTACTTACGAGCATAATTTAGTTTCATCGTCTCTTGCTCTATCCAGAAATTTAAAATAGGACCACTATACTTATCTCTAACTATCTACATATAAGACTTTCGCTAAATTTTCGAACTCGACAATAAAATTAAATACGATGCCATATACGATGCCATATACGATGCATCGAGGCTCGCTTCGACTAACTCGCTACCAGCCTGTTTATAGCCAAACAAGATTCTTGCTTAAACTTATTCATCAAACGCGACACTAAGAACATAATCGCCATATAAGCTGTAGCAATGCTCGGCTCGACTCACTCGCCGCCAGCCTGTTTATAGACAAACAAGATTCTTGCTTAAACTTAATCATCGAACGCGACACTTAGGTATATAATAGCCATATACGCTGCAAAAATGCTCGACTCGGCTTGACTTACTCGTTACAAGCTGGTTTACAAGTCAAACAAAATTCTTGCTTAAACTTAATCATCGAACGCGACACTTTAGTACATAATAGCCATATGCGCTGCAGCAATGCTCGACTAGACTCGGCTCGGTTCGACTCGGCTCGACTCACTCGCCGACAGCCTATTTATAGACAAACAAGATTCTTGCTTATACTTAATCAGTGAACTTGACACTTAATAATAATAGCCATATATGCTGCAGCAATGCTCGACTAGACTCGGTTCGAGCTCGGCTCGATTCTCTCGCCGTCAGCCTATTTATAGACAAACAAGATTCTTGCTTATACTTAATCATTGAACTTGACACTTAAGTATATAATAGCCATATATGCTGCAGCAATGCTCGGCTCGACTCGGCACGACTCACTCGCCGTCAGCCTATTTATAGACAAACAAGATTCTTGCTTATACTTAATCATTGAACTTGACACTTAAGTATATAATAGCCATATACGCTGCAGAAATGCTCGACTAGACTCACTCGCCGCCAGCCTGGCCGTGGGAGGCGAGGACGGTCGAGCCCAGCGCCTGCAGCGGCCCCGCCGCGAGCCGCGCCGCGCGGCCGCCGCTCACCAGCAGCGCTAAGAAGCACAGCGCGTGCAAGGATCCCCTCATCCTTATTGTAGGTCACTTGTAAATTAAACTCGAAGCTGTCCGATGAATTCTCCTGGAGAAGGAAGAAGAGAAAATTATTGTTCATTAATTTTAACTTTAAGCAGGTTTCATTGAAGACAAGAGAATTTATTTTATTTACAATTTTCTTGCTGTTTTTTTTTCAATATATAGAACAATATTTTAGTTTAGTGCAGTGGTATTAGAAAATCATGGTATTAATGAACGTTTTCAATTCGTTAACAACGTTTCGAATGTATCATTCATTCATTATCAAGTTACAAGAAGCATTGAGTGATGAAATTTGGTCGACATAAGTGCAATATCATGTAAATAGTCAGAAATAGAATCTCAGATATCAGAATTTGATTAGAAATAATTACAAAATCACGAAAATATGAATATGATCAAGAATTAAAGCACCAAAAATTACTCCGAAAACAGCCTCAATGTTCTGACAAATTCAGTAGTTTGAAGGTTGATGGCTGCTGTCCTATCTTTAATGATGAGGGCCTCAGATATGTTCTTCATCGGGCTCACAACTACGACATTAAGCCGACGTCTCAAGTGCCACCTTCGGTCTGGTGGACCAAGGAACCACCTGATGGAGGCCCACAGCGAGACCATCACTCGTACGGTGCTGGAAGAATGCACCAGCGTCGGCATGCGATGCCCCGACACCAATCAACTCATGATAGCTGAGGCCCTCATCATTAAGGATAGGACCCCAGCCATCAACCTTCAAACTACTGGATTTGTCAGAACCTTGAGACTCTTTTCGGAGTAATTTTTGGTGCTTTAATTCTTGAGCATCGTCATATTTTCGGAATTTTGTAATTATTGTTAATCAAAATCTGATTTTCGAGTAGGATCCTATTTATATGATTTTGTGCAAATGTCGCTCCAAATTTCATCACTCAATGCATCTGGTAACTTGATAATGAATTTTTCACGGCATGTAACTTTTTCAGATTTTTAAAATCTGGGAACTAGTTAAGTGTAAATATACTAGTTAAGTATATTTATGTAATTGCACTGATATTAATCGTTTTCCAATGCGATGGTAGAGTTCAAATAGATGGGAATTGTGTCAGCGTTATTTCAGAAATCCTTGGAGTTAAGACGAGCGCGTAGGTAACAACAGTAAAATGATTAAAATTTAATCTAGATGTCACGATTAATGCGGAACAAGGCAGTCTCTGCACTACCAGACACAAAAACACAAAATCAATCAGAAATCTAAAGCAAGCAAAAATTTCGCCGGTGGTGTCTTTTTCATTATGAATCTCTTTTTTTAATTTATTCAAGTTTAGTGTGACTTCTTATTAACTTGCGTTTTAAATTAAATTTTGTTTTGCCATAGATTTGCATAAAACTCTTATTGGAATAATTGTCTGTAAAATTATTCAAACAATGAATATTAATGAATTCTTGTGACGATGTGAATAGGTTTTGACAGAAAAACCACGATTTACGTTTTAGGCACCTCGTTCAGGCCCAGTCTAAGGAAGTTTTCATTCACTTCTAGACCTCACATCAATGTTCAAAAATTTGAACGTTGAGCCTGACTTGCATCGTGAAGTCAAGTTACACTGAACCCGATCAATTGCAGTATCAGTACGAGAGTGCGAGAGTGTGAAAGTGAGATTATATGAGCTACCGGAAAAAAATTGTGAGAACGATTTTACCACGCGCTGAAAAAAAAGACTTACTCGCTTGTTGAGTACGAAGTAATTAGGCAAATGCTGAAAAATGTGCACTTATTCGCCTGTTGATGGACAGGTAAGACGTAGACAGGTTAAGTTTCAGCGAGCGCAGATGACCACAGGTTGTCGAGTGAAGCTCCACGGAGAATTGGATGCTTAATAAAGCTACACAAAGAGCGGCTGTCCGGCAGCCAATTATCACGGACGCTCTTGATGATTGCGATAAGCTTGTCCGGTGTCCATTGGTTGCAGAGAACAGGGAAGTCATGCACCGCGTGCACGCTGTCGGGGGAGGGGCATGGAGGATGGAAGTTCGATGGAGAAGTGGAGGCTGCAGACCAGGGCCTATACTTTCAAAAAAGGTCGAGCGCGTATCGTAGCTGAAGGCTGAAATCCAAGATGGCGATGGCTGGAATCCAGGATAGTGAAGTTGGAGGTCAGGATTTTGGAGGGGGATGCCAAATTGGTTGAAGCTGGAAGCCATGATGATGCTTGCTGGAGGAAGAAGCCTTGGTGTAGGAAAAATGGTGGAGACTGGGGGATAGGGTGGAAGTGGCTTGGAGACAGGGCGGTGTGCGGTGGATGCTGGGTTGTAGAGATAAGAAATAAGAGGACAGAGCACTGATAAAAGTTGAAGTTCGATAAGATATCAATAATACCGAGAAATGGGGAGAAAGGAGGTCGGTGGGTAAAGTGAGGCAACATGTAGCGAAGAAGACCGCTGAGAGAGGCCACCTAGTGTTGTTAATTTGATAATGAAGAACAGGAAGCTAAAAAATAAATTTTATTTTTCATGTGTCCGTAGACTTATGAATGAATTATACTGTGTTGAAACTTAGAAAGTTTTTGGTGGTTAAAACAATCAGGAATATGGAGACGAATTTAATTCTTCTCCTGACTACCAACCTGATGTCAACGAACGAACACTACGCAACGACTTGTATGTTGAATGAATCAAATTGATCTCCATGATCCAAGTTAACAGTTTTAAGCAGAGGAATGTTTCTCAAATCCATTATTTAATAGAAACGTTTTTAGCCGAGCGAGCATAATTATAAAATTCAATCATTAGAGTTTTGGTTGATTATAGTTATATAACTTGGGTCTTTAACAGGGTAGGTCTTGATGAACGAATCGTAGCTATATTGGAATTATTACATTCGTGCAATTTTGATTTATTTGATTAACCATGCAATTTCAATGCGACTTAACATAATAGCTGAGCGTTTTATTGTCCAACTATAATGTAAAAAGAAAAATTTTCGTAAGATTGGGATAAAAGAAAACACATAAAAAAATTTGTTTAAAAATTTGAAGGTTAAAAGTAGGAATTTTTTAAGTGCCGTCATGGAACGCATTGATACTTGGATGGTGCAGTTCTCTTTCATATCAATTATACTATATGGCAGTTATTGCTTTGTAAGGCAATATCATGCGTGGATGAATTCAGAAGTGATTAAAAGTATTTGAAAACGTAATAAATAGAAAAAAGTTTTCTTAGTTATTTAGAGGTAGATGACAAATGGGACTCGCGTACAATATTGTGAAAATTATATTGTGAAAATTCGATAGGTCCTTTTGTTTAAAAAACTCGAAAATTGTGGTTCGAAGATTCAATACCTGCGTAAGGATAAATTATTTATTCCAGAAAGTTTCACGTACTCTGACATTGATCGAGTTAATTCCTTATTATTTATTAGAAATGGTATAAACTGATTTATCTTGCTGCAGTATCTTTAAAATTTTCCGAGAAATGCTGTAAGAAAATTCCTAGAAAATACTTGAAACATTTCCTATTTATGAATCATCATACCACTTCGGAGCCAAAGGACCACGATGATGCGTCATTCAAAATCAAGAACATTCATCATGTAGGTGAAGTCATTCGTAAGTTCACATGACGCAATGGGAGACCGCATACGTCACAGATCTCACCGCCTTGCAATGGCTCATCGATTAACTGTTATTCATTGTTAATATGTGATTTTGCATGTATATGAGATGATGATGATTATATATGCACATAATAACACATATATTTTATTGTTTCTTAGCTTGTGATTTTGCACGTACATGAGATATACGGAGCACAAGATAATTATAAACATAATAAAATATATATTTTATTGTTCGGTTGTGATTTTGCATGTACATGAGATGTACTTGGCACAAGATAATTACATACATAATAACACATATATTTTATTGTTCACTTGTGATTTAGCTCGTACATGATATATAATTGGCACAAGATAATTATATACATAATAACACCGTAAATTTCCTTATTAACTTGTGACTTTGCTTGTACATGAGATATACCGGGCACAAGATGATTACATAATAACACATATATTTTATTGTCCACTTGTGATTTTGCAAGTACACGAGATATACGAAGCACAAGATGAGTATATACAAAATAAAACATATATTTTATTGTTCACTGTGATTTTACAAGTACATGAGACATACGTGGCGCAAAATGAATATATACATAATAAAACATATATATTTTATTGTTCACTTGTGCACGCACATAAGATATACGGTCCTCAAGAAGATTACCCAATGACACATATAATTTGTGTGAAACACATCGTGATCATCTAATAACACAGCACTACAGAGTGTCATGTCGCAAGTATGTTGAAGCACATCCAGACACCCCACTTAGAAAAATCAATGGACCATTTTGTCCAAATTAGTAAAACTTTTGGGATGAATCAGGGATACATTATTTTGCTGGACAAAACTAAGCTTGGTTGGCCTACACAAGGGACAAAAGTGCATCGATATTTGAAAGATTTTTTGAAGTGTTGGCATAAAATTAATGGTTTATGATGCACTTGGTCCAGATCTAATGTAGTTGAATTAATAATACCGTGTCCGGTAGAAATAAATCCCCTGCTACGATATCTGATTAGAAAGATAAAATAAGCTCGGAAGATTATGTTTTCATTAACTAAAACTGTAGATTGTGCTGTTTAAAAATACATGCAATGAATTTCTAATGTAATCATGGATGAAGCAATAAATTCTCCAAATTAGGCATAAAATCTCTAAAATTAAACATTATGTCTCTAGAATTAAAAATTAAGTCTCTAAAATTAGACATTCAGTCTCACATAAAAAATTTAGAACCTCAAATTAAACATTACGTCTCTTAAATTAAATATTAGCATAAATCTCCGAGCAATAACTTATTAAAGTAAGTTCAGCTTAAATCTTCGCAGAAAAACTTATTAAGGAAAGTTCAGCGTAAATCTCCCAGGAATAAGTTATTAAAGTAAGTTCAGCATAAATCTTCGAGTAATAACTTATTAACGAAATTCTGCATAAATCTTCGAGGAATAACTTACTAAAGTAAGTTCAGCGTAAATCTCCGACGCATAACATATTAAAGTAAGTCCAGCTTGAATCTCCGAGGAATAACTTATTAAAGTAAGTTCAGCATAAATTATCGATGAATAACTTATTAAAGTAAGTTCAGCTTGAATCTCCGAGGAATAAGTTATTAAAGTAAGTTGAGCACAAATCACCGAGGAATAACTTATTAAAGTAAGTTCAGCATGAATCTCCCAGGAATAACTTATTAAAGTAAGTTCAGCACAAATCTCTGAGGAATGACTTATTAAAGTAAATTTAACATAAATTATGGATGAATAACTTATTAAAGTAAGTTCAGCAGAAATCTTCGAAGATTAATTAGCAAAAACGAGATTCACCCGATGTTCCGAGTCCCTAAATTGCTGCAATTGGACAATTATTTACCTGGCCATGTATCAAAGCAACGTTTCAAATACGGTACCGGTGATGCACAGGGGCCATACTTTTGAAACTCGCTAAGTGAACGTAAGTACTTACGCCCTAGTTTCTTATCTATGACTGGTGGATTTTGCTTGAAAATCCGTCGATGATTGGCTGATGAACTTACGATCTCTTAACTTTTTTCGAAAGTACAGGCCCAGGCGTGGAACAGGTCGACGAGATCACAGGACCGATCTTCATCAGCTAAAGAAATCTGAGTTCTAAATTAATAGAGAGGCGAAACCCTGTAGATTTTTTTTTTGAGTCTTTTAAATGAACATCATTTCATCTAACACATGTGAAAGCGATAAAAAATTAATACAGCAATTTTATTCCGTTACAGTAATACCGACAATCCCAAAAGATTTTGTTCCCACTGCCATGTCTTTGTTTGCGCGAATAGTAGAGATTAAGAACAATTACTTATACATGCAATAAATGCACACGAGTGAAAACATGTTATCTTGAAGAAACGAAAACATGTTATCTTGATGAAAAAATTGAAAAAAGGAAAACATTACTTTGGTTAACACAGCAATTTTGAATGCATATTTTAGATAGCACTATTCTGGACATAATTCAGTAGAATGTTTAGAAAATTTAGAGATCTGCCTGCCATATGGAGCTACAGGAACTGTGTATAGATGTTCGTGATAAGCGACATCGAAGGTTGCACCGTGATCGATTAGACACTGGTCGTCGTTGCAGGCGTCTTGATAAGACCTGCATGATAACGAACGAAGGAAATGCCGAGCCTGGCTGGCGAGGTCAGAAAATATACTGACCACATCCTTGATGTTCAGAGAATAGCTCATTAGGGTGTATTCACGCAAAAATTTCTATATTTTATTTGGAACATTCATAGGATTAATTTGAATCAATTCTCTCCATGCGGCACGTGAAATATGCTTTTCAAAATAATATTTAACATCTGCTACAATACATAAATGATGGTTCGACACGTGAGGTATATAAGTCAGTGATCTAAAATATTTTTCACATGATGATACCATCATTGACGGCATGAATCTGAAATCGACCACGTGCATTTCCCATCGTGAATGTTTTTGGATTGCTTTACTTGCCAGCTGTTAAAGCTCATGAGCACTTTTTCTAGCAATCATCTGCAATGTTGCTTGTCAAACAGCAAATTGTTAAAGTTTTAACGTGTTTTCTTGATGAATGTTAGCACGGTAAACGGTTAATTATACTCATATGGAAAATGTTACAAGTTTGAAAATTAGATAACTATTAATGACCAGAGCTTGTCTGTAAAATAAAAAATCTAACAGAAAATCTACTGATTTCTTTGTTAGAAAATCAAAATAAGACAAATTTGCCTGCTGAAAATTATACAGGGTGACACAAAAAAAACAGAGCTCATAAAAAGTTGAATAATTTCCACAATACTCAAGTAATCCTGTTATTTGTTTCAGATTCATTAAGAAGACGGATTGATCTAAGAGTCTACCACGTGTGAGCTTCGTAGAACAAAGAGTTTTTGTGGTATAGAATTGAGATTTTGCAGATGTTGGCTACATAGGTTGTACATAATTCCATAGAATTTTTGTTTCAAACTGAATAAAATTTCAGGAGTTATAAGACTTTTAGTGAGCTCTGTTTTTTTTGTGTCACCCTGTAATTTGCATATTCAAAGCTTCATGGCGAATACAAGTGTTCCCAAAATTATTTAACTTTTCTGCATGGCCACCTTTAAATGGCATTTAGCTCAAACGGGTGCAGTTTCATACGATTTTCACAGCACGACGTGTCGTTGGCCAATAAAACCTTACAATTCGTCTAATTGTACAATGTGCAGATTGCTGGTAATCTGCTCAGTGCACGATAACTAATTTACCAATGTGCCTACATTGAATTTGTTCATCATTTGCGGCTAATAAGACGATATAAGATTGGAAACCAATTAAATTTATACATAGTTGTGCGAACCAAATCAGCCAAATGTGTTTCTAGAATTTGTTGTGCACATTGATTTACTAAATTTTCGTACGTACGCTTCAATTATTGTACTGCCCTTTACGCATCAGGTTATATTAATATCTTGATTCTAATTTTGAAACGAAGAAGTTCATATGACTCAAAATTTTGGGGCAAGTTACATATCGAATATCGTCCTCCAAAAAAATAAATACATGAATCTGCCAAATTAGTATTGAATTTCTGCTGTAGCTGAAAATCAATAATTTAATCGCAAAAATTCAATATGAATATAGCCTATATTGAAATAAAGTGAGTCAAGTTTCAAGCTGCATGTTATCTAAAAGGAATAAAAAACAGTGCGATTTTTCGCTTGATTTTTTAGACCCGATGCGAATCGGATGAGAATCTCAGGTGTTGTGGAACTCACTCATGGAAAATAGAAAAATAGCCTCAGGAAGGTAATAAAATCATCGTTTTTTCTATTTTTCTTTGTTAAAAAATAAAAGCAAATGCTTTATATTGAGCATTTTATCTAATAACCCCGTGCTAAAAGACATTAGAATCTAACGTGTTAAATCTTGAATTGCTATGCAGGATCTACACGACCCTCAGCTCACAATTCCGGCGTTCTCAACGAGTTAAACTCTCATGTTTTGATCTGGCTCTAAAAGATCTCGAAATAATAATTAGTCAGTCATTAAGGATACAAAACTGATTTACACTAATTATTTTCTTTATTTCACTCAAATCTTTTAAGCTCCCCAAAAGTTGACTATCGAATTTGTTATTGTCGTTTGCAACGTTCAAATTTTGCCATCACGAAAATCAATTTCGACTGGAAATAAGAGCTACGGGCGGTAAACTAGCTACGAAAACACGCTGCACTCGAAAATTTAGAGCTCAGAAATAAATATTGGACTACCAAAATATCTAACATAATTTTGACTCTACAAATTAAAAAACTACAACGAAATCAAATCTCACATTACGCGAGAGAAAACGCTGCATTCCTGAAGACAATAAGTGAACTATGATATCAAGGACACTTATAGCGATACGCGTGACAGCTCTGACGCGAAAAAAAGCTGCTCCTTGGACGCTCGAATAACTTTCTATTTCTATTGATACTCGAGCAATCAACATGCACTTTTGTATTGCGTTGTTTTGTTTCGTGCTGATCATAAACAATTATTGTCGGGCTCGACATAAGCCGAACTGTGAATGATTCATTGCAGATATTTAAACGCACTATAGATTCATCCATGGTCTTTTGTCGTGAAAAAGTGTGAAACGACTTAATTCCACGGCTTAATTTTTAATTAAATATAATAAGGATTTAAAAAACAAAAGACTTTAGAAGTATAAAAGTCTTTCATAATAACGGAAAAAACTTCTTTTATTTTCTTTTAAACTATTGGGGCAAGAAGGTGACAAGACATAAAACATAGACGTGTATTAATCAATCATTTATTCTACTCTTCATCATATGTTACTGAAGCCAAAAAAAATCAAGGATTACAAATTCCGATGGACAATTTTGATTAAAGAATGGGATTTTGATTTTTCTTACAAATTAATTTCAAGCGATATGATATAATGATCCATTGAATTACATGTTTATCACAGCAGTGATAGGCATGTGATTCACGGCGCTGGGGAAATGATACATGACTTTCAAAAATTACACAATGAGTTAATGTTTGGTTGATGAATGCTTTAACTTTGATTATTATTACTGATGAACGAAAAAGGTTGCATTCATTTGATTAACCTGGTACATGACTACATGCTTAGACCTTATCAAGCACTTAAGTTTATCGCGATAACATATTTGTTTGTGCAGCTCTGGGTGATGTTATCATCAAGGCAAGAGCCGTTAGCTCAGCCTCTTGGAGCCTTGATGACGTCATGCAGTGTTATGTGATGCATGTGATGCAGTGTTATGTGATGCATGTGTGATGCAGTGTTATGTGATGCAATGTATGTGTGATGCATGTGTAATGCAGTGTTATGTGATGCAGTGTTATGTGATGCATATGCGATGCAGTGTAATGTTATGCATGTGTAATGCAGTGTTATGTATTGTAATGTATGTGTGATGCAGTGTAATGCAGTGTTATGTGATGCATGTGTAATGCAGTGTTATGTGATGCATGTGTGATGCAGTGTTATGTGATGCATGTTATATGTGATGCAGTGTTATGTGATGCATGTGTGATGCAGTGTTATGTGATGCATGTGTGATGCAGTGTTATGTGATGCATGTGTGATGCAGTGTTATGTGATGCATATGTGATGCAGTGTTATGTGATGCATGTGTGATGCAGTGTTATGTGATGCATGTGTGATGCAGTGTTATGTGATGCAAGTGTAATGCAGTGTTATGTAAAATGATCTATATGCAAATGCCGTGTTACATGATGTGATACATGTGTAATGCCGTGCTAAGTGATGCATCCTAAATACCGTGTTATGTGACACTGGGTAATGCCGTGTTATGTGATGCGATGCGTGTGTCATTACGTGTTATGTGAAGTTATGCATGTTTAATGTCGTGTTATGTAACATGAAATATGTCCAACACCGTATTTTGCGACGTTATGCATGCTGTGCATGACGATGTCAGCGACGTTATGTGGTGTAATGATGATATCAACGTAACGTCCGTATTATATTCTGTAATGTTCCTGAGAGTTTTAGTATCAACGAAGAAAGAAAATTGTCACGACAGATAAGGGTTCTTACAAGGCACATTGCGGAGAAGAGAAGGTGCGAGATGGGAATGCTACCTATACCGTATATCCCTTATATAGCTCATTTTCTATTAAACCTTGGTTTTTCAACACCCTGCAAGTTGGTAAAGCCTTGCGAAGTATATACTAAACACCGTTAAAAATCGCAACATTCGTGCGCGAGGGGAATACGATGTAAACTAAAGCACGGGCAGCAGAAACAAGAGCGCCAGCAAGACGAGAAAAGGAGGTTCTATCGTCTGCAATACGAAAGAGACAAACGAGAGAAATGTATAAGAATAAAGTTATCCATACAGTTGTAGTCACAACATAACCAAACATTCCCAAGGAGGGAGTCTAGCGTGACAGAAACGTCCTTTAGTTCAGAGCACAGAGTCCGAACTAAAAGAACGAGTCCGTACTATCCATGCAGATGACTTCCAGATCGATGAGAGAATTATATGTTTGCAATTCACCGTCAAGTTAAAATTAAAGAAAGGAACGTTGGATTACTTAGAGCAATATCCCTCTGCCCAATTTTTAATGCCCTTTAAAATTTCAGACCTTAATAAAGTAACTACATTCCTTTTTTTTTAACTGATGTTGTACGGATTTCCGAGGGTAGCCCAACTGTACGCTTAACAACGATTTTTCATTATACAATGAAAATTGGTCTAAACCGATAATAGTGATATATAAGCCTAAGTTAATAATCAACGGTAACATTGTGGTCCTTTATATAGTTGCACCTCGAAACACGAAAAAATAACGAAAAGAGCCAGGCAAATAAATAATACAAAACAGAGTTACCAACACGCGCGGCCATGCTTATCGTGATATACTTGACGACCCGACCTCACCAGATAGTTTTAATCAACAACAAAATACTGACATAAGTATATTCTTTTATATATGATCTAAATAGAACGAATATTATATTTACAATACTATAGTTTCTGAGATTCATTACCGATTCTAATGATAAAATCGACTAGTTAAGATATAATAAGATCTTAATTAGGTACAGAAAACACAGGAAAATCTAGTCTTAATAGTCAATCTTACAGTTATACGGATTGCAAACAAATGTATTAAACGTAACGCCTGCGATAGATAGTGTGCAGTCCACTGCGTACGACGATGTCGATATAAATCTCACGAAACGTCGTGTACTTAATATCACAACTCATCTTACGAAGAGGAAATTCTTATAGAAAATATCTCATTGTAGGCGATATCGAACGTGCACTGTCATTAGATCCAGTACATTGCATGCATCAAAACAAGTGGAGTGTCACTATAAATAAATTCATTCCTCGTAACATCACGCGTGGACTGAGTCACTTCACCAGAAACAATGAAGTGTAAAATTTTGCTAAATTACCACATTTGTTCGTGGTTCATGTTGCTTCATTGTGTGAAAAACAGATTTGAATTAGGAATGAGGAATGTTTTAATTTGAGATACTAATTGAAATGATTCATACATATCATGAACAGATTACAGCAGCAGAGTATGCTCTTTTTCTCAAGCCTGAGTGTAAGGAAAAAACATCACCAGCTGCTTATCTTAACGTGACGCAGCAATGAGGTGCACGGTTCAGTCGCAGTCCTATTAATAAATAATTTGATTAAGAAGAATTTGAGAAGACGATGTCCTGGTGAGTAAAGGTATAGGTTACATTGAAAAAAATTGTACATAAAGAAATAGGTGAGACGGATGGCTGCGTAATACTATAGCAAATAAAATGACTGAAATATGGCGTGACTCCTAGAGATAAAACGTGTAGAATTATCATGACTAGTGTTAGTGACACGAGTAACGTTAAAGGAGGACGTGAAACTTTATACGGGGCTAACGAAGCGGCTAGGATCCAATTATTTATTAGGAACTCATTGGTTATGATGAATGTACGGCCGTACAGTAAACATTAATTATCTTTGTTATTGACAGTAGCTGCACGCTAACAACTATTATTGAGTTGAGGTTAGAATGATCTTGCCGAAGATAAACCCTATCATCTCTCCACACATTTTGACCTCTCCCAAATGATATCGACTCAATAACTGATCTTATTAAAGATATAATAAAAAGCTTGACGTGAAAAAACCCACGACCATAATGTCGACCACGTAATTATATCATCAAAATTTGAATACAAAAATTTTGACCAGCCAGTTCCATATATTGCCATTTATATGTATATATTTTCAATACAATGAAAAATTACTTATTTTGTGATTTTAGACTTTTTTCGGGCAACAAAAATTCTCGAAGAAATTGTGAGCGAGTTGACAAGGAAACAAAAGAATTAATGTGGTTGCTCCAATAATATAAACACGGTTAGAAATGCATTACATTCGGAATCAGGGTTGAAAGATGGCAAAACAACCGGTCAAGTCAGCAGACAAAAATAGGCCGAAAATAAACTAAATATTTATGAGTAAATTTGTAGGCTGCGATGCAGAAATTAAATTTTGATTTTTTGCATTCTCGAAACGCAGTAATGGTAAACAACGATCGAAAATTTTGGCCGGCCAATGCAAATGAAAAAAAATAAATCATGAAATTTGGCTAAAATTTTTTTTTCAACCCTGCATACTTGGAATGCCGTGCAGAGAGGTTCGTATGTTACATGCGCTCTGAATAAAAAATAAATGAAATAGCGGTTAGAGGGTATTATAGGCCGTAGGCCTGTCGCAGAACATTTCCAGCTTGTTACGGTCTCGAACACGTAACTCATTGCTACTATTTTTCTTTGCTTAGCCGTCCGGCATCCTTGCCGATTCTGACCAGAAACTGTCGCAGGTATCTGGGATCGAACCCGCGCCTCTCTGCTCCAATCTTGGTACTCTGAACTGTAACCACTGGGCCACCCTACCCAAAGTCGCAGGCTTGGAAAATTCTCTGCCAAAACAAAATATCATTTAATGTTGTTGGGAAATATCAGATGAGAAAATGAATATTATGAAGAAATCGCCCATAAGAAAAAATGAAAATAAATAATAAACGTTAAAAAAATTTTTGGATTGACCAGGGCCTCATCAGGCTACCGTGCGCTGCATGGTCTTCTCAAATGACGAGAAAGGTGAAGAAATTCGTCAGCTCGATGCCCAGGTCATCAATTAGAACAGGTGAATGGATAAGAATTATTTTGAACAAAGAAATTTTAGCCGCTAATCCACTAATACAGGAACTTCAAAATCAGGGCCTACATATACTATCAAATGAATATATTTTCCTTCTTTTTCAAATAATTTGTTTGATAATTTTGTATTATGTTTCTGTCCCCCTTGCTCGTCAGAGATTGATTGATTATATTGTGTGTCAATGCAGCCACATTTATTGTTATTCGTAGTTTAAATTCAACAATAATTTCATCAATGCGCTATTAAATCTAAATACCCAAATTCCACTAATCAAATAATTTTTACATGACATCAAATGATCTTTGTCGTTATGGAAATGTCAAATCAGTTCTAATGGTATAATGCAAATATTCATTAATCATTTACATGGTATAAATACATAATTTCAGAATCACATGATTTAGAAGCATACGAAGTATTGATCACTACTACGATGTATCAGAAAACCGAGATATTGCGGTATACCGGCAACCAAAAACTGGCTTTATAGGCAGCGGAGCGGTGATAAATTTCACCGATGTTTGAATTTAAAAAAAGATTTTCTAAGTGAATTTTTTTAATAGCTAACAGTTGCGCAGTTTGATCAAAATAAAAGAAGTCGACAGCTCCTAGTCAACGCTTTCCTTCCTAACCAACATTTTTAGTCGGTGGCTTTTGGAAGAGAAATTTTTAATCATCGAAGAACTGGAAAAAATATAAGTGTAACTTGCAGCAATGCAGCGGCCGAATAATACACTTCCTTTCGAACTACCTCTTCGGTTTAGGAGTCTACTTTCCCTACCTCTTTCTTTAGTACATTGATAATCTTATTTCTATGATAACCACATTTAAACGCATAATATAATTGCTAGAATCGCTTAGTAACGGCCATGAAGTCTCTTCTAATTACGCATTAGAAGGTAAGGTTAATTACTGTTTTTAGTGTAGGTGCTTACGAGGTAATCTTATCAGCATGTGATGATAAGTCCTACGGAGATCAGCAAGCTTGGCAAGGCCAAGTTTTTGGCTGAGGATCTGAAAAACATCTTTTAGTGTTCAGCATTGACCCTTCAGTGAGACAGTGAGTCATTTATTCAGCAAAATCGTCTCGATTCTATAAATACGGAGAGTAAGAATACTGATATATAGTAAAAAGTAAGTACTTATGTTATTTTTGACTTGTTATAATGTCAGCAATTACTACTGTTAGCATCTAATGCTTGCTTCTTTAGGGTATTCAAAGCACTCTGAAGCTATTGCCATCTTGGTTATATTGGACGCGATGTCCATTTGCACATCCATATTGATGAAATAATATAATAAAGTACGTCGGTAGGTCAGGTTTGGCAGTGGATTAATTTTAAGAAGAAATTTGAGAATTTTAAGAAGAAAATTCGCAATCGTTTTAGAGGTGGTAAATCTTATAGTGCTTCTCTATGTGATCACGCAGGTTGCTGTTCGCGGTCATCGTACAATAGGATGGGCGGGATGAAGTTTCGTTTGATGCTTCAACTCGTAGCCGTGAGTTGCGTTCTTCTCAACACAGCCATCAGCCTGGATGACTTGCACTTTAAAGTAAACGATCCAGTCCGTTATCTTCACAGTCGCCATCCTCTGACGGCTCACAGGGCAACATCACTCAAAGGATCCGATCATGAGGCTGAGGAGGCCATCGATGAAACGCCGCTGGCCATCGATGAGGCGCCGCTAGTGACTGCAGGAGTGCTGGGTCCCATCAGAGGACGGGTTCTGACCACGTTCTTCGACAGGCCCTTCAGCGCCTTCCACAGTATCAGATATGCTGCACAGCCTGCAAGGTTCAGTGTAAGAATATATCTGGAGTGAGACTTTCAGCGACTACGTTTTAAACGGACAAATTATAGTGGTTACTGGTACATGTCTTTTTCCTCAATGTCTATTTACAGCTCTGTTGCATCTTTTATGATAAATAAAATCGGATAAATAAAAAAAAAAAAAAAACAAACCTTAAAAAAAATCTATGCTAAATAAAATCTAAAAAGTTTATGTGGATGAGTTTACTATGAGTATGAATGATTGATAAGTTTATTAGTATGAGTTTACTATGAGTATGAACGACTGATAAGTTTATGAGTATGAGTTTACTATGAGTATAAATGACTGATATTTACGAGTATGAGTTTAATATGAGTATGAATGACTGATATTTACGTGTATGAGTTTACTATGACCATGAATTACTGTTAAGTTTATGAGTACGAGTTTACTATGAGTATTAATGAATGATAAGTTTATGAGTATGAATGACTGATAATTTTACGAGTATGAGTTTACTAAGACCATGAATTACTGATAAGTTTACGAGTATGAGTTTAATATGATTATGAATCACTGATAAGTTTAGGAGTATTAATGACTTATAAGTTTACTGATGTGTACAGTACTCGGAGCTTTACGAAGAGCCGCTGACCAGCGATGGTTCAGACTACGACGCTACAGCCTTCAGGGACCGCTGCCCTCAGAAGTCCCTCGTCGCTCCTGTCATTGCTGGCAGCGAAGACTGCCTCCACGTCAGCGTTTACTCTCCCCTCAATGTCAGTTATGTTAAGTTATAGTTCTAAGTTGTTTACTTTGTGTGTTCTATTGATATTTACAACACAAATATTTCCCCTATTCTGATCGCAAACAGTTTACATTTCAGTGTGAACCTCCTCCATCAGCGTCAATTATCATTTATTAATGAGATTATTACAATGCAAAAACATTAATTATTACATTATTATGCAAGTAATGTTTTTTTATGAGAATTATTCCCATACGATTCATGCTGGAGGTTAATGGAGAATAACTGAGGAGTGGCTTTCATTAAAATATATTTCGATATATTCTGTGAGATTTGTCGACTTCTTGTTCAAAACTTTCGCGGTATGACTCGACAAACACAACCATATCTGTTAACAAATGAAAGCATTTTTCGAGATAATAGTTTCAACAATGATTAAATCAGAAACATTAAATACTTTATTTGTTTCAAATTTTGATGTAATACTACTCAAAATAACAAGCTTGATTTTGAGCAGAACTTCAGCGACGCAGAGTCTGCAGCTCTGCCGGTGATGTTCTTTATCCACGGAGGAGCGTACATGTCCGGCGACGCGACGCTCTACATGCCATCCAAACTCCTCGACAAAGACGTCGTAGTTGCTGTTGTGCAGTACCGACTCGGAACTTTGGGTGAGTGCAAACAAACTGTAATATTTACCATGAAAAATCAAAATACATGGAAACAGGACAATGGGAATAGAATAATTCTATTTTTGATTGTCGCTTCATCAAAACTATATGAATTATTTGAAGTGGCGAATGCATTTAAATATGATCGAATCGCCCCTTCTAGCATATCACAAGATAACAATAGTAAATATTAATAACAAAACTACTACTGGAGGCATAAGTTAGCGCTGTACTTTAAATTACTTTTTGGTGAAAAACCAAGTGAAAAAAGCAAGCGGTGCCCAAGCACTGATATATGCATTCAATTATTGTTCTCTGACAGCAAAATATTGCAGCTATGAAGGCTTAGAAATTAAAAGATTAATTTTTCATAAATGAATAATTTTGTAACAAATTTTTGACTTCATTAATATTAATCACTTTAGCTTAAAAATAATGAAAAACATCGGAATATACTCTATTATTCGAATAGTTATAGTGATAATTTTAGGCCAATTATAACGTTAGATTTTTCAATCAGAAACTGAAACGCTGATTAAATAATGTATGAATTAATGCTCTTAAACTCATTCTAAATTGGGTTCGAGTTTTAATGGATGTATTGGATAAACCTATCATCGGTTTCAATTGTTAAATAATAGAAAATGATTGAACATCGTTATTGGACATAACCTCATAAAAGCCAGTGTACATAAATGTAGGCTAAATATAACAGTGATTCTAATGAGGTATTTTGCCCGCAGGCTTCCTCTACTCGGGCACTGAAGATGCTCCGGGAAACATGGGTCTACATGACCAGATCGTAGCCCTGCGCTGGGTAAGCGAAGCAGTTGTAGCGGAAAAATCTGTATATTTAAAAAAAAGGCTGTATATTTCACAACACAAATATTTTTTGAAAGCACCGGTGGCATTTAATTTAAGAACATTAAGGCGAGAAACGACATTTTGTTGTTATCTGTACAGTGCACAAGTTTAATGGTGTATACCTCAAGCACAGTTTGAAATTCTGGTTGAAATTTTCTCACGTTTCTGACAATTTTATTTCCCTGTATGTGCTTGTATTGATTCTCTGAGCAGTACACAAGATAATAAATATTGAAGGCCGACCCACGGTAAACACATTCCAGCAGATTAACAGGCATGCTTAGATACATAATTCCGGTTAAAGGATTAAAGTTTATTGGAAAATTATTTATAGAAAACTTTAATTTACAATAAAAGTTGTTGCAGCGAACTTTGTTTAAATTATATTCTAGTTTACCAGGGTATGTATTTTATAAAAAATCATTATTATATAAACAATATTTTCGGGAATTTTCATGATATAATTCCCTAAATAATAGCCTAACTCGGTTGACAGGTACAAAAATTCATCTCTTATTTCGGAGGCAACCCCAACCAGGTAACGGTATTATTCTGTCACTGACCTGGTGAAAGTGACAGTATTATTATTATTCCCTAAATAATAACCTAACTCGGTTGACAGGTACAAAAATTCATCTCTTATTTCGGAGGCAACCCCAACCTGGTGACGGTATTCGGGCAGAGTGCAGGTGGTGCCAGCACATCCCTCCTGCAACTGAGTCCTTTATTAGGTGATTTAATTAGGGTTAAAAATATAAATGCTGACGGCAAGTGGGTCTTACAGACAAGATGTGAGTCTTACGGATGACAAGGGAGTCTTGCAGCCAGCAAGTGAGTCTTACAGACGGTAGGTGAGTCTTACAGACAGCAAATGGGTCTTAAAGACAGCAAGTGAGTCTTACAGACGGTAGGTGAATCTTACAGACAGCAAATGGGTCTTAAAGAGAGTGAGTGGCAGATCCATTTTTGCGGAAAGCAACAGCGTTGCTAACCGCATGCAGTTTCGCAACGAAGTTTGAAAGATTCAACCTTGACTCTTGAAAATTTGTGTTGATTTTCTTATCTTCACAAGATATCTTCTAAAGAAAATCCAATTTTAAGCAAAGTACTGGATAAACCCATCTAACATTGTCCATAGATTTCAGTGCGGGTATCGAAACAGCTTGGGTTAGCATCAAAGTCGAAGAGTATTTTATACGTTTGCTGTTTTTTACGCTTGCAAAAGCAATCGACCTCAGTAAGTCCAAAACCTTGAGCAAATTTTTGAGCATACTTTAGAGTTCATATGTTACCACAAACAAGATTAATAATTTTTTCAATAATTCTTTTCAGCTGCGGAACAAAATAACGGGAAGGCTCTGGCTCACCGCTTTGCGCCCATGAGCGGCTCAGCGCTAGAGTATTGGACCATCGAACATGACCCTTACAATTCTTTCAGAACGCAGGTAGACCATCAACATTTTTTAGATGTAGAGTTTTACCCTACATCAAACTGTAGAGTTTTACCCTAATGCTGTAGAGTTTTACCCTACAGTATTAGAAGTGGGATTAACCCTCTACCGCCTGACATGAGAGTAACCTGAGCAATATTGTCACAAGCCTACTTCCCAAAAAGGATACGTTCTAGTGAGCGCTCATTTGATCGAGAACGCTGGCTTAACCCTCTACCGCCTGACATGAGTAACCGGAGCAATATTGTCACAAGCCTACTTCCCAAAAAGGATACGTTCTAGTGAGCGCTAATTGACTTGCACTGATGGTTGCCGCCACGTACAACTTTGAAATGTTCTCTGTTGCGTACAAACGTCCTCAGGTTGCTACACTCAATAGTTAACGTATAATTCAAGTTGAAAGTTATGTTCCATCAGAGTGACACACGGCGGTAGAGGGTCAAATATTCAGAAAGAATTGAAAGTCCTAATGAGTATTTCTTCAATTTATATTCCTTTATCTTTGAAATTCTGAGTGTAGCAGTTTGGGTTATTTGATAAAGAGTTCTTAAATCTCAGGGATTATCAAACTCGCGCAAGCGTTAGGTTGCATAATGATATATTAAAATCATCCGCTCGAAATGAGCCGAAGTAGTTGATAAAGAATAATTTTGGCCTTAAACTCCTCAAAAAAGATTGCTTTAAACTCCTAAAGGATTTAAAGCAAAAATATTTTTTGCTTTAAACTCCTAAGATTTTCAAAAAAAATATTTAAAATTATTAATTGATTCTTCGATTATTAATCCAATAATCCTTGAAGAACACGGATCTTGAATTCAGATCTTATGTTTTTACATGTGCCATTTTCCTTGGATTTGGTATATCCCAATCTATCAACCATCAGTGGGAGCGGGCTGCTCACTGTACATAATAAATCTTGCCTAACCTTAAAACCCTTAGCAGTAAGCCAACGAAACCTTAGTGAAGCCAATGAAAAAGGCTTCGCACTTAATTAGATTCACTTGCTCGGAGTTCGTTAAATTAATGTTTGTTCTGAGGGCAGGTAGCAGAAACTGGCTGCTCGACGAATGCAACGGAAGCTGAAATGGTTGCCTGCATGGTGGAGCTACCTTTGGATGACGTCGTCTGGGCTTCTTTGAGAGTCTACGTAAGTTTGTTAAGACTTATTTTCATTCATTGAATGAAATTGATTCAACAATACTTCTTATGGACTCAATTGACAGTAGCGAAATGAATCGGTTTGTATATCACTCAGGATGTCTTGACAAGGTTGGATAGATTATTGAGAGAAAATAGAAAGTTAGCGCACGTATGAAAACTTTTATGACTTGAGTATAAGTCTATTTTTAAACAGTGCACTTCGAGCTCCATTGTGGTTTGTTAATGTATGGTAAAAATCATTTAAGGTTGCACAGAACCATATAGTTTCCAAAATAAAGTCATGACATTAAAAAATATTCCATTTGGAGCGAATTCATTGAAAGCATTTTGCTGAAGAAGCCTCAATTTCATAAACCCTATGAAGGTATCACATGAACTTTTTGTTTCTGATTTTTTATTAAGATGAAAAAGTTTGTCCGAATCGTTTTCTCTTATATGAAAAATAAGGGAATTTATATTTCATAACTGGCATAATTGTCATATTATATATGCTTAAACCATCCGTGCAGAGTAAGGACCGAAGGAACGGGGGCCTGGGCTTCATCGGTCAGGTGCCCGTTGTTCAGACCGAAGTCAGCGATGTTGATGGACTCGAGATCGTCATTCCTGAGCAACCCATCGACCTGCTAAAGTCCGGGCGTTATCTACACGTGCCCACCATGACAGGATCTGTTAGAGACGAAGGATCCCTCGTCGCAGGACGTGAGTATTTTCATTGTTGGAGACGAACGAAGGTCAGGGGCAGGCTGGTACGAAGGATCCCTCGTCGCAGGATGTGAGGATTTTAATTGTTGGGGATAGACGAACGAAGGTCAGGGGCAGGCTGGTACGAAGGATCCCTCGTCGCAGGACGTTAGTATTTTCACTGTTGGAGACGAACGAAGGTCAGGGGCAGGTTGGTACGAAGGATCCCTCGTCGCAGGACCTGAGTATTAAAATCACTTGACTGCTTAAATCGCAAGTTTATCAAAAATTTAAAAGCAAAGAAAATAACCAGAAAATTCACCATTTCTTAAAAGGGAAAACGTTTCGGAGACCAGCTCCATCATCAGTTCAAAACCTAAAACACAGGTACAAACAATTAGCAATAAATTCACATTCACAATTGGCAATTAATTTTCACCGGTGGCGACGAACGAAGGTCAGGGGCAGGCTGGTACGAAGGATCCCTCGTCGTAGGACGAGAGTATTTTCAATGTTAACGAAAAAAGGCCGGGACGAAGGATCCCTCGTCGCAGGACGCGAGTATTTTCACCGGTGGCGACGAACGAAGGTCAGGGACAGAACGGGGTGAACGATCAGGACGGATCTTATATTCAGAGATGTCATTTTATTTTCATGAATGTATATTTGGGTTCCGAAAATATATCTCAATGGAAGGAATATTTCACCCATCCCAATGTAATTCATTTTGGAATATTTCATATCAATTGATTTTAGAATGCATTTCAGGTTTTACCAATCCTGTGAATAAATATTTTTGGTTAATTTGTGAATTTGAAATGAAAGTCAATATAAGTACATTTACACGCACCATAAAAATAATGCTACAATATTACACCAAACAGAAATAAAGTTTTGTCTGTAGGAGTAGCAAGTTAATTTTCAGCTACAAATCTTGAATTAGCTCCTTTTCGACATGATGTATTGGGCACATTTTTCGCTATTAATCATTATTGCATATTGATAGTGATTTGAACGACTACTATCACATGATTACAGTGATGTACGAAGGCTACATGCTACCTAACAACCACACCACCGACGATGCGGAGTTCCTCAAGAACGACATGTTCCCCTTGATCGCCATAGCGTTCGGTAAGTGATTTTTTAGGTTGAAATACAGTGACATTTAAAAACATAAGCCTAAACTTAAATACGATAAGCACTGTCGTAACGGAAGCAATAATTCATTTTTATCTGACTATTTTTAAAAAGATGCTCTATCAAGAAAGTGTTTTGACATAAGAATTTATAAATATAAATTCCATTTATAATTTATAAAATATAAAGCTCGTAATGTTTTATTATCTGGCTGAATTTGGCAATTTATAATAATGTAGGATGCTTACAATAAATATTCACAATCTCTTTTGTACGAGATCGTGCCCGAAATAATATTAACTTTAAAAAACTTGCATTACATGCATGATTACATTGATGTTTGTTAGAAGACGCTTAATCACGTAGAAAAAAATGCCATATTTTTAAATTTGGACACACTTTCTGCACGTTGCTCATTGCCTGGTCAAACTGCGTCAAGATGACCTATATCATGGCAAAGAGTGCGCTGTTTATATGGACAAGGCCGTACTCATTTCTTTGAGTGATTATAACCTATTCCCAACCTGCCAGGAACTAATGACGTCACTTGGTCAAACTGCGTCAAGATGACCTATATCATGGCAAAGAGTGCGCTGTTTATGGACAAGGCCGTACTCATTTCTTTGAGTGATTATATCCTATTCCCAATCTGCCAGGAATTAATGACGTCACCAACGCTGCCCCCAACTCCTTCCGGCTGGGCTTCATGCCCAAAGACGTGCCCCTGGGGGACTGGGACACGATGGTCGGAGGAATTGTGGACGTGAGTACACACAGACAATTAAGTAGGATTATTCTTTGAATGAGCCAACTTTTTGTCATAAATTACCGCTAAAAATCACTATTTTTGAAATTTGCAATTTGATTAGGATTTTTAATGTTGAAACTGGCCAAATGAAACGTATTATAAAGATTTTTTCAAAAAATACAATGTCTAGAGTTGGCGCAAGTAGATTCATTGTTTGTTTTAAATTTTTTTTAATTGCATTCATTTGGCAGGTGTCGACAAAAAATAATTATAATTGGATATCGAATTTCAGAAAAACTTGTTTATTATTTCACTTTATTGCACAGGCATAACTCTCCTAAGTGAGGATTTCCCACAAAAGTGTGAAAAATGTGTGGCATTTTTGCCTTGTAAATAACCAATTGGGTTCTATTGAAACTCTCCTAGTAAATTTGAATATATGCTATTTACTTATTTTATGACGGTGGGTATGAATGTATTAACGTTTTCGTGCTAATGTGTAAACACTTATGTAATTTTTTCTAAATGTTCCGATCGTCATCATTGTTTAACGTAACTTTATATTATGTCACTATTAACAAATTGCTCTCATGTAACAGATGACGAATTTATAATCTTACATAAGTTTTGTCGGACATCAAATTAAAACCTAGATATTGAATTTGCGCATTATATTATAATATTATTGATATAATAATATATTATTATATTGATCAGCTGAGCGGGATGATGTTCCTCAAGTCTGGCATGTGGACATTGGCCCACGAGATGAAGAAAGTCAACGATGATGATGGAGTCACCGCAGAAGCGCCCATTTTCTTCTACTCATTCGAGTTCGAGTCCAAAAACTCACTGTTCGACTGGATCTTCATCAGTGACAATGATATTCCAATTGAAGGAGGTAGTTTATTACACAATAAGCCAGTAACTTATCCATAGAATGCATTTCTGGGACACATAAGATCACATCTGAAATTTAAGCACCTCATGTGCCAAGAGCTTAGAAAAACTGCGGTAGAAGGAAAGAAATTTATGTTTATGTTTGTTTGAGTAACTTACTTCTAACACTTCTGCTTTCGAAGTAGCATGCCTTCCAGTTACTTATCGTCTCGTGTCGTTTGATGTTATATACTGTTCGAAAAATCAACGTAAAACGGTTTTACCGGCATTTTAGTGACTGGCCGGTACGTGTCACATATTTGCAACCTTTTAACATCAGAAACCCGCACAACTGCAGAAAAACGCTGAAATGTTTTTTCCGCGAGGTGGCCGGTCATAAGAACGCCGTTCAGAGCGTTTTCCTCGGCTATTTCGAACATTGTATTAATTAAGCATGATTATTACATAGGCACCAGTATAAGATACTTTTATCTTCTTTAAGGTCCACAACAACCGTTAGAGACAAACATTTTAGATCTTCAATTTACCGACTCCACCACGCCTACGCGGATGAAATGGGTGTTGTACATTTTATATCACGTGCATTTATTTCTTCTAAGGTGTGTGTCACGCTGACGACCTCCTATACTTGTTTGATCTGCCGGCGTTGCTGAACACCGAGCGCGAGAAGAACATGGTCCGAAGGCATACTACCTTCTTCACGAACTTTGCCAAATATGGGTGAGTAGCACGGATGACGCTCACTCTGTGGATACATTCATCCACGCAATCGCCTATAAGTCGACAGGGCAGCTTGCTTCACAAACAAAAATAGCTCAACTCGTATAACTCTCATAGTGAAAAAATGTTCAAGTTTTGGGTCTGTAAAGTCAGGTTTACAACTGTTGCATTTGAAGCGTGTTCAGAGCTACGGCATGGAATGATATCTCGTCGCCTGTAGCATGTTCTTTTCATGCGTAAGTCAGCGTTATGTGATGGAACGTCCACTGTTCAGGTTTAGGCTTCGTGGTCTTCGGCCTGTAATCGCATGTTTCAATGAGGAATGTGATCATATTTCGTAATATTTAACAGGGGATGATGACATGTTATGGTCGACGGAATGTGATAACATCTCGTGGGCTTCAGCATGTTCTCCTCTACATCATGCGATGTCATTCTGAACTGTTTTTGACAACGATATCTGCCATGTACATGACAAGTTTACATGAAACAGCGCTAGGAGTGTCAGAATTTTTGTAATCCTTGCAAACGTTAGATGAGTTTGTCACCACGATCGGGATAATCGCATGCTAAAAGAGATAACAAAATGATGATAGTAACAGACTAATTAGACCCAAAACTCACAAAAGACTTTATTTAGCCATAAAACCATCTAATATTTATGAAACTATATTTATTGGAAAACCAGACCGATAGAGTAAGAAAGTAATTTGAATCGTCTTCGCCTTTCATGCATCTATAACTTCAGATCAGGTATCGCATTAACCTATTTGGAAATCTTTATTTGCAACACTTGTTTTTTAGTATTCGTGATCTCTTTTGGTGCCGAGATTTTCTGATTCTTGTCAGAAGTTTCTTTACTGCCTCAAATTCTTAAGATAAGTAAACAGGAAGGCCATATCAATCCCGTGATCAGTTTATTTGGATCAGAGGTCCAACATGCTCTAAGCCGTTCTTTTGATTACTGTTGAACTAGAGATTCGTAGTCTGCCTAACCCTAAAATTGCTCACTGTTAAACTAGAGGTCCGGCATTATTTTCAGGAACCCCACCCCTGAAGAAGAAAGCGGTAATCCTGGTCAGTGGACGGAATTTACGCCCAAATGGGAGGCGTTCACCATTGATGAAGAGCAGTTCCTTATGATCAGCGACAACATGAGCTTGCTGTACGACTTCGTCACGCGCTGGAACTACAACCAGTACGGCTACAACACGACTAAGGCAGCTGATCATCATGCGTTGGCATTGGTGGGTTAAAGTTGTCCATTTAAAACCACTGAAAAAAATCAGCGTCCGGACGAGAAGTAACCAATATATTGCAATGAATGTAAAATTGTTCGTGCAAATCTTACTTAATCATGCAATGCCTGTACTTTTTATTGCATAAAGTACTAAAAAATTGAACATTTCTTTTATATTTCAATAGAACCATCCCAGTTTTTTGTGTCCGATATCGATGACACGAAAGCGTAAATGCCGCAAATAGATTTCGACAACTTTCCCCTATGTTCTTTTCAATTAGGCCATCGGGCTGTTCCATATTCGTCCCGAGACTGATGCTGTGTAATCGCGATCTATTTTTATTTTCAAATACAGGTGGAATTTTCACTTGATTAACTTCTGGCTAACCTATTCCCTCCTTCAGTCCAAGGCAACAAAATCTCCACAAGACGCTGCCTTCGGCTCTTCCATATTCGTCCAGAGACTGATACTGTGCAATCGCGATCAATTTTTTTTCTGTGTCAAAGATCGGTCGAATATTTCCTAAATAAACTTCTGACTTATCTGTGCTGTTCTTCAGGCCATGGCAGCGAAGTCTCCACAAAATTCAGCCGCTTCACCAACCAGTGACGGTCAGGGTTACAAGGTGGCGACGGGAGTGATGAGTGTAGTGGCTGCGTGCTGCGTGTTAGCCTTGCTGGCCACGGTCGCGTGGCAAAGGCGCCGTGAGGCCAAACTTCGCAACTCGCTGCTTGGAGAGCCCACAACGCACGACAACGTGGCGCTCGAACCCCGTATTTAAACTGAAACCCGCCTGATTATTGTAAAAAAAACTCTGGTGGTTATTTTATTGATTACAGAAATATTTTATACTCAGTAATCATGCTGCCTTATAGTAAACTACCGCACACGGCAACGTGACGCTCGAGCCCCGTATTTAAACCGAAACCCGCCTGATTATTGTCCATAAAAAACTCTGGTGACGTTTCTATTGAATACAAAAATATAATATTCAGATAAAAGAAATATTTTATAATCAGTAACCATGCTGTCTTATAGTAAACCGCCACACACGCAACGTGGCGCTCGAGTCTCGTAAAACCCGCTTGATTATTGTTCATAAAAACTCTGGTGGCGTTTTTATTGAATACAAAAATATAATATTCAAATACAAAAATATTTTATAATCAGTAACCATGCTGACTTTAGTAAACCACCTCACACGACAACGTGACGCTCGAGCCACGTATTTAAACCTGATTATTGTCCATAAAAAATTCTGGTGGTTATTTTATTGATTACAGAAATAATTTGTATAATTAGTAACCATGCTGCCTTATAGTAAACTACCACACACGACAACGTGGCGCTCGAGTCTCGTATTTAAACTGGGACTCGGTTGATTGTTGCTCATTAAAAACTCTAGTGGTTATTGTATTGATTACAGAAATATAATATCCAAATTACAGAATCGATTTTTATTCCTGAAACCATCCTGCCCTAACTTCTGGACTCTTGGAGAGAGTTCAATTGGTAGTTCGAAATTATCTGGGATCTGATGCACAGGGGTGGTCTGACAGGGTGCGCAGCCGTCTGTGTCGAGTGCCTTCCTTTGGAAATCAAAGATTGATATTTGAAATTAAACCGAGTTGGGACCTTCGCTAGTAAGTACAACTGGCGAAATGAAAACCGGCAAACGTCGCAAAAAAGAAGGCAATACATCCTGGTCCTCCCGCTCTTCCGACGATGAAAGCGTTGCATCGGAACCTTTATCTCCTGGACAACCGGTAAGAAAACATTCTGCTCGTGATCACGAAACTGATCATCATGCCGACGGAAAAGCGATATTCTTAATAGATACTGGTAGTAGTACCAAAATCATCCAGGACAATCACCCTGGAAATTCGGTGTTGCCAGATGGGCATTTTCAAGCCAAATTTTGCAAATGTGACATTTTTCAAGTGGATTGGCCTGAGAAAATTTATTTGACCTTTTTGTCCGTTTGTGGCCTTTTTCATGAAAAAAATGTACCCTGACTTTCTTATATTATTTTCGTCGTTGACACAATTTTATTTTGCACAAGACGAGTACTTTAAATTTCGACACTTTCGACAGTCTCAACACTTCGGTTAAGGTGGCAACACTGCCGATTGCCGCCTAAACCGAACATTTTGGTTCTGATTGGTTGAACAAGGAATAGCCAATAGTGTGAGTCCCAGTTGGCTAATCATACTGAGTGGACACTGGATTCTGGAGTGAGTGATAAACTTCCTGCCTTGTCTCAAATTACAGGCTCTACAGCCCCCTTAGCTAGCGGTTCAGTCCGTTTAGTTGACTGTGCGGGACAGTCATCAGCACCAAGCTTCAGTACTGTTTAAAGACGCAAAAAGGGGAAAACAAACACCAATTTTGAGGGTTTCCAGTCAATTGCAGGTAGCTACCTATGCCTATGGAACTCCGGTTGGAAGAGTCAAGAGGTTTCAGCCAGTCATTAATGCTGCTCAGTGCTCATATAAATTGAACTTCAGGAATTGTTAATTTAACTCTATCTACTAGTCTACTACTACTACTACTAAGAGTGACAAGGCACGAGTGTGCAACAATTTAAGAGTGACTACTAGCAAAAGTACAACCCAGATCCAGAACTTTGAATATGCTGATTGCTGAAAGACCTGTAGTGGTAAATTCACTGATAATTGAACCTAGTTCTAATGACCAACCATCCTCAAAATTCTTTTCAAGTGACTTGGTGCTGAGCAATGCTCTAGCCACCTCACCTTTTGGACAGGCCGTATTTTTCAGATTAAGAAAAACTTAGCCCCCAACCTTCTTGTTGTCATCCTGGAAGCAACTGTAACTTGTTTGCCTGAGCTCCTGTCTGTGACAAAAATAGGTTCCTGGAATGTTAAGTGCAGACTTCCACATAATCAAACTCACTGTGTTGGAGTGATTGGTCCTTTTGGTGAAGATTTATCTGATGCTGATCTTTCTTCGGAGCTGAGTTCTGTTGGCCACCCTGAAGCCAATGTAGAAAGAATCTGTAAGGGCAAGGACAGGACTAAAACAGCAATGTTCAAGCCGCTTCATGGTCAATTTTGCCACGGTTACTCTGCCTCCATATATCTACCTGGGCTATCAGTGCTTCAGAGTAGACACTTATGTTGGGAAGCCATGACAATGCTTCAAATGCCAGTGCTTTTGTCACAATGCGGCTGACTGTAAAAATCCACCACAATGTGTTGGATCATCACTTGGATGTAGTGACTAGTGGTCCCTGCAATGTCAAGAATTGTCCCAATGCTGGTAATTCAGTCAAAAAGTCACTGTGCTGCAACTGTGGAGGTCCTCACACAGCCAATTATGGTGGATGCCCTCGAATGAAGTTTGAGACTCAGGTTGAGCAGACCCGGACAGTCAAAATAATGTCCTACCGAGATGCTGTCAAAGTGGTTAACAGGACACAGCCTTCTAAAGCTGCTCAGAGACAGCCAGAACTACTGAATCCTCCTTTACAGATTTCTTCAACTAAACCAACAGTCCTCTGATGCATGTAATGTATTTAACAGAGCTGAGCTTGTGCGATGCCAAGAAACTGCAACAAGGTCAGTCGCCACCCAAACTTAAGACAGCCATGAGCCTCTTCCAGCTCCATGTGGAGATATTTCTGTTCCAAAAATTAATAGAGCTGCCTTTAAAGGTTTTATGCTTGTGTGGCAATACTGCCAATATTGATATTGTTGAAGCACTAACAAGGATTGCTGAGGAGACATTCAAAACCACAAATCTGCCCACTCTCTGCCCACTCTTCCTCTACACGAGTCTGAAGCCTTTGATGAACCAACTCCTGAATTGCATGCAGTTACACCTTGCGACTTGGAACCTGTGGAGACAAGCCCTGAGATAGTGGACTCTGAGCCAGAGCAGTCACCCATCATAGGTGGTCAGTACCTGCTAAGAAAGACCAACAACTCGGTAAACCCCAGCTCACTGCAACACAGAGTGGTAAGGTTACCAAACGACCAGCAGCATGTGTTTCTGCCAGTTCTGGCCTCAGGTATGCAGCTCTGTCATCCTTGGATCATCATGTGAGTTGGATGGCAGTACTATCATTATGCAACCCTCCCCTACCATCGGAGGCCAGTTTCTGCAGCCCAGGGATGCCATGGTGAAGAAACCTGACTGTTCCACTTCATGATGGTAAAATATATGCTGCAAGAGGTAAAAACCAAGGGGGGAAATACAAAGGCTCATCAACACAGGATGATAATCTAAAATGCCCATCTAAAAAGAAATAAAAATTGAACAATGGAACTGCCATAGCCTAACGAATAAATTAAGCAAATTTAAGCTGCATATATACATTACCAAACCCCATGTAATTTACTTATGTGAAACATGGCTAGATCAGAATGCAGAACCTCATTTCATAGGTTACTCAGCAGTATTCAAGCATAGAGATGGAGGCCAGGGAGCTGGAGCTTTAGCCATGCTAATCTGTAATGACATCCCATTCCTTGAAATACCTCTTCAACCTTTCCCTGCTGGTGCCCTGGAAGTTCAGCGTTTGAAGGTGTTCCTGAAGAATAACTCATCTCTATCCTGAATATATATAATCCTAATCAACCTATTACTTTTAATGAATTCCAACACTTTTTCCAACAATAAGTCATTCAGCTATTGTTGTTGGAGACTTCAATGCTCACCACCCCATGTGGGAGCCAACCAAACACTACTGGTATAAACTTGATGGAGGTCCTACTTCATAACCCAATGCTAGCCCTACTTACACCTCCAGAACTGCCCACATATTTCAATACCTATCATAACTCATTCTCTACTCTCGATCTTACTGTCATTTCATCAAACCTGCAGCCTCTTTCCTTTACCTCTACTGAACCTGACATGGGCAGTGACCATTACCCTGTCCTCACCTCTGTCGGAGTGGAACCTACCACTATCCAGTACAGGCACCGTCCTGCATGGTTGTTTGAAGCAGTATCCTGGGCAACCTGGTATTCTGCACTGCCTCAGGCTAATAATGATCTTCCCTTTTAGTCTTAAGAGCTTTGTGCAAAATATAGTCTCAGCTAGCACTGAAGCATTCCCACAAAGCAAAGATGTCATAACTGCCAAATATAATAAGGTCTGGACCCAAGCATGTGCTGAGGCAGTTAGTACAAGTAGAGCAGCAAAGGCACTACTTATTTCCCAGCCTTCACAGGAAAATCTTAATAATTTCAAGCATTCCCAGGCTAAAGTCAAGTGGGAGGTTAAGGCAGCCAACAAGGCCTCATGGAAGAAGTTTTGTAACAGCATAACCTCTGACACCTCAATTACCATTTTGTGGAATAGGATAAGAAAACTCCAGACTCCATTTACACGCAAGTCACAACCTTTTCTGAAGTCTAATTTAATTCTCTCTGACCCTGCTTCCAAGGTGGAAGCCTTGGCAGAACATTATGAGCCAGGTACTCTCCTCACCAACCCCCTCACCTTATCCTAACCATATTATACTCCCTCTGGCTCTTGCTTTAAATACTGATCTTTGTTCTCCTCTCAATGACCCATTCACACTGTATGAATTTGAAACATGCCTGACTTATCTTAAGAATACATCTCCTGGTCTTGATTGCATACATAACAAACATCTCTCACCTTCCTCCTGACTATAAGTTATGGTTGCTGAGGCTCTTTAATAAGAGCTTTGAGTCTGAGACAGTTCCACACGAGTGGAAGACAGCATTAATAATTTCCATTCGCAAGCCCAACAAGGTGCTTACTTCTACCAACTCTTACCATCCAATCTCCTTGCTATCCTGTGTTGCCAAACTAATGGAACAGTTGATGAATAAACGCCTGCAATTTTTTCTTGCAAAATAATTCATTTAGGGCTTGTCAGGTAGGCTTCAGACCTTGCTTAGCTGCAATTGACCAAGTAGCTGGTCTAGACACAGCAATTCGAAATAGCCTCAGGACAAAGTCTGTGCTTGCTGTTGTCTTCTGTGATTTCATTAATGCATTTGACACAATCTTTTTGTACAAGCTGATTAGATGTGAAGTACAGGGAAGATTGCTGCGCTAGCTCAGATATTATTTGTCAGACAGAACTTTCAATGTCTTTTTTGAAGGTGAGTATTCTACATTGCACAGGATTAAGGCTGGTGTCCCACAGGGAGCCATTTTGTCCCTGCTACTTTTTAATGTTGTAATGAGTGACATCCCTTCCGTCCCAGGTGTGCACTGTACAAAGTATGCGGATGATGTAGCCTTCTTTTCCTCTGATGCTGACATTGCCCAAGCAACAGCACGACTCCAGACCCAACTTTCAGCTTTTTATACCTTGTCTCAACAGTGGGGCCTGAAACTGAATCTTCTCAAAACTAAATGCATGTTTTTCACAATTAGAAATGTTACTCCTCTGCCCTTACACATTGATGGACAACCAATTGAGATAGTAACAAAATACAAATATCTTGGTGCAGTCTTGGATGCACATAGACTGCGGTGGAGTGCACAAGTTGAATCCTTGATGACTTCATGCTTACCAATCATCAATTTACTCCGATCCATCTCGCACAGAGAATGGAGTACTGATCGCACACTGCTCATCAAACTGCACAGGACTCTCATCCTCAGTCGTTTAGATTATGCTGCTCCTCTTTACGCATGTGCCTCACCTACCATGATGTTAAAATTGAATGTAATTCAGAATACCTGTCTCCGCCTTGCTGTAGGATGTCGCAAAACAACCCCAATTTCATTCTTGGAAGTCGCAGCTCATGTCCCCCCACTATTCATACATCACCAAGAGATATTATGTAGATACTTTTATTGCATTATCCAACACCCTGTATGCTCTATAACAAATGACATTTTCCAAGCAGTCCATCACAACCAGCTACCCCATGCTCATGCTCAATTCTGCCTCCCTTCACTCTTAATGCCAAGAACATGCTCGCAAAATTTAATCTCCCTATTCCCCCTCCACGCAGGTACCCGCTCATCTCACCTCTCCCACCTTGGTTCAACACCAAAGACTGTATCTTTACTAATTTCACACTGTCCCCTATGACCTCCCTCTCCTCCAGCAACGCTATTCAGATTTTCAGGGGATCTTCTACAGACAAAATTTATGAGATTCACGGCTGCGTATACCGACGACTCTCATGTGCAGGAACCTGCTGTCTCCACCTCAGCTGCCGTTGCGATACCAGCCAGGGTAGTAGCCCTCAGCTGGAAGCTGTGCCCTGAGGTGCAGGTCCTTGAGTCTGAGCTCTTTACAACTTATGAGGCACTGCATTGGGCTAGAAGCAACCTCATAAACTCTGAAAGGTACGTAATCATTACTGACTCCCTGAGCTCTCTACACTTGATGGTAAACAGAAGACCACAAAATCTTGTCCCTCTTGTCTTAAGAATACAAGAAAAACTAATCTCCCTACTGCTCTCACATGGCATAAAGCTTCAGTTTGTGCCTGGTCACCGTAGTATTGATGGCAATGAGGCCGCCGACCGTGCGGCCTCTGAAGCCCACTTGCTCCGGGTACCGTTACTTCAATTTGCGTGGAAGAAATGGTAAGGTCTCTTCGACATAATGTTTTAGGCTTCTGGCAGTAAATGCGAATTAGAAATGTGCATTAAACCGGGAAGGGTCTCTTCCTCACTAAAGTGAGAGACAGAGTTGGTCTTTGGCCATGGGCGGCCAACGGGAATCGAAATGTTGAAACTGCCCTTGCCAGGTTGCGCCTGGGGCATGCGGGGGTCAATTCGCCCCTTGCGCGCTTTAACTTGTTGGACAGTCCTGGTTGTTAATGCGGGGCTGACGATGAAACAATAGAACATCTGCTTATTCACTGTCCGCTCCATGTGGTTGCCCGGAACAACCTGGCTTGCTCACTTGCTGCACTCAATGTAAATCTCTCGCTCAAAAATTTGCTGGGAGGAGGCCCCTTCTCTCCAGAGACTCAGAGTGCAATTGTAGAGGCTGTTTCCACCTGCCTTCTCTCTACCAACGAACTAAAATCAATATAGCTTCCATGAGCAATGTATTTCACGTTTGTTTGCTTAGTATTGGTAGTATTAGTAATATTAAGTATACATTGTTAGTGTACTAACATTCTCTGGAACTAATAATAATCTGTTAATAATTATTACTCCCCTCGCACCTTTGCGAGTGTAATCTGGAATGCAACCGGAGGCGTTCACCGCAGCCCAACCTTTGTAATGACTGCTCCCTGCAAAGAGTGCCTTTGTTTGCCTTCTGATACTGCTCCCTTTCTCCATCAGAGCCCAGCCCATACGAGACTCTTTTTGTATCTTTGTTTTCCAGATGTAAACTTAGTTTATTGGCAAATTCTGGCCCAAGAAGCTCCAGGCTGCGCGGCCCAGGCTGGACCTTCAGCTGGGTTGAGCTAGTGCTTTGACTCTCGTATGAGGCAAAGTGTAGGGCATGCCTTGAGTAAACACTAACCTAGGGACACCTATTGTTGTTGGGTCACCCACTGGTGTTTATGGATATAGTTCAGCTAACCACGACTGATCTGTGTTCTGCGGCTCTGCCGTGTTTCGCGGCTCTTCTGTGTTTCGCGGCTGTGCCGTGTTTCGCGGCTGTGCCGTGTTTCGCGGCCGTGCCGTGTTTCGCGGCCGTGCCGTGTTCCGCGGCTCTGCCGTGGCATGTTCTCTTCAACAGGTGCTAAGAATAGGAAGAGCTTAAGTTAGGCAGGAAGCTAGAGTTAGGCTAGGTGGTGCACTGATTGAAACAGATTGAAGTTTTGCAGATGGAATTTATGAATACTTCAAAATCTCAATGTGAATAATTGACTACTCTTTCTACTCACCCAGAGAAGACCGAAATTTTTCAAGATTTACTTTAAGCGGAAATTAAAGTTCATTTATTTTCAAAAGATTTAGCGTACAATAAAGTAGTCAAGTTACTTCATGACAGTCTATAGAATGCAGCTTACAGGCAAAAATGTCTCTCGTCCTTAACATGTAAATTGAATAATTTCGAAATAATTTTATACTGGTCATAACTCCTACAAGTAATAGCTAAACAAAAGTACGCGAAATTATTGAGTCTCTCCAATTATACCAGTGCAACTCATCGAAGTAATGGCGGAAGATGAACTCTGGCACAATAGGATGGCGGAAAATCTGCGTTTTGAAGCAACCCAATATAGAATCAGCGTTCTTGTACATTGGGTTTTCCTATTGCAAGTGTGCTTCATCATCATTTTTTTCGAGGACCGTACAACGGAACAATTGTTGCGAATCGACGTGAAGAACAGCATGCTGCAAGACGACGAGGTGGGAGAAATGAGAAACCTTAATTTGCTAGCTAATCTGCATGACGTTTTCGTGCAGCAGTGGAGCTCGAAAATGTCGGACGCAATTGGTCCTCTTTTCATCCGCTTCATCAACGTGAATGCAACAAGGGTATGCAATCTGAAATTTGAGTTTCTGTGCCGTCTTCCTATCCTCTTTGATGACATCGCAGTTGAACGGCACATCAGTCGAGATATGAGCGAGCTTCCAACTTGGAGACTAGCACACTGCAATGAAGGGGTTCTCAAGATGTCCTTTAAAGAAGACAGTGAAGAAACCCTGGTCTCAAGTGCACGGTGTTTTACGTGCTCTTATCCATCTGCCGGCCACGTGCTCATCGTGCCGAAGTTCACGCACAACAGTTCTCTCTATGCGCGTTGTTTCTCGGAAATCGTGGATTGCATGGACGAGAGAGTGCGGGATGGATTCATGCATCCAGAATTGCGGTTTATCCAATTCAGTCTGGCATTTCGTGACCGCCAAACAGACATTTTTTACGAGATTTACCTCACATTCGAAAGGATCGTGGCGTGGAACTGGCGGCACACCAGCAGAATAGAGCTCGGTTACATCAGAGGTGCCTTCCACGTGGGCAACTTCCACAACTCCGCTGATAGCATCTACATCACCTTACTTACACTGTCAGTTCTCGTTGTCGTGGCTATTACACTGTGGGACCTTAGTTTTGTGTTCACTGTAGCAGGAGTCCATACTTCGGGAATATTCTGGTTAAGACAAGTTGTAAATATCTTGCTTTCTCTATACACTGCAGTCACTCTGAAGAATCATTTCTGGATGGTGTTCAATTTCGAAGAGACGATTGGCCATATAGAAACAGACGGACGAGAAAGAAGAATTTCGCCATTTCTTCACTTGAAATCTGTAAACAACCAGCTGCTGAGTGCCACTTTGGCGTTAATTTGCGTGAAATTTACTCTGTACCGTGATTATTTCTTCGATAGGATATTTATTTTCTACAATCGTCCAAGCCTAAGGTCTAGGACATGGTGGGACGCTGTCCCACACTGGCTGGGACGCCGTCTGCGACAGCAATATTCAAGTATGTCGGATTTGGCGTACATCGTGGCGGCACTAAGCATTAGCGTCAGCTGGCTGTGCTCCTACTTTTATGGACTGGTACTTGTTTACTTAGTTAGGGCTCATTTCGCCTCTTTAATGTTCAGACTCTGTGACATAAGGAATCGGTCCTTCCTGGATGCAGTAATCTACAGCCACCAACTCCTAACAGGCAATTATGAGGACATAACACATAACATTCATTGGCAAGACCCTAGTGGTAAATGTAAGGAAATGGAAGACTTGTTTAAGATTTTAGGGAATGCCATTATGATATTCACTCTTATGATCATCCTTATTCTTATTCTCGACGAGTTTCTGTGGCTGTTCAAAGTAATCAATCGGAGGAACAGAGCACAACGCTAAGAGATTTTACGAAAGTTCGTCGTTTCAACCGGATCAACCAAGCGCAACGCTGAAGAGAGCTTTATGAAACTCTATTTCAGGCGGATTAACCTAGATTAAACTTCTACATTGAATGAAGTTCATAACCATATGAGGAAAATTATAGCACAACTCGAGATTAATGGCTCGCAGTACTGAAAGAGATTCATGTTTAGTTTATCATGAGGACATGACAAATTTCATGAACGATATTTCGTTTTGGTTGACGACTACAACATTTTGTTTTATTGTTGTTTTGTTGATTTTGTTGTTTTGAAAAATTAAGGAGACAAGTTTTAAATCAACACCAGGAGTACGAATTTGGTAACATGGACGAAGGAATTTACATTCGGGGAACAGTATTCCAGAAGGACCTGAATGCGTCTTCCTAATTTCAAGATGAAGCCTCGAGATGGACTACGGCAAGCAAGCTGTCTAGTGCTCTCATGAATCATCGTTATCGGGATAAATTCCTGTACTTGGTTGGGATTATACTTGGCCCTCTTATGTTATGTATTAAATCATAGATCTTTGAACTGCAGATGATTGTGAATCATCTGATGAGGTGATACTCATGAGTTTCCTTCGATTAAAATTTTTCAATATGTAAAGAAATGCTTTTTGATACTATACTGAAATTTGAGATTTTGTACGTGATTATAACTGACCATTGTTAACTACGAATTTAGATGGAGATCCTTTTTAAATACTTTTTGTTTATTAAAAGCTTACGACGTATTAAATATTGTGTAATTCTTAGATCCTCAAACTTGTAAGGCTTCGTATGAGAAGGTAACGGAAATAAAATGTGAAAATGTGATAGTAAGTTGTATATAAATTCGGCGAATTTTTATCTAATTTATGTATTCTTAACCACTTGACCAAACAAGTACGGTATAGCTTAATAAGTGTAGATGCACCGTAAATATGATGACCAGAGACGTGCGTTCACTCATTGTGCAGATGAGATTGAGAGGATGGTTGGATTAAAAAATTGTTAGGCTGCGATTAATGAGTAACGGAAAACAATACGCGAATATCATCTGTTTAGCCTTAAAATCAGAAATACTTATCAGCTTCGTCAGGAGAATAAAACTTGAATGTATAACAAGGAATTGCAACGAAACTGTTTCTAAACATTGCGTATGAAAGGGCGTAAAACATCTCAAATTTAACTTAAAAACATTAGTATCGTAAATAAAGCCAATACGAGTGCCACTTGTTCCTAAAAACATCGCATGCAATGGATTTTTTAAGCCAGTTGGGCGAATCTGCGCTGCCAACGAGAAACGTTCTTCTCAGAAATGGCAATGAGAAACGTGTCACTCAGAAGTAGACGTGAGAAACGTTTAACTCAGAAGTGGCCATTTTAAATGTTTCGGGTAGAAGTGGCAATGATAACGTTTTACTCAGAAGTGGCAATAAGATACGTTTCTTTCACAAGTGGCAATAGCGACTGTTTTGCTTATGACGAATCGAGCGCGTCTTAAAAAATAGTGGAACATAGGAGGTGTTCGGGAAATGTTGCGACGAACGCGCGGCGTAGAATGAAGTTACAAGAATTGCTCGATGTTACGGCCAAGTGAACGCTTCACCTCGTGTCCCCGGCGATATACCCGACATGGGCGATTATCGTCCAGTATGACAGCCGCGCTCAGAGGCAGGATCTGAAACAAAGACGAGTGGACGGGCTGTGCAGCTGAAACAAAGACGAGTGGACGGGCTGTGCAGCTGAAACAAAGACGAGTGGACGGGCTGTGCAGCTGAAACAAAGACGAGTGGACAGGCTGTGCAGCTGGAACAAAGACGAATGGACGGACATCGCATCTGAAAAAGCGAGAGACGGCTGCGAAGTATAAATTAGAAAAAAAGTTAATTATCTGTGATAATATCAAGAGGTATGCGATTAGATTAAGACGTCTGCAATAAGATCAAGGCGTGTGCGATAAGATAAAGACGTCTGCGATAGGTTCATGACGTATGCTATAAGATTAAGACGTATGCGAAAACTACAACTCGTCTGTGAAAAGATTAACGCGTCTACGATAAGATTAACGCGTCTACGATAAGATTAACGCGTCTACGATAAGATTAAGACGTTTGCGATAAGATTAAGTCGCCTGAGCATTGATTATGACATTGGCGATAATATTAAGACTATCGCTATAAGATTATACATGACGTCTGCGATAACAATAATACGACTGTTATAATATTATAACGTCTGCGCTGGTATACGCTTCTAGTGCGTATTAATTGTAGAATGATCTGCTGTTAGGCTGACTGCAAACTGCTTCTCAATCACTTCCAACTGAATCTTGACGCTCAATGTTTATCAAACTGCTGGTTGTCTGCTAGATTATTTGGTGATGTTATGGGCTAGTGATGGCGATTAACGGATTAACTGCAGTCAATATCATCCGGTTCAAAAATTTCGCGTTGGTCTTTCGTGAGAAATTATCCGTCTGTATTACAGTTGTTCTGCCGCCTGAGTCTCAGTGATGATCAGCAAGGGTTGGTGAGAGGACGCGTGCTGCTCGATCTGAGAACGCCGCAGTTTGCAAGGGACGGTTCGACACTGCGAAGAACTGGATGTTGAAAAACACGTCTTTCACGTCAATTTTCCCATTTAAATTTAGTATAACTACAAAATCAATCCAAGTTTGAAATTAAAAGTTTTGATACTTACGTGCATTTTCCTTTGATATTTGTCGTGTGGATAATTTAAGCATTCAAATAGAACTAGAAGCTTGTTTCAAATCACCTGTTAACAGCAAGAATTAGTTATTTTTACATAATAATCAGAGCACACAACATCAATGAAAATATTCCATTTTACCAGTCTATTTTAAAATGAAAAAATAGCTTTCGAATGACTTGAAGGGCTAATGATGCCAGAATATTAAGCAGCTATTAACGACTTCAAGGACCAGTTTATCTCGGATAATTTATACTGTACATTTTAATTTATGGACATTAAAAGCTCAAACTTTCAAAGCCTAACTCAAAGTTTTGCGACTAGAGAAAGAAAACTTGTTAATCCGAGAGCTTCGAACTTGCAAAGTCTGCGGGGAATTTCTAGCAAACGTGGCGGGATGTGATCGCGAAATTGCCTCTTAGCCGAGCAGTTGTGAGCAGAACTAAGGCTTGTCGTGATAACTGAGGACAATTGGTAGTATAGTTGCTCATTGGAACTACGATAAGCAATGAAAAAAATATTGAGATCTTAATAAAAAATTTCTTAATCGGTTATAGACCAATCTGCTGTCAGTGTAGTCGAGTAAATAAGTTATTCATTGGTGTGCACCGTGTCTGAAATAGAAGAAACTAGTCCTAGAAATAGTTTGGTAATAAGTAATAAGTTGTTTTACATTATCTTCAACCTCGGCGTAGTCACGATTAATGTTTATGATAGATACACGCGGCAGAGTAAACCATTTCATTACTGTAAACATTTCAAAAGTGATTTTAGGTCAAATAGTGAATTGAATAATGAAGGACTTTAAATAATAGTAGATGAAAAACAACGATTTCACGCATCGAAGACTTCACTCGATCAACGACAGCGCTCCCAAACTTTTAAACGGCCATCAAGTTAGCTCCGAGAAGCCAACAACATTTTGTCAACAGAAAAACTCACGGTATGACATAAAAATTGAAAATTGCGCCATTGAAATTTGCTCAAGCACCAGCAGTAACAGGAAAAGCCTAAATTGGCAAGACCAGGGGCCATAATTTAAAAATTCGCTAAGTGAACGTAAGTACTTACGCTCGATTTTCTTGTCTATGATTGGTGGATTTTGCTTGAAAGGCCGTCAGTGATTGGCCGATGAACTCACGATCTCTTAACTTTTTTTGAAAGTATAGTCCCAGACAGCGTTAACATGGGCAGCGATCGCCGCTCAGCTGTCACAAGCAGCAAAGGCCGCCTCTTCTACGGTCGCCAGTACACTACCAGGAGGGCGTTCAAAATCCATGCAAGTCATGACTTAAAGTACAGCTTTAGCCGTAATCAAAATAAGTACAGTTACGGATCTATTCCTAGCAGCCGTAACCGAGGTCACCGCAATATTAGGATTACGAGTGATGACAACCAACTGTTCCTTGTCAGCAACGCCACTGACAGCAACGTCACTGTTACCAATATCAGTGACAGCAACGTTAGTGACAGCAACACCAGTGACAGTAACACCAGTCAAAGCAACACCAGTGACAGCAACATCAGTGACAACAACTCTAGCGACAGCAACGCTAGTTACAGCAACGTCAGTGAAAGCAACTCCACTGACAGCAACGCTAGTGACAGCATCGTCAGTGAAAGCAACTCCACTGACAGCAACGCTAGTGACAGCATCGTCAGTGAAAGCAACTCCACTGACAACCACGCTAGTGACAGCCACGTCAGTTACAGCAAGAACCTGACGCTGGAGGCCTATGGCCCTGCAATTGTAAGCTGGTATCCCGCTTATATAAACGATGAATACACGAGAGAGCCTCCCTCTGAACACCTCCTTCTCGCCTGGCAGTTCACGAGTCAAGAGGACTGTTCAGCCTTCCATTTTGACTCCACGCAAGCAGTGCTTCACCACGCAGGTATGCACCTCCACTTCACGCACGCAGTGCTTCATCTCGCAGGTATGCACCTCCACTTCACGCACGCAGTGCTTCACCACGCAGGTATGCACCTCCACTTCACACACGCAGTGCTTCATCTCGCATTTAGCATTTTTGCGCATTTTTAGCTCGACATTTAGCATTTTTAGAAAGTCGGATACGAAAAAAAGTTAATGTTCAAATATTCACGTTGTGGCTGCCTGAACGTGAATTTTTTTTTTTCAGCAATTGAAATTCGATGTTGATGGAGCGATCTTATAGCAGCTTTGTGATGTGATTAAAATGGTAGTTTGTGTCATGTGGTTGCACACTTGCCATCGAGTTAAAGGATAATTTCGAAGAATAATTGGTATGATGACGGTAGCTGCCCATTTTAATGGTATTATTATATATCCCAACTACATAGATTTTGCAGGAATTTTCAACCACGCAATTAGATGAATATTCAATCAAATGAAAATTCAACTAAATTTAAGTCGTATTAAGGTGAATGTTCGAAGGACTCGTTACATATCGACTAAATTTTCAAGCTATATTCGATATTCAGTTTTGGTTCATCAACGTTGGTACCTGAAATTGTATCTTAATTAAAGCTTTATGTAATGCCAGATCCCTCATGTGTGTGCATCTTATGCTCGTGCACATGAGCGCTCTTTGCGCGTAATTCAACATAAATATGCATTGGGTTATCCTATCCCAACTCTCCTAAGTACACGTAGCGGCCTAAATGCGCATAGCGCCTGATCTCTCGTCAACGATTATAATGGGTTAAGCTTTAAAAGTCTTCAGTGATTGGTTGCAGGAGTTCCGAGTTCCGCAAACATATTTAATATTATGTTTAAAGATAATATAGACAGAGCTGGGCAGCGCTACTTTGAAATGTAGCGGCCGCTACCGCTACCGCTACATGCTCTAAACGTAGCGGGCGCTACCGCTACCGCTACAATTGCTTAAATGTAGCGCCGCTACCGCTACTGAAAATGTAGCGCGCTACTGCCCACCTCTGAATATAGGTAATGGAATTCATTGCTCTAACAGGTGCAAGATGTGAAGCTACGTGGGACAACATCCTTTGCTGGCCTCCCGCTCCTCTTGGCGCCCAAGTCTTCTTGCCTTGTCCCCCCTTCGAAGGCGTGGATCCTACGAGTGCGTTCACCAGCCGCGAACTTACAATAATTGTTGATACGACGCAAATTGATAAAGATTTTACCATTGACATATAAATTTATTACCCAGCACCTCGCATATGCAATATTTGTGCTCAAATCGAGACCCGTATAATACGAGGCCTGTATTATACGTTATTAAATTATTTCATACATTCAGCTCCTGTTATGATATGATATTACTCGGTGCATTTGACAATAAGATAACGCTTCAGTAATGTTCCATGGAGCTTAGATGGACGCCCAACAGAAATTTACCAATTTCCAGTTAAGATCTACGTGATAGTTTTATCCAAGAGTAAGTAAATGAATGCAGGAACATTGGAGGAAGTATGTTTATGTTTGGCAGAACTGGCTTCCAGAAGATGTGGTCTGAACGGCACCTGGCTGGGCCGCAACGGTGGTTCTAACCAAGACGTGGGCTGGTCCAACTACACTGACTGCTTCACGCCCGATGTCCGGCACCTGCTAAACCAACTTTACTCCGGGTCGCGGGAGGATGCTCAGGTTATCTTGTGTTTCATCAGTGGTACATTCAGGTAGAAATATAATTTTTTTGCGCTTCTTACAGCTGCTGAACCAACTGAACCGCGGCTAGCGGGAGAATGTACAGGTTATCTTGTATCTTATTAGTGGTACATTCAGGTAGAAATATAATTTTTTTGTACTTCCTACATTTGCGGAGCCAACTGTACCACGGCTCGCGGGAAGACGCTCAGGTTTCTTGGCTCTTTGTTTCCTCGAACATATAAATTTTCGTCGAGGAAATTGAAAAGAGATACTCGAATTGAGATAAGAACTGTGAAAATACATTTCTGGTAGAGATAATCCTTACCTTGCTAGTGACAATCAAGTACTCTGGTGGTGAAGACCGTGTCCCTGGTGTTGTTGGTACAGCTTCAGGTAGGGATAACGTACCATGCCTCTGGTACCCCTGCAATCAACGCCCCTGTTCTCCAGCTGAAGGTGTCGGTAGCTCGCAGTTGTCGTGCCGTGGAGGTGGCCGGGCTGGCGCTGTCGCTGGTGTCGCTGCTGCTCTCTCTCTGTGTCTTCAACTTCGTCAAGTTAGTGCGCTGCAATATTGAAATAAAATAAATAATTATTTGGTTATTTACTTTTTTATTTAAAATAACTAGTTATTTAGTTCTTTATTTTGAAATAAGTGATTATTTAGTTTTTTATTTAAAATAACTAGTTATTTAGTTCTTTATTTCGAAATAGGTGGTTATTTATTTCTTTATTTAAAATAACTAGTTATTTAGTTCTTTATTTCGAAATAGGTGGTTATTTATTTCTTTATTTAAAATAACTAGTTATTTAGTTCTTTATTTTGAAATAAGTGGTTATTTAGTTTTTTATTTCGAAATAAATAGTTATTTAGTTCCTGAATTTAATATAAATAGTTCCTAACTTAGATTGCATAGGTTAGTTTAATAAATAAATTGCAATAGTAGGACTAGATTGTGATAATAAGTAATAGGTACAAATGTACTCGAGAATTAGAGCCATTAAAATTGCCTTGCCAACAATTTATTCAAAAGTTAGAGTCAGTAATTATTCAAGCGGTATAATGAATAACGATATTATTTAAACTTTATGTTTACATTCTAACTCGACCGGGATTTCTTCAAAGCGTCTGTCATTGTGCCTGTAAAAGAAATTCAGAATGATTGGAAATGAAATGCCGTGATGTCGAGCAGTAATTCACCACGGAAATTGTACATTTTTTGAGTATCGCTTTAAGTGCGCTCAACGTTTTTTCGTGCAGGTTTAATATTTGATAATATATATATTTTTTGAAAATATTAAAAGTATCTTTCTGAAGTGCAGTTTATCTTTATCTGGTTATTTACAGTGATGATACGGTTTATTGTTTGTCCAGAACTGAACCAACCTGAATATCATATACTAAAATGGTAAACCAAACTACCTAAATAAATAAATAAATAAAATTTCTTCACTAACGTCGTAAAAATTGCGTTGAACTTCATGTCTTTTTAGCGCATTTTCTCATTTATGGAAAAAATGCACAATTGTGCTCGCCATGTCCGTCTGTCTGTCTCTCTGTCCATCCGTCTATCCGTCCGTCTGTCCGTGACCTCAAGTTTTCGTCGACGAGAAAATGCGCTCTCTGTCACTCACTGCAGTGAGTACTGAGTTATATTTTTTTCAATTCGACAGATTTGTTGACTTTCGAGGTCCCTCAGCTCTTCCATACTTCAGGTGAGGGTGGAACGAACATTTTTAAATGCTCAAAATTAACATTTTGCTGAGGATTCACGCCCAATTACAAATCTTATACTCATTCATCTATGATGCATGAGTGTATGAATCTAGTGCTTAGTCATTCTATCAGTGCCCATCCTTTCTCGTGTATATTTATTTTTCGCTTGCTATTAATTTTCTGTGTGACGTGCCCTTGAAGTTCGTTTGAACCAGACGCCGTGATAAATGCTTCGTAGAAAAAATAATATTAATACAATAATAATAATAATAATAATAATAATAATAATAAATATCATTGTCAGTAAAATATTTATAGCCTGCAGAGGTGAATAGCACTAATGCATTCCGCTTCTTGTCGTATTTAAGTATTCCGATTCAGCCGTATTTTGGGAAAGCTTATTACATTTTTAAAATTAACGGATAACTCTTAAAAATCGAAATTATGAACAATAGTTTATCAACTGGAAAAGATAATAAAGGCTGACGGATTTTGTCTTTCTTATAAAAAATCTTTCAAATTGTCGAAGTGAAAATTAGGACTAACGTACGAATTTTGTAATAAAATCTATACATTTATATATGTAAAAATATTTTTACATATGTATATGTAAAAATATTTACATACTTTTATATATACATGGTATATATTTACAAATGGTATATGTTTTTATTTTCCGGAACCAGGAAGTCTCGGAACAACAGGTCGCGCATCCACAAGAACCTTTTCGTCGCGATGCTGCTGCAGGCTGCGGTGCGCATGGTTTTGTACGCTGACCAGGCCGCTCTCAGGGGCGACTCGGTCGGCGTAAGCGCCTCGGTTGCGCCCCATAGACGTACGCGGCATCGACGCAACGGTGAGTAAAAAGTCATCATGAACGCTAACTCTAATAAATCTCTCAAGTTTCTTTTAAAGTTCAGTTGAGACGCCGCCTTGGTTTCGTATTAAAGTATAGGAAACATTTCACTAGAAAATATAACTCAGAACTCAATGCAGTGAGTGACAGAGAGCGCATTTTCTCGTCGACGAAAACGTGTAGTCACGGACGGACAGACGGACGGACGGACGGACGGACGGACATGGCGAGCACAATACAGTAGTGCATTTTTTCCATAAATGAGAAAATGCGCTAAAAATAGCCGCGTTGTTTTTCCTCGTGCAAAATCTTCTTCCCTGAGATGGGACCAGATATATTTCAACCAGCGATTTTTTCCCTTGAGATTGAAAGGCAAACAGAATTTGACACGAAAGTTCTGAGCTACTGGAGAAATAAATGACTTAAATTTTTGAGAATATTAGAAGAAATTCATAAATTCAGGTTCGCATGCTTCTACATGGTGTGTGCATCGTAAGAACTGTGTTATTATTAACTGCTAGATTATTATTCATTTTTGTACTGTAAAGAGAAGACATAAAGTTGTATCATAAATAATGAATTTGAACGATATTGTTGGAAAACGATAATATATCATTCATATGCTTTGCGTTATCTTGGTTCAAATTTATTGATTCTGCACCCATGAGTTATACTATTATACAAACTGAATACTGCAATTGAATTTAATGTTTAATCATTTATTACTTTATGTTACTTGATATGTTACTTTACAACTTATCACAGTATTCACAATACGCTCGTTGATCCCGATAGCACCAGCTGTCAAAATATTATTCCATTGATATTAGTGTTGATCATCCTTGCAATAAGGCGTCACAATATTGTTTAAGCAGCCAATATTGCTTTCAATATTATTTAGGCTGCCAATATTTCTTAAATATTATTCACGCAAACAATATTGTTTACAATATCTTTGTGATAAGGGAATATAATCCTTGGAATAAGGCGTCACAATATTGTTTACCCTGCCAATATTGTTGAAAATATTGGTTACAATATTGTTCACGCTGCCAATATTGTTTACACAGTAAATATTGTTTAGAATATTGTTTACACAACCATTATTGTTTACAATACTGTTCATGCAGCCAATATTGTATGCAATATTGTTAACAATATTATTCACGCAACCAATATTGTTTAGAATATTGTTTACACAGCCAATATTATTTACAATATTGTTCACGCAGCCAATATTGTTTAGAATATTGTTTACACAGCCAATAATATTTACAATATTGTCCACGCAGCCAATATTGTGCGAGACGTTTCACGTGATGTTGGAGTACGGACGTTCAGCGATGTTCATGTGGATGTTCATTGAGGGGATGTACCTGAACAACCTCATCAGCGTGGCCTTCTTCCAGGGACCTCCGAACTACTGCGCTTATTACTGCATCGGATGGGGTGAGTAAAGAGCTATATTAATTATATATTATATATTTATATTATATATAGTCAAATTAAATACATATATAGTCCCAAATTATAGTGTATATATAGTCAATTGTGATGTACATGAGGTGACTGTAAGGCAAGGAATTATGAGGGTGACAAGTGTGATGTGTTAAAGCTCTCAGCTAATATGAAATCTGTTTTCTAGGTAAACTACCCGAATTTGCATCGTTGACCATCGTTTACATTTTATCAGTATTCCAAATTTTTTTGTAGAGTTTAGCAAACGCCGGACGAATTTTTGTCATACTTTACGTATCAAAATTTGTTATCAACTTTTAAGTAAATTTGTGTTATCAAAAAATCCATATATTTAGATAATTTACGCTAATAATTAAATTGATGGATATTATCTACAAGTGCATCTCAAAGATATCTTGAGTCGAATGCGTGCGTAACTCTATACATCAACAGGATGATTGAATGAAATTTTAACAGAACTGAAAGGTTGTGCAATGATTTTTGGAGAACGGGGTAATACAGTTATTATAGTTGTCGAAGCCCCCTTTAATTTTACTCCTCAGACACGTGATATTTGAACATCGTGCATGTAAGTTCTCATCATTCTGAGTTCACAAGAATGATGAGTTCACAAGTTGATTGATGAGTTCACACCGCCATCAGATGTAGCCTGGATCGTTAATTAACATAACATAACATAGTGATGTCGGCGCTGAAGTGTAGGCCTGATGTGGCTTGTCGCCGATTCTTTTCCTTTTCGTGCCTTGTTCACAGAAGATCTAAATTCGTGTCATTTGACCGGATCTTTTCATGACTGACGATAGTTTGAAGTAGCTACTAGACTTCCACCGGGTTCGATAAGGAGCTAGGCATTTCAAATCTGAACATATATTTTTCCATAGCTTTATCTAGTCTGTTCTTGAACGCGTTCATACTTGGAGCGCTAACGATGTCATCGGGGAGGCTGTTCCACATGTCGGTGATTCGAAGCGAGAAGAAATTTTGTCGCGTGGAGAAGTTGAAGCGCAGTTTTTTTTAGCTTATAGCCGTGGCCCCTGGTGTTGGTTCTTGTTTCAAATTCTAGTAACCCTTCAGGGACCTTGTATAGACCATGAGTATTGACGAAGGGCAGGAAACATTGCCTTGAGAGGCTCCAAGATTTCCTTGTCCTCCTCTACTGACGAAGGGCAGGAAATATTGCCTTGAGAGGCTCTAAGATTTCATTGTCCTCCTCTACTGACGAAAGGCAGGAAACATTGCCTTGAGAGGCTCTAAGATGCGCAGCATGACGTCCACACTCCAGGCCTTGCCGAGGAGCGCCTGCCGTTGTCGAGGTTGCAGGTTGCCCACGTCTGTGAAGTGCTCAGGGAAGCCGAACACCTTTTCGATCTCAGTTATCCAGATGGCGTCGGGGCGACCGCACATGCGCATGGGGAAGTAATGACCCTCAATGTCGGTGGTGGAGTTCGCTCGTGTCGTCACGCACCTTAGCTCCGTCACTTGCGCCGTCAGCTCCGTCACTGTCGCAAAAAACTTTGTATTGAAGGCCTATATCGTAACTTCTCGACTGCCGTGCACAAGATAAATATCATAGAGTATTTCTGGCCAGGTGTGCCGGCGGTGGTGACGACGGTGTGGGCGGCGGTGATGGCGGTGGGTGGACAGACTGGGTGCTGGGTCGGCTACTCCAGCACGGCCTCCTACTGGATATTGGAAGGTCCTCGCCTTACTATCATCGCGGTCAGTAAACTAAAATAATCGAAAATTATTCATTTGTACCTTAAAAATTGTTTTATATCTGAATTTTAAAATTTTAATAAATCTTTCACCCCTGCCGAGCATTTTATCTGAATGCCTTCCATATGAATGCCTTATAACCCTGCCTTCTATCTGAATTTTGCTAAATATTTCACTCCTCTCGAGCATTTTATCTAAATGCTTTTCATCTGAATGCCTTATGTTCCTGCCTTCTATCTGAATTTTAATAAATCTTTCACTCCTGCCGAGCGTTTTATAAAAATAACCATAGCTTATAAGTACTTTTCTGCCCGCAGGCAAATCTTCTGTTTCTACTGAACATTATGCGCACGCTTCTCAGCAAACTCAGGGAAGCAAACACTTGCGAAGCGCAACAAATAAGGTGAAGATTAATAAGGTGAAAAAAAAAGAAAGTTGTCAGGTAAAGAAAAGAAAGTAAACAGGTGCCTCGCAAGTCGAGGTACCTGTTGATACATAACATGTATTTTTGAATCTAGTTCATTTGATTCAAGACTATTAAATGTGGCGTAATTACGAGTTTTTTGGGGGGATAGAGTGTGATTTAGCTTACTATTACTATAACTATATAATTAGGTATTCACATTGTATTAATTAATAATTACGTTTTCACATTGTATTAACTAAATAAATAAGTTTTCACTTTGTATCCATTAAATAACTAAGTTTTCACATCGTATTATGTCCCCTGTAGGCCTCTGAGGCGTTCGGTGCGCAACGCACTCTGCCTACTCCCACTGCTCGGCATCACCAACGCCATAACGATGATCCCCAAACCTCTTGAACGCTCAGCATTTGAGTTCGGTGTTTGGTCCTACAGCACAAACATCCTTACGTCCTTCCAGGGCTTCGTCGTCTCCTGCATCTACTGCTTCTTTAATGCAGACGTGAGGGACTTGAAATGACAGCGAGCTGCAGCGATATTACTTCCTCTGCGTGATAATACTTTGCAATATCGTACTGCTGTTATCTGTTTTTATCCTTGTTTTATCTGTTTTTGTTATCTGTTTTTTATCCTTGTAACGTGCCCTCGAAGTTCGATCTGAACGAGACGCCACGACAATCTCTTCGTGGAATAATAATAATAATACTGTGCAATATACATTTTTTAATATAATGTAGTAACGATAGAATTGAAATTAGTTTAATCTATTTCAGTATGTATTTTCCGAGTTTTTATCTTTTTGATTGCTTTGTTGCATCGGTATTGCTTCCTGACTAGAACAACTTCTGTATTTTAAACTTGCATGAAAAATTAAATCTACGACAAATTTTCTCCGTCACCACGCATTGAATTGTTTTCTTAACATTGTAAAAAAATCGCACTTTAAAAACTGGTAACGGTATCGAATTTGGGTCTATTATCTCCATCTGACGCAAGTTCAGGAATCTTTGTGCATGGACTGCAGTGTTCTTTGAATTAACGACCTAAACTTTTGTCCACGACTGCGAGCAGGTTCAGAGAACTTTGTGTTATCTTTGGCGTGTGAAGATAACCTTACGGCCGAGAGCTCGAAGGACCACCACCCTCACAGTGGCCACTCTGCAGCCCCGAGAGATGTACGGCATCACACTCCGGCCCAGCACGACCCATTACAAGGTAAAATATCAGCCGATATAATAGTGGTAATATTAAGCGAGATTGACAAAATGAAAATTAAAGGCCATGGAGCTCAGTCCACCGTGGCAATTACTTGCGAATGTTCCTATTCTTACAGTACTCGTATTATCTCTTTCTGGATCAGGATTTTGCACTACCCAGCCGGATGTGTAGGTCACCAATTAGAACTGACTGTCTTTTTTCATGCCTCAGTCTCTACTATTTTATTTCGTTGGTTTATTGCACCAATACCTGTATCCTCACCTCCCTCCAACCTCATGCCCCCTACTGATGCCTTGAACCCACGCAACGGACATACCTCAGAAGGCATATGGAAAATAACCAATTATTTCACGACCACGATTACCTTCATTTCCGTAATGTCATCCGCCATCATAATCCCTTAAATCCCCCAATTAACCATCAACTTAACCTGAGCCTCAGAGGACACAATCATATGGCATTCAAGTAAAGAGAATCAACCCAATGCAAATTGACTATACTGACCGCCCCGCAATATTTCAGACGACCTTCCATGAATTTAACGCTCCACTTTCTAGACTTACCGATAACGCTACTGGTTGAGTACTGACGCTTTTGTCATGGCCGTTAAGAAACGCGAGAAGCCTTTAGCAAAATTAAACTAAAGCCTTTCATCCCAAGGGACCAAGAGCAGAGCGCTTCATTTCCCTCAGACAGCTAGAAAATTTGGTGCCCAGCGCCTAACCTGGGTAAAATTTATTGTTTCCCGCTGCCATTTTTCTCATATTTTAATCCCAATTCTGTGCCACCTCTTGCTGTTCCTTATTTCATTAGCGGCAACGCACCACCACCACACCATAAAGCTTGAAAATTCTCACGCAGATCTCCTAAAAGACTGCGAACGTGATACATTTCAGTGTGTCAAAAAATATCCCACACAACTGTGTAATTTTGTTACGTATTACAGTCCCGTAGGCAGTCATCTCTAGGCCAGCATCAAGAGGCCTGCGCATGGGAACACCCCCCACAGACAGCTAACGTCTCCTGACCACCGCAAAGCCCAGTGTGGGGCTTGACACGCGTTAGACGTTGGACTCTGCGGCGTTCCCCCCGTCAGCAGTCGACACCGCGGCAGGTCTTTCGCGCCCCCTTCTGCAGGCGTTCAAGCAGCTTCAGGGAGTCGGCCCGATCATCCACTGGGATCCGTGAACCTTCAGGTTGGGCAGGGTCGTCCAGGTCTTCCGGCATGTCAGGAGTTGATCGATGTCACACAGAGTTTTCTCGGTCATCAGGTATGTCCGGAATCGATCGATGTGATACGATGTGTAGATCGTCCCGGTATTCTGGAATAAATGGAATTGATCGATGCTCCAGAAATTATCTCACTCGTAACAATCTTCTAGAGTGACTGGAATCGAACCCTGTCAGCTAGGATATCTCGAGTCGTTCCAATAATTTAGAATCAGAATACAAGGAATCACTCGGGTGATACAGTATGTATGGAAATATCTTCTCGGTAATCTGAAATCAGCAAATCGATCAATCACCAGCGTTTTGAGTCCAATCACTGGAGTTTTTTAATCATCAGAAGACCTCGATACCTGCCACCAGCAAATCGCTCCGATCTGGTGCACTGATTAAGAAAAGCGCACTGCGCGGAGCAGTTTTTACCCAAGATTTTTTGCAGTGACGCCGAACACAGATTTAGTGTTCGGGCTTCTTGAATATTAGATTATTAAGTTTACGTAAGAAAGATGAGATAGACTGACATCGTCCATTCACCTTCTTTCATTTTGTTTTCGATCTGTCACTACATGGGGTTTGGCTTAATATTACATTTCCCCGCAGATCTCGAAATGTAATACTAAGCGTATGTAATATTCCCCATAAGTAACGACGTCGGCAGCTGATATTTGCCACACTGCTTGTTTAGGCAGCGCGCGCACTGCAGCGATGAAATCGTCAGCTGTGAAGCAAGTAACTTTTTGAAGCATGCAGTCGAACAGGCACGGCGCAAATGTTGTCGGCGGGGCATCGGCTGACGAAATTATATTTTCAAAAAACTGCATGGAATTCCTCCACGCTTACGTTACCCGAAGCATCCGTATGACCTCTTCCCATGAGTTTATCCAGCGTGATGCAAACCGAGTCAGCGTCGTGCCAGGTCTCGGTCAGGAAGACGTCTAGTGAGCGCGAACGACAGATGTGAAGAAACTCATCAACCTTGTTATTCTGCGAATTATTCTATGTCATGAATATATACAATGATATAAAATATAAGCAAACCGATTGTAGTTCAGACTTTGTGAAAAGTTCAGAGCAAATTTAGACTGTGATATAACTGTGGTGCTCAGTCATTGGAAGCTAGCTACCACTTTTAGAACTCGTTCAAATACTTTATCTAAGCGTCAAACGTAAACTTTAATGCCACTCTACAAAGTGGCTAGAAAATCTCTGATTAATTTTAAATCTGACGATAAAAACTGTAATTTGTTTCCTAGTCCATAGCATGATAATTTTAATGCATAGCAGATGAAATTTTACTTTAGGTGATATATTGTTAATTATAGTAATTAATGTAACCTTTTCAGGATAAAAAGAAAAATAAATGATGAGATAGGCAAATATAAAGGAGCAATATTTAATTCAGTTACAAATAATGCATGCAATATATAAATCTTGATTTAAATTAAAAGGTACGGTTGTCAATTCCTCACGCCATATTGTGGTAAAATAAATATTTAATAAAAATGTACGGATACTTGTCTTTCGGCTCATTTATTCATCCCAACCAGCATTTTAATAACGTTCAAGTTTTACAGAAATGTGACTTACCACCTCGAGAAACAATAGATTAATGAACGCGGAAAGTGAGCGAATTTTATTATTAAATTTACTAAAAAATTACGAGTGTTATAAAAATTTAGATCATTTGCGCTCTTCTCTGTTATTTCTGAAAGCGATATGCATGTCATGTGACCTCGGTTGACCAGCGTTAAATTAAAACTGAGTTCAAGTTAACATGTAACGACTTCACGCAGTACAAATTACGCTAGGTTAGTGCGCGAGGGAACTGCTAATGCAGCGCTCAGATCGAGTGACGCGGCAAAGCTGCTTGTGGGGCGAGTGTGATGTGTGTGGCGAGTGTGATGTGTGTGGGGCGAGTGTGATGTGTGTGGGGTGAGTGTGATGTGTGAGGGGCGAGTGTGATGTGTGAGGGGCGAGTGTGATGTGTCAGGGGGGAGTGTGATGTGTGCGGGGTGAGAGTGATGTGTGACGCGGCAAAGCTGCTTGTGGGGTGAGTGTGGTGCAGGGGCAAGAGTGGTGCACAGCTAGGGCGAGTGTGATGTGTGCGGGGCGAGTGTGATGTGTGTGGTGAGTGTGATGTGTGTGGGGCGAGTGTGATGTGTGTGGGGCGAGTGTGATGTGTGTGGGGCGAGTGTGATATGTGTGGGTGAGTGTGAAGTATGAGGGGCGAGAAGGTAAACAGAAGTTAAACAGGTAAACTCCCCAAATTTACTTCTCTGATTAATTTCATTATTTTTTCTGTATTCAATATTTCTTATTTAGTTGTGCAGACGCCAGACGATTTTTTCGCCATACTTTACGCATCGAATTTTAAGTTCACGTATAAGTGAATTAGTCAGGAATTAGTAGTCATTAGTAAAAATGCTATTTATGTTTATATTTGAAATTACGAAAAAAAATTCCTCCATTTGCGGCGTATTTCGAGTGTAACCTTGTCATTGTAATAATTTCGGATATATTTTTAATTACCATTTTGGTGAATGATTATTATATACACATAGTTTTTTGTCTATCCACAATGCTAACTTTGTGATAGGATCTATAGCAAATAGCTGCCAATCTATTTCGTTTCTGAAAAACTACGAGTAGACGAAATTGCCTATTTCTTTCGGTCGAAGACAATTCTAAAAACTTCCTTCATCAAAGAAGAGCTGTTGTTGTGATCCCTGATATAAAGACCATCTAGAATGACCCGCCATTTAACACCTTCCAACAAAGACGCGTTCCCACAAACCAGTTTACGGAACTCTCGGAGAAAAACTTTGTGACGTACGGTCGCGTTTCGCGTCTCGAAATATATTAAGGAACCTCGAGGGCTGCCGCTGGCCATTTGCAAGCTAGTTTATGTCTCCTGACGAGGTCATTTTTATCGGTACGGTGAATCAAAGCATTTCAAGGTCCTTCAAACAATATTCCCTACGCAGCAAAACGGTCGCTAGTATTTCGTTGTTCCGGTCAACTCAGCGGCTGAGGTTAAAATGATGAATGATGATAGAAACGTCACTATATCTTAGCGTACATGTCGTGTAATACTAAGAACGAAATAATTACTTTTGTTCCCAACTGATTGTTTTCAAACTTCAATATTTATACTACCTTACTCTGCCTTTTTTTTCATAATTGCAATTTCCAGGTTTCTTTTCTGGCGTAATCTCAAAGTGTACGAGTCTAAAACTGAAAATATTTTACCGTCTGTTTGTTTTTTGACTCAAGAAATCCATTGCTTTCAACGGGCCTAATTGCAACGAACGAATCCCGATCCGTGGCAAATCTGAGCAAAATAACGAGCCGGGCTAAGGTCCTGACACAGCCATCACTCATGTCTGGAGTGCGAGAAGCCGGCGTCTGGAGCGGAAGCTCGGAGGCATTGCCGGCCAAACTGCTGTCAGAGCGGCGGCCACGGCCCCACAAATCTGGTGCGGCTCAATGGCAGCTCACTTCTCACCCGACAAATGATGCTGTCACTCTTGCACTTGTGTGTGGTGTTGCGGATGCCTGACATGCATATCAGCTTGCGGTATGGCTTGCAAAGCTGCACGAGGTAGCGGGATGAGGAGTTAATGCATCTACTCAACACTGAAACAAGACTAGAACAAATGAGAGTTTGTTTTTATAATTTGGCGGCTATGACTACGCTTACGATGATGATGCTGAGTCGTGAGCTCAACCCGAGTCTGGCGATTTTTCAACCAAATCGCTACACCACACAACGGACCCACCTCACACCACCAGCCCTGAGTCTAAATCACCAACCACACTCAGCCCTTGCACCTACCACAACCCACCAACCACACCCCACCTCCTACCACCAGCCATGAGCGTAACCCACCAACCATACTCAGCCCTTGCATCTACCACAACCCACCAACCACACCCCACTTCATACCACCAGCCACGGACCCAAACCATCAGCCATACTCAGCCCCTGCACCTACCACAACCCACCAGCCTCACCCAGCCCACTGAGTTCTGGCACAATCATGCCACGCGGTTGCCAAGACTCAGGGACCACAGCAGCAGTGCTCGCATGGCTGCCGTGCTGTGCTGTGCGATCGGTGCACTGAAGCCTTCTTGTACCCACTTTTATTTAATTTAAATTTGAAAATTTAATAGGAATATAAGTTTGATATAAAATATACTTTTGGCAAATTGGCATTTAAAATAAATTTCGGATAGCGAAATATGCGTTAAATTTTGTTCCCATTCTGAAGGGAGGAACCGCGACTAAAAACATGACATTCGAAGTGATTGACTAAAAAGTTCCACGGCGAATTATCGAATTTCAGTTTTCAGTTGAACGCTTATTTTATGTTATTTTCTCTATTCGGAAATTTCGTCACTTGAGAAACGTAGCTATTGTATTTTTGCTGTGCTCTGCTTTACTTGCAATCACGTCTTATTTTACAGTTTCCCTCGAAATTTTACCTTCTTCGCAAATTCAAAAATGTTCACCTTTCGCAAAACATAAGCAAATTTTAAGGTCGGAAGTAAGCCATCGGCAATTAGTTAAAATTCTTCACTATGAAGTTTTGTTCATTTTACTCAATGCGATTTTCATATCTCAACAACTTCCTCGTAAAGCGTAGAAGCACAAAACAAAGGCTGATATCAATGGCAGACACAAGCATCATACAGAAATTTTGATCGGTTTTCCGGTATTTAAATTTATTATTCAGGGTGGGCAAACGTGAACACAAATTTCATATATGAACTTAAGTTAGACTTTTTTTTCGTTTTCGGCGGTAGAAAACTGCGGGCGAATTCCTGATTAAAAACTGCGCTAAACAATATTATCAAATTATTTCTTTTTAATGCTTTCCATTTACATAGACTTAGGAAATACGGCTCACCAAAAGCTATCTGGGACAGAACATGAATTAACTAATAAGATGAAAATGTGATGGCAATCTTTTACATATACTTTCATGAAATTACCTTCACTAATAGTTTAATGAGAACAAATGAGATACGATAACAAAGGCGCGCAAATTGATCATTTTTTAGTTAAACATAACCTGCTTTAACTATTAACTTGACATTTATTGACTGAAATGATCATACACGACACTTGGCCACCGTTCAAGAAATAAAAATTTTTTTTCATCCTCGCGGTCTTTAACGCCAAGCTCGCCAAATTGCCGGGAACGCAAGACAAGTAACGCGAAGATCAAGAACGTGACCTTGTTCTGCTCTGACCTCAACCTAACGAAGGGTTGCATTATCTAATGCAAAATTGACATGAATTTTACACGTGTGTGACGCACCGTGTATACGATAAACGGTTAAAGGGCGCGAAACGCTTCTAGCAGTGTCTTTTTATGTCGAATTATTACAATTATTATAATAATTTTATTATTATTATTTCAATATTATTATCATTATTATTGTTATAGATGAAATGGTAGTTGATCATTTCAGATTGATTTCTTAACTAACGATTTTATTTTAAATTTAAATCAAACAATGTATTCAAAAGGCCGAAGTAATCTTGTTTCTTGAAGAACGTATACATGAAACACACTAACAAATTACTGTAAATTAAACTAAGCTCATATGTTAAATTCTTACATGGTAGTTAATAACAGCTTGAAGGTATAGAAAACATTGGTACTACAAAATCATTGGTGATTTATCGCACCCTCGATCTCTTGAGCACGCACGATACGCATGCGCGCGCCCGGTCGCTCACTCCGTCGACCGTCGAAGAATCATCGAAGAATCGACGATTTTATACAGAGTATTTTTAGGGTGGTGGCTCGCTCGCGTCACTTCAGTCTGGGAGATAATATCATTCGCATTTCTTTTGACGCGTCGCAGGCAAAATATGGAGAGCTGAAAGAAACGACGCATATTGTTCTTCAATAATCGTTATAAGATTCTGGTCGCTAAATCAGGTTAAATGAAGGTATAATATATTCCTTTAAATAAACTTTTCCGTTATCCAGATGAGAAATGCTTTGATTGTTCACAATAAAAATAATTATTTATATGAAGATCTTTTCATATGTTGCGAGACAGCTTCGGGGAGACATTTTCATTACTGGCATGTTGTTACATACGTTTTTAATTAGCTTGACATAAAATAATCTAATATAATAATTTACTAAATAACATTATTATTAATTACATATCACGATTCACTGAGTATCACGATAGACACAACAACGTGATTCATCTGCAAGGCGAATTAAATAATTCATATATATTCACATATGAACAGTTCACAAATAGCAATGTCCACTTATTATCAACAATCACTAACTAGCATGAAATACACCCAGTAAATAATGTAATTCACTAAATTCCACGATTCACTAGTCGGTATAGCTCACTAATTGTGCGACGCATTCCATAACTACTCCAAATGCTGTCATTTTAAAATGCTTGAATCGATACAGGACATTTTCCACTAATTGAAATAAATCGCTAGAAGGAACGATTCAACGAATGACATGAATCACAGAGAAGAATTATATTTTATTATACACGATTCGTCAAATTTAATTATTCGTCAATGATTTGAAAGCTTTCACCTGTACATTCGCGTCTGCAAGTTCAGCTTGACGAAACACCGTATTATTGTTGTAGCAATTTTTAATGCTTTTTTTTTCAATTTCAACATGAATTTTTAGAAGTAATGTACTACTTCTACGTAAGGCCAAACAAAAATTTAAATAATTCGAGGGGAACCCTATTTGGATTTTACAAACTGGCCAACAGGCATTTAATAATATGCTGTATGCGAAACAGGTCAAACAATACATTTCTGTTCAACGGCTTATTGCAACAAATGACGTTCGAACCTCCGATTCGTGCTCATTTCCTATTAGGAATCCACTTTATGCACGGCGTAGCGGCCAAAGTCTCGGCGTCTCGAGGGATAAAGTTTCCGGAACGAGAAGTCGTCAAAATTGGAGGACACTTTCCGGCTCAAGTCTTTAATTCCAAGGAATTTACTGCCATCTCAAGAGGGTCGTAAGAGAAATTCGAACCCCGGAGATTTGTTACACCTGGGAACTGAACAGTCCAAAGCTAATAGAGTACAACCATACTACGCTTTTTAGTACATTGTTATCGTTACCAAAAATACGTATGTTCTTGAACGAAAAAAAAGTGTTTGCTATCAACGATTTATATCGGAACGAAGTATTAGTATTTAGACTAAAAATGGGAATTAATATGAACAATATTAATATGATAGTGCAAATATTGGATGATACTAAATTGGTATAAAAATGGAGAGAATAAGAAGAGAATTTTATTGCTACAATAAATATTTAGGTGAACAAAGTTTTCGAGAAAAACCATAGGCATTGGAATGGACTATGTGCAGAAAGAAAATAATAAATGTTGCGTAGCAAAGATATACAGTAACAAGCAAAAGGTTGTCTGGGCCCATTCAATGAATAAATGTAAAAAACGCCTTCGGTGACCCCATAAATTTGACTGTGATCGTACGACCGGCAATTTGATTAGTAAAAGTAATGATGAATTGACGTGATGGATAAAATGACATATATAGAAGCAATTTCATATGCGAAAAAATGGGCCGTATGTTCGCGTTAGCCCAAACCACAAAACACTTGTATTGGCTTCGAATTCTATCAATTAATTTCATATTTCAGAACCTAACTTCTTATCCTTTCTGATGTGCAAATGAACAAAAATTTAGGAATAACAACAATCAGGCAGTATAATATGAAACGAATGCTAATATATGGTTGACTTGACGTATAAAAACTAAATACCTCTGTGGTGGAATCACGGACATCGTAATCACATAGTAATAGTAATATTAATAGTGGTTTCAGCGTTTATTAGGCCGCAGGCCTGTCGTCGATTCTTAACATCGCAGAACATTCACAGCTTGTTGCGGTCTCGAACACGCAACTCACTGCTCCAATTCTGCTTTGCTTAACCGGCCGGCCTCCTCACCGATTCTGACCAGAAACTGGCGCACAGAGCTGGGACCATGTCTGGTTGCTGACCTGAAACAAGCAGAGAAATTATGAGCAACCTTTCGTGTTCCCTTGCAAGGTATTGGGACAAACGAAGGATAATGGGACAGAAGTAAAGTTTGATTCAGAGATGTGTTTTAGGAAAAACTATTGGTGCTCGTAAAAAATGAGGTATTTGAATAACAATAATTTAAAGGCAAAGGCGAAGCGCAATAAACTCATTTTTTTACTCTTAAATTCTGGGTGAACTTGCGAGTTAAGTAGATTAATGATATAAGTACCTGAAAAAATATTACGTACTAGGACAAATGAAATGTGCGTAGTTGTAGAAAAACGGAAAATATCGGACCAACCCGGTGACTCAACATTACAGGAAATTGGAAAAAAGGAAAAGGAACGGACGAATGTTATTTGGACAAGTAAGATAATTTGTGACAAACAACAGACTCGAAACAAAAAAAACTATTCAAGCCTATGTTTTAAAGGCTGTTATTGGCGAGTTGATTTTGTCAAAAAATATTTTCGAAACATTATATCTACGCCGTATAATTTGTTCTGCGCCACTTAATTTATGGGTTCTCTAAATGTCTTAGGAGAATTTTAGTTTTTTTTGTCTGACAGAAATTCTTGAGAATAAATGCACACCGTAGAAATAAGAAATCTTAATTAGTGATAAACGCATCACTTAATCCATACTGAAAAATATAAAAAAATCATGAAGTCATAAGGTTTTAAATTTTTTTCTGTTCATAATCACTTTTGAACAAAGTCAAACTTGCGTCTGCAAGGAGCCTCGAAATGCGGCCGTTTCCTCGGAGCAGAGGCAGGTTATTACGAGCTGGCAAATTGGATGACATCCTAGCGAGCGGCTGACAAGCAGCGCAACGGCATGGGTCGGAGTTCGCTCGACAGATGCAGTTTTGTTAAAGAGTTAATTTTTCCTGTGAACCGTTTTCATTTAGAAGATTACACATTTGTACACCTTTAATAGTTGTTACGTTCAGATGCAATCGAAAACAGTCAGTAGGTCAGAGTTCGGAGTCAGAGGGTCGGAGTTCGCTCAACAGTTTTGTTAACAGTCGTTACGTTGAGATGCAATCGAAAACAGTCAGACCAAAATTGCATTATTATGCGATAACCGTCACAAGTTAACAAGTCTAATTTTCTGTAATTTATGATTCTTAAATATTTTCATTTGATAGTGATTCTTTTGAGATTAGGTTCACCAGGATAAATGACTTGGTTATACCAAATAAACTTCGGTCGGGCCGGCAAGCCAGTGGATGAGAATTCTTCTCGCTTCAGTGCAACCTACAGCAATTTATTCTCCTACACATATGGGTCTACACTGGGCACACGAATCTTAAAAATTTAATATTCACAATTTCCTGAGAACATATTTTATAATAAGTTTTTGAAATAAAAATTAGGGCAATATCAAACATTTGGCAATCAGATTAGGGAAGCTTGCTCAAATTATATGAATAAATATTATTCTATTTCTTTAGTAGATTAATTTCGTTTAGCTTATTTTTAATCTAAACGGGCAATAATAAACGATTATATCATTAAATGGTTCTTAGGTTTTCTATGCTCATGATTAGCATGAGCATTCTTTTTCTGAAAATCATATATTATAATAAAATTAATTTTAATTAATTTGGGATCTACATAATTATTTTCCCATTACATATTGCGTATTAAAGAGTAGCAGCTTCCCCGATCGTAGGCTGCTGCTGCTCCAATGCGACACAAACTTAAATAAACTTATTTAAGTTATTTTTAATCTTAAGCTTCATTACATATTCTGAGTCATGTCAGGATTGAATTTTAGAAGCTTTCATAAATGTAATTCATGAAACACGTGTCTCAAATGTAGGTAGCAAACGCGTTTTTACGTCGGAGAACTTAACCTGAAGTTTATTTTTTACAGTAGTCCTGTTTATTTTTTACAGTAGTCCTAAAACTGTTTGAACGGAACATGTTGTGAAAAGAACTCAAGTGCTCATGGCTCTATTGTTATACGACAAGCAAATAAAGTGCAGACAGACCGAAGGTAAGTTCTTTAGAAAAAATAATTCCTAGGTCTTTAGAAACAAATTCTTGCTCACTGATGCTTACTTAATCATAATTTTCTGGTAATTGCAAATATATTTCCGGTTATACAGTTTTAATTTTCGATGTGATGATCAGATGTCGTCGTCACCTAAAGCAGCGGGTACGTCATCAGGAGGTCAGAACACTTGTCAACAGCTCGTACCCAGCATGTACCCGACGTGCTTTCCTCCGTGGCCCATGATGCCGACAACAACTTCAGGAGGGCCAGTTGCAACTTGGCCTCCTCCGCCGTTCTCGGCTATAAGCCCATGGGTAAATCCTCATATGCAGGGTTTGCAAGTGCAGCCTAAGTCTCAACCTGACCACTATACAGTTGACTCCATGCGTCGTATCTACAGCAACGAAGATGCAAGCATTGAAATTGAGCGGGTCAAAGTGCAGAGGCGCCAGCAAACTGTCCAGATGCATCCTGAGTCTCCGGTATTGGCTTTCCAGTATTTCCCACAACATTTTCCCCAGATGATGGGAAGTACAACCGGAATATTCCCTGGTTTTGAGCCAGTTCCGGTTCCGATAATTCGGCCGCCGCCTCGGAAACACCGAAAGAACCAGTTAAGTAAGCAATTGGTACCTTCACAGGCTGTTGTCCCTACCTCATTCCCTCAACCAGGCTATCCTTATCCTGCACCTTATTTCCCATGCATACCGTGCCCGTATCCTTACCCATATCCATATTTTGGTTATCCTGCTCTTCAAACCCATTCCACTCCTGAACCATCAACGTCCGTGAGTGTCAGTGACACAAAGAAAATTCAAAACGACTCAATTCAGAAACGATCACTTCCTGCTCACCCTTCTACAAAACGACTTGAATCCGGTACTCCGCGAGTTGTGAGTGATTCGATTTCAACAAACGCAGACCGCCCAGTATCGCCGAATGCCCCGTCCCAAGTATCAGTGACAAATGAGTCTCTCAGTACTGACATTGCGCCTTCCGACAGCGTTTCGATGGTAGGTTATAAAAAGGGTAACGATAGAAAAGTGCAGGACATGGACAAGGACTCTAACTGGATGCTTGAAATGCAAAAGCATTTGGCCAGCATAGACGCCTTGTCGGAAGATGGCGATCGCTCGTCTTTTACCACCGCGCATTCGGAAGCGCCAACCCCACCAGTTCGAAGACAGCGTTTCAAGAAAAGTTTGAAACAGGTAAGCATAGATGACATTAGTGAAACCACAATCGACACATCCATCCCAGAAAAATCAAGTACCAACCTTAAAACCGCTTTCGTGGATCTGGAGACTTCGGTGGATGCCTTCCGAACAGAGGTTTCTTCCGAAGTGAATGTAGTGCCTGCAGCACTACCGCCAATCGACCCCAAAACAAAACCCGAAGATGAAGTGGGAAGGAGCTCTAGTGTGGTTTCATATCATTCAGCAAGGAACGTTCCTGACGTTATTGACGATATGAGAGATACAACTGAAAGTTTGATCGCTACTGACGGTCAGCTTGGAGGCGGGGTGAGTTTATATGATTTCATGACAATTCCAAATTCCAACTGAGAATGAGTTAGGAACTTAAGGTATTCATGTTTATTCAGATTCATTTGAGACGTTCTGGACATTTTACATGTAAAAATCCCAGAACTAATTCCGTAATTTCACCACAGGAAGATGGAGTGTCACTCGCACACAATGATGAGAAGGATGATCACGAGAGTTCTGACTGCCGTCAGTGGGTGCTACTGAAGCAAGAAGAAGTTCCTGACGTGACAAGCGTTTGGCTCACCGACGTCAGGTGTGACGGAATGAAATTTTCTTATTAATAAGCGACATTTTCTTATATATTCATACAAATGAATATTTTCCCGTTTATATAAAATTAAAGATGACCGAAATGGATCAATTAATGAACTTACTTCTATCCGACTCACGTAACTTTCTTACAAAAAAAATTCGTACCGAAAGTTACTTTCGTAACTTTCGGACTTTTCGTAAGTTAATTATGTATAAAAAATTTGTTAAGATTCTGTAGCATGGGGAAAGTGTAAGAGAGATAATTATCTAACACTAAGCAGTTTTTATTCATACCTAAATTCGTATGGCACAATTTCGTTTGTGCCGAACAGCGTGTGGCGAGCGCGACTGGTTGTATCACTCGACCGTGGTCAGGGTTTGGACCAGCATGATTGGGCCACCTTCCACCTGCTTATTCAACATCCGCTTCCCCTGCACCTCAAACTATCTCTGCTACACGCTCCTCGAATCTGTGCAGCCAATACCGACATCGGCGCCGCGCAGGTACATGATTTCCAAGCTCAGCTTCGAACAGTGAGTACCAACATATACCAAAAATAAATGCTCCATAACCCTCTACCGCCTGACATGAGTAACCGGAGCAATATTGTCACAAAACTACTTCCCAGAAAGGCTGCGTTGCTAGTGAGCGCAAAATGACTTGCACTGATGGTTGCCGCCACGTACGACGACTTTACAATGTTCTCTGTTGCGTACAAACATCCTCAGTTTGCTACACTCAATAGTTTACGTATAATTCAAGTTGGAAGTTTAGTGACATAAGGCGGTAGAGTGAGAGTGACATAAGGCCTTGACATAAGGCCGGAGAGTGACATAGGGCGGTAGAGTGTTAACATGTAGTAACAGTAGAGGAAGATTTTTAATTGTTCTTGATTTATCAAGCAACGATATTAATAGCCTCTGCAAACTTTGGCGCGGCATAAAGCAAAGTTGATGTTTTTTTTTATAAAATTCGCACTGATATCGCAATGAACGGCATTTGTTATATTTTAGCCAGCCTACGACACTCTACGTTATTATCATTGAACAACTTAGTTTCACTTGTACAATTTGTGACAACTTGAACGCTTCTATTTTTAAACGCATAAAATTAGAAATAAACACGTTGTAAATAGTGTTAATTAGTTCAAACAATCTACAAATGAACACGCTAACAAAAGTTTAGAAACACATATTGGATTAAATATATATCGATGCGATAACACCTTATGTAGCTCAAGGCAGGTCACCATAACCGTCACTAAAGCATCAATTATTTATTGGCGAGTATAGCCTACAGAAAACTATGAAACAGAAATAGTAGGCCTATTTAACATTTATTAAAATATGAACCAAAAGTTTTTGGCCTACGTACCCTATATCGTGGCCCCCATGGACAGGTTCGAGCGGCGCTCCTGCAGTTGGCGCGGCACGCGCAGGTGCTGCTGCAGCGAGAGGATTTGCGACCTCTTGGCTGGCGGACCATCGTGGCCCACGGCAACCAGCCCTGGGTGCCTGTCAAGGTGAGGTCTTACTCACCTACACTGGTCGAAAAAATATAACTCAGTACTCACTGCAGTGAGTGATAGAGAGCGCATTTTCTCGTCGACGAAAACGTGAAATCACGGACGGACAGACAGACGGACAGACGGACATGGCGAGCACAATAGTACATTTATTTCATAAATGAGAAATTGCGCTAAAAACTGTAAAAAAACGGTCAAAAAACGGTCTCACCTGCGTTCTAGTGGCCGGCCGTTTATAAACCGTTTATCCGTTTTTTCAGATGTTGTACGGGTTTTTAGTGTTAAATTTTATTAAAAACGGCCATACGGTGTTTCTTTTTCATGTGCCGCCACTAGAACGCTGGTGAGACCGTTTAACGGTGATTTTTCTAACATGTATAGCAACTGGCATCTGTTTACAAGATCACTCGATGACCAATTTGGATAATATAGCATTCATACCCAGGAAATTAAGGTCTGCTCATATCCATCACATCCACCGGCGTCTACGTATACTGTATACATGGTTGCACAATGGCAGTTATTATGATGAGACGCACATATCAGAGAAATTGAGGTCCACCAACATCCATTACACCCACTGGCATCGGCTTATATGGTCACTGGATGATCAGAATGTATGGTGTGACGTTCATACCCGAGAAATTGAGGATGCCCAAGTTCATGAACGGTTGAGTGTCCGACTTCATGTTTGTAATGAAAATATTGTTTAAAGACTGTCGTTAATAGTCCGCGTTTCCACAATTCGAGTAGGAGTTAAAAAAATATTCATATAAATTTAAATTTTGCTAACTATTCAATTAGACTGATTAAGTCCCGTGCTGCATGAACGCTTCCAAACAGAAGATTTTTTTAAATTATTGTAATACGTAGAAGGTCGAGACAAAATTTATCATTCATTTTATAATTTGGATTCAGCGTGTTAATATAATTGTCTGCGCAATTTTTTCATGTAAACTCATGGCAAAAATATAAATATCTCTTGAAAATGCTTTCTCAAAATGCGAATAATACGCTTCAACTTATTTTCAAAGTGTAAATATTTATTTCTATTTTTCAGGGAGGTCTCGAGATTTTACGATTACTTGGTTTCCGTCAGCGTGAAGATGGAATTTTGAAGTACTCTCGAAGATTGTCACTCGACGCGTCTCACCTTGCAAGACTCACGCTAGATTTGCTGTTGTTCGCCGATGAGCTCAGACTTTACCTCACAGGAGGTCATCTGCACCCCACGAACATATCTGACCTCTTCTGCCCCATGACCTCCTTGCCTGCATCTCCCCAACTATTGGGCCTTCGTATGAACCCAGGCCCGACATCTGAGCATGATTCATCGACAGACATGAAATCAGCAGAAACTACACCGGTTTTGGCTAGAAAAGATAATTATGAAGAGTTGAATGATCTGAATGCTAAGGAGCATTCGGGGAAAGTTAGCTATAATGACCAGCTCATTCAACGAACTTCGTCTGAGGAAGAAGTTACTTTGCACGAAAATGATATAAGCAAAGACATCCCAAACCATGAAGACAAAAACGAAGATGCCACATCTAAAACCGATCAAAGATTATCAGCTGCTTCATCACATGATGGCGTGTCCACAGTCGCGTCCGATGCAGTGTCTATTAGCACAGACATGGCGAGCCTACCCGAGCTTCAAACGGCGTCTAGAACTTCTTCTAGAGTGGGAAACTTTGAAAATAAACCAAATTTCACTGCTGGCTCTCAAACACTTCCATTGAAATCAGACGGAGATGGGATCAAGGAATCTAATCCCCCTCGTGTCAAGAGGGACGACCATATTTATGAAGAAATTGGGGATATTCGAGCGCAAGTTCAGAAATTGCGTACTAGTGTTAGTGTGCCGAATCTGCCTCCTCCATTGCCGCCTAAAACACGTTCCGCGGATGGAGAGGGTAGCAGCACCTACTCCAGAGGTGGTTGGAGTCCAGCATCTTCATTTGGCGGCTCAACAGGCCGTAGACGAAGGAAGCGCAGGGCACCGCTCCCTCCGAGCTTCATGAGGAATGAGTTAAAGCAAGATTACTCATGCTCTCCCGATTACAAGACTCAACTGGAATCACCTGCCGCGGTGCCAAGAGAATTTCGCCAAAGCGATCGAAATCCTTTTTACGAAGAAATTGGGGAAAACAGGCCTAAGCTTCCAGTGGTGCAAGAGAACAATGACCTAGAGATCATTGGAGGCAACCCATTCTTAGATTCACGGCCAGAGCCCAGTGGTTACGTTGGAGCAAATCCGTTTTATGAAGATGTCCAACAGGTAAAAAGAAATTCTTCGTTATCTACTTCAAACACTATCTTTAAAACAGAGCCTACTGAGGATTCTTCCACTTGTACGACGAATGACGGAATACATCCTGTACCCAATATTCAGCCAAAACAAATCGCCTCACCCATTCCAACTTCGGACGGTTGTGGAGGCAGAGAAGAGATTCTAGCACAGATCAATCCTGTTGGTAACCAATCCAACTCAGTTCCACAAAATGGTCTCGATTCAAAAGAAATGGTCGGGGTGGTCGAATCAGAGCTTCATGACGTCGACTTGAATTCTACTGAAGATGACGCAGCTCAAAATATTAGCATAGGTCAAATTAGAGAAGAAAATTCAAAGACGTCAAAAAACGAAGAACAGAAACAACTCAGCGGCTCTCAGGGTGTTGTTTCTGTTGATTTGGTTACTGAGAGCACAGACTTGAGCAGTCAAGTCAAGCACAGTGGTTTAACAAGTTTCTCACCAGAACACAAGGAATCCAAGATGCTTATTCGGAAGACTGATGGAGGTGCTGTTGACTCCGAGCGTATCTCATCGACGGCCCCGGCGAGTACGAAGAATCAGGTCTCAGATGAGAGGGTTGGGGATTCGCAAATTGGAAATGAGGGTTGTCTTCCTCTCGTGAGCATCGATGAAGTTCAGAAGATTTCACAACTTCCAGCTCGTAAGATCAATCAAACGAAAGAGGGCAGACTGGAATCTTTCATCGAAAATATGAATTCGGAACCAGCCATTGTTTTTACAGTTGAAGCTCTTTCAAAATCGACGCCCGGTGTTGTTACTGGGAAATTGAATGGAAACAAAGATGAAACAAACCAAGAACATGTCTTAGTTACTGACTACTGTCTTAAAGGTATTGATGAGGCTACCGAGAAAAATGCCTCCCAAAACGCCAGGAAGACAAGTGCAAGCAATTTATCAATCGGACTGAAGTCAATCGACGACATACCTTACATCGACACAAATGATGTTTTGAGATATAAATCGGAAGAGGAGTTTAACAAAACTAAATTATTAACGACTCTGCAGCGGAATCAAGGCTCTTCAAAATCAAACTTAAAAACTTCTGGCGAATATTTTGAGAAGTCGGAAAGCACCAATTTGAACTATCCTCCTCTACATTCTCCACCTCCTCCACCACCTTCAACTTCTCCACCTGAATCCGATTACCCCGAGAGTGAGAGAGTTGTCCTCCCATATACGCGACTCGATAATGTGGCACTGGATGTCCTCGATCAGAATCATAACCCAAATTCAACCGAAAAAAATTCAATAGAGAATACGAAATCCAGTGAGCAATGTCCAGGGACATCTATGACACTCGACACAGTGGCACAAGATTCACGTGATTCATCTAAGCAATTAAATTCGCAAGCCGAAAATATAGACGAGAAAGAGCAGAGTGGATCAAGCGAAGATCTTGAACTGCGATCACCTATCGTATTTGGAAGTATTAGAGACAAAGAAACCAAAGAAGTTGCCATTTCAAGCGGCTACTACGAGATACCGGAACACCCCGAGAAGCCTCCGCTTCTCCCTGCCAAACCCAACAACTTGCGCTGTGGATCTTCTATTCAGATAGCTCCTGAAATTCCTCCAAAACTTTCTAAATTGGCCATAAATGCAAATATAGAAAAATCTGCTATCGAAGGAAATAGTAAAAAAATTTCGGACGTTTTTTCAACAAATACGTTGGCTACAGTGGTCACAGTGAGTAACAACAATGCCAATAAATTTCTGTTATTTGAACCATATTTTATTATAAACATGGATTTTGTATAAAAATTATTTTACATCACACTTGGATATAAGAATCGTTGCGAACACTTCACTTCTCATACATTATCTTAATTTTTCTAGCTAATCACAAAAATTTAAAAAATTACGACCTCTGAATCTTAATTAATATGAGAGAAGAAAGTGCAAACTCCATTCAAACCCCACGAAAAACGTCTTGTCTTGGACCACTTTATGTATAAAATTTTACTTTTTCAGCCTTCGCCGAAACGAACAGGAAAGGAACCAAGAAAGCTTCCATACGTCGATGGTAACACCAGTCCCAGTAAACCACCCCGGCGCCAGAAGTTTGCCACCCTCAGCTCGGCGGTGCCTCCTCGACCTCCAAAAAACTTCGACAAGAGCTCATCGTTTACAAAGATACAGAAATCAAAATCGAATACTCTACCTGCCTCATCTCGTATCCCGATTACGAGTGGAAGAAAACCTCACCACAAATCTGGGCGAAATTCAGCCGCTCCTTCTCTTTCCACTCCTGCGAGCCCAAAACCAACTGTAAAGCCCGTAATTTCAGGACTCGGGCAAGAAGCTAAGTTCCGCAAGTCCTGGCCTTTTCTCCTTTGCGAGTGCCTGTATACCCACGATAGCCGAGACTCTCTAAGGAGCAAACCGCATTTCTAGTTTTCACGTTGCACAAATATGAAAGAAGACCTTGGTGGTGAATAAAAGGATTTAGTAAATATTCCTTCATAAATTTAAAACGCAGAATTCGCGGAACTGCAAGATAGATAACAATAGATTATTTTACAATATGACTACAGATGAAATAGGCTAATGAATCAATATATAAGCTGTTAGGCTGATAGCTTCTCTGCAAATGAATCTAAAAAAATTTTGGCAATTCCCTACATGCGTGAAGTATTCCACTCTTTGAAATACATTATTCAAAAGCTATCGTCTGTCTTAAATTTCTATATTTGTATCCTAGTCTCACATTCTCACTGTAATAAACTTAATTTTACACATAATGGCATAACCACTTCGATAGAGAAGCATGTAGGTATATGACCACCAAGCAACAACTCGCTGCCATGGTTGAGGTAAAAATCGGAGCTTTCAATTCAAACCTCCAGCAGTCCCTCTGTTCCTCTTTCTCTTCTTACTCCGTAGTTATTTTAGAACATATATTACGATAATATCCCAAATAAATCCTAACAGTTGTCTAAAGTCTCAAGAAAGACAAGACTGTCATGTTGGCGCGTAGCACCTTAAATATCTGGGATGATTATCACAAAATCAGGAATCTAAAAATAGATAACTCCCCATATGTGGTTCATGCTGGCAATAAATTTATAAGAACACCTTTAATTTTTTATAATATTGAAAATTATTTGGATGATAGGTTTCTTGTTTAAAAAGGTGCTTATGCATGCAAATTGTTCTGCGGGACAACCTGAAAATCCTCTGTGAATGAAAATGCAATGTTTAACTGTTGGTTTCGGGAATAGTTATTTTTGAAGCAATCCAAGTAAATTTTTCTGAAGAAATGAGAAAGTTAATCGAAATCATTTTGTTACATTTGTAATCTATAGCTTGAAGCCAAGTTTCAGAAGCGTGTGCAATAATTTTTAAATTCCAATCTTCCATTTCAATCCGCTTATCCATGATGGTCCAGACTGCCATGCACAATGTAGCTTACTCAAAGCTTCCCTTATTCGATGAATAATTTAATAATTTAAGAAAATCAAGGCAAGTTTATTGAAAATATTTTGAAGTAGAAGCAAAATCTCATTGTTCAGGGAATCTGTCGTCCTTAGGCTCTATGGCTAAGCTGAATAAAATAAAAAAATCTTTTTCGCTAACGAACCGAATAGCAATGACATTAGAATGAAATTAGTGAATGTGATGGATGTAGATCATATCAATGTTTTCAAGCAATAAACATAAATTTTATGTGATAGTTTTTGGTTATTTCTAGACAGACTAGACAAAGGCCATGCAGGAGCATATGTTTAGTCTTGAAATTCCTCGTATCCTATACAAAACAACTGAAATCTTAAAACAATTTTAAATCTACCGTCCGTTGAAAAGATTTGATCAAAAGGCCAGTCTAGTCAAGAAAAATACAAGGATCGGCAAAGGCCTATCCAGGCCTATTCTTCATTGCCGAAGATTCTATACTATACTATTACTTGGTAACTTTTTATGTTCTGAAAGTCGTTGATGCCATAAGGTTGCATTTTCGCAAGGTTTATGCAAAGTTGGAGTTCTAGTCTATTATTATATCATATTTGTCGTGTTTCTTTCGAACAATAAGCCATTCTAATCTGATGACATTAATATAATAATTTTATATATTAGCCAAGAGAAGAAAGGCATCTCAAAAGTTGGAATTTTTGAAGATAAATATGAGCAAGCTAATAGGAAAAACGTCGTTTTTACAACACTTCTCATTAATTTCACTTCTTGTTTGTTTGTCTGTCTGCCACAAATCTTATAATCGAAATTTAGCACATTTTTACCTCTCCAATTGATCTGAAATTTTGCACACTTGTGTAAAGTTGGAGACAATGCACGAATCAATTGACTGAATAAATAATTTTGAAAATTTGAAAATTTTTATTTTTGATATTAAAAAATGGGAAAAAATAATTTTATCTGCTACATAAGTTATAATCGATGTTTAGCACACTTCTACCTATCCAATCGATCTGCAAATTTTGCACACTTGCGTAAAGTCGGAGACAATGCGTATATCAATTGACGGAATAGATAATTTTGAAAAGTTATAAATTTGTTTTTAATTTTAAAAATAAAATTGAAAATTTAATTTTTTTATTTCATAATAAAATTAGAAATTCATTGTACATGTGCAACACCCAAGACACTGGATTCTTTAGAAGTGTTGTCTTTAAAAATTATTTTTTTTTGTGCTGCATCTATACGGAGACAACAAGTCTCCGCTCACACCAGAGCGTTAATTGTGAGGAGCTGATGTAGCGTTTAGCGCTTATATGTCGCGTTGTTTAGCGCTTATGTCGCGTTGTTTAGCGCTTATGTCGCGTTGTTTAGCGCTTATGTCGCGTTTAGCGCTTATGTCGCGTTGTTTAGCACTGCCCAGTATCGGTCGCGTCATAGCATGTAATTACGCACAAAGAAAGTAAAATGTAACTCAGTACTCACTGCAGTGAGTGAAAGAGAGCGCATTTTCTCGTCGAGGAAAACTTGAGGTCACGGACGGACGGACGGACAGACAGACAGACAGACGGACATGGCGAGCACAATATTGCATTTTTCCATAAATGAGAAAATGCGCTAATAACGAACATAGCAGGTAATTACGAACATAGTAGATAACTACGAACATAACAGGTTATTCCGAACAACATTTCATTTGATAGCTTTGCCATTGTTAAATACACGGACAAGGTTTTTTAGCGCCTTTTCTCATTTATGGAAAAAAGGCGCTATTGTGCTCGTCATGTCCGTCCGTCTGTCCGTCCGTCTGTCTGTCCGTCCGTCCATCCGTGACCACGTTTTCGTCGACGAGAAAATGCGCTCTCTGTCACTCACTGCAGTGAGTACTGAGTTATATATATTTTTTTAGTTTGATTGGTGAAGAAGTCAATGCTCGATTTAAAAGTAACCTTAGTTTCCAGAAATAGACAGTTTTTATAATAAAATGATCATCATTGCAATATCGTTATACTTGCTCCCAAGTTTGCCCAATGGAAAAGTGTCCTCTTCAGATCACGAACATTGATGTTTTTTTGCAGCCGAGGCCGGTTCAATTTGTGTTTGAACTTGCTGACTTTGTAAATGCGATCAAGAAATCAACTTGCGATTGACTTGCGAATAAAAATAATTCAAATTTCAGGATTGACTTTAATTTCATATCTTGAATTGAGTATACGGTCACGAAATTGTTGAACACTTTGGGTCTGTTGAATAAATAAGCGAATGGAACTGTGATGAGAGTTGTCATGAAACCAGCTGTATCTATATCGGTCGCGGATTTCGCGAACACTTTTAATGGCAACATAAGTGTGATGATGTCGGATTCAGTTGATGGATAAATAGTTTGTATATTTGTTCAGTAAATTCCAAAAGCTTAGTATCGTGATCATAACTAGACTATTTAACTACAGAGAGACTATGGAGAGACTCCTGAGAGGAGAAGGACTTCGCTCTGTCCTGCCGATACAAATAAGTTACACAAGTAAATACACGTCGAAATGAACAATACAGAAAGATAATTTAATAATCCAAAATACAATAATTCAGAGACACTTATTGAAGAGCACTAATCCAAATGCACTCGTACCTGAGAATAGCGTACTGCAGCCTATAATAGCTCAGTCAGCCTCGCAGAGACACCAGAGACAAAGTGCTCTAACTTGACTGGCTAGGCCTTACAACAGGTACTATTCCGACAAGTAGTGGGGATAACCTTCTTACAATAAGAAAAAATCTTCTAGAATAACGCAGCTACAAATTTCTTCAACTATGAATAACCTCCAATCATCTCAGGAGTTCACTCTGGACCGTAGTAACTGGTCGAGGAGATGAGCATCTGCCACGCACTCCAGTGAGAGCGAAGCTCGGGCTCACATGTCGCCCCAACAGATTGTGGTCTCAGCAGGTGCCCACACAGTCTGCCTATCCTCATCCGCAGCCGCCCCAAGATGTTGAAAACTAAGGTGCAGTTAAGGCGGGGATAGGATTACTTGCAAAACTCTTTGGACACAACCCTTCGAAGACTGTTACGTCACCCTGAGATGAACTCAATCAAGTCTTTCGACAGCACTATGAAAGCTATCGGTGCAGAAATCGATAGAGCATTGAAAACGGCTCTTGACGCTACACGTAGAGGATTGGAGCTGAACGAAAGGCGAAAAACGATCAAAGGTTATAAAAAGAGCTTAGGAAATAAAATTCGTTAGCTTTTGACGACCGAAACCCTTACCAGATTCTGCCTCGCTCTGAGAGGCAAGATCCTCACGGAAGTGTGTAGCAACAATGGATGTAGTCGATGGAGAATGTTCTCACGGAGCTCGACAACCACTTGGAAGCGATCCCTCCTGGGATCGAGCTTAGGTCTGCGATCGCTTTGCTGTCTCAGACCTAAGCTCGATTCCAGGAGGGATATCCGAGACCGATATAAAGCCATACAGCTGGTATCATGACTACGCTCATCACAGTTCCATTCGCTTATTTATTCAACAGACCCGAAGTGTCCAATAATAATAGGCTTCTCAATTTTAAGATATGAAATTAAAGTCAATCCTGAAATTTGAATTATTTTATTTATTGATCGCAAGTTGATTTTTTGATCGCATTTACAAAGGCAGCAAGTTCAAACAAGAATTGAACCTGCCTTGGCTGCAAAAAACATCAATGTTCGTGATCTGAAGAGGACACTTTTCCAATGGGCAAACTAGGGAGCAAGTATAACTATATTGCAATGATGATCACTTTATTATCAAATATGTCTATTTCTGGAAACTAACGTTACCTTGAAATCGAGCATTGACTTCTTCACCAATCAAATTAAAAAAAAAAACCTTGTCCATGTATATAACAATGGCTAAGCTATCAAAAGAAATGTTGTTCGTAATAACCTGTTATGTTCGTAATTATCTACTATGTTCGTAATTACCTGCTATGTTCGTTATTATTTTCTTTGTGTGTAGTTACTGTATATGCTATGATGCGACCAATACTGGGCAGTGCTAAACAACGCGAGATAAGCGCTAAACGCGACATCAGCTCCTTACAATTAACGCTCTGGCATGAGCGGAGACTTGTTGTCTCCGTATAGATGCAGCACAAAAAAAAACTTTTTAAAGACAACACTTCTAAAGAATCCAGTGTCTACGGTGTTACACATGTACAATGAATTTCTAATTTTATTATGAAATTTTAAAAAATCGAATATTTCATTTTATTTAAATATTGGAACAAAAATTGAAAATTTTCAACATTATTTATTTTGTCAATTGAAACATGCGTTGCCTCCGACTTTACGCAAGTGTGCAAAATTTCAGATCGATTGGACAGGTAGAAGTGTGTTAAATATTGATTATAAGTTATGTAGCAGACAATTTTTTTCCATTTTTTATCATAAATAAATTTTTTTACATTTTCAAAATGATTTATTCTGTCAATTGACTTATGCATTGTCTCCAACTTTACACAAGTGTGCAAAATTCACGAGAATTATTCTCCACCTGAAAAATTTTCTTTAATTGATCACATTTAATTGATTGTCTACCGTCCTGTAAGTCTCACAAGTGTTGTGTGTAAGGTGATGGAATCGGTTATGAGGGATGGGATTATAGATCACTTGACTGTTAACCATCTTCTATCAGACTGTCAGCATGGCTTTATTGCTGGCAGATCATGCACCACTAATCTCCTGTCTACCTTGAATAATTGGACTCGCCTGCTGGATGAAAGGGTGCCAGTAGATACACTGTACCTCGATTTTGCCAAGGCATTTGACAGTGTTCCGCATGAGCGACTGTTACGTAAAGTGAATTTTTTTGGGAATCGAGGGAAATGTACTCCAATGGATCAGGAATTTCCTAGTAGGCAGAAGACAACGTGTCAGCATTAACGGAACCGTGCAGAAGACAACGTGTCAGCATTAACGGAACCGTATCAGACTGGGTAACTGTGCGCAGTGGCGTACCGCAAGGAAGCGTTCTTGGACCTGTTTTGTTCGTCGCTTTTATAAACCATCTACCAGAAGTAGTGTCAAGCGTGTGCTCCATGTATGCCGATGACACAAAAGTTTATAATACAGTTAAGGATGTGTCAAATAAAATGCAACTGCAAAATGATCTTGATAGTTTAGTTGACTGGGCTGATGCGTGGCAGCTGCGTTTCAATGCTGACAAGTGTAAAGTACTTCACCTCGGCAAGAACAACGAACAGCAAGCTTACAGCATGAGAAGACACCGTTGCAACGAGAGGGTTATGATTGAGAAGTCTTGCGTGGAAAAAGATCTTGGAGTTTGTGTCGACAAGGAGCTAAAATTTTATAGGCATATTGAAACGCAAGTTAATACATCTACTATACTATACTATACTATACTATACTATACTATACTATACTATACTATACTATACTATACTATACTATACTATACTATACAGTACATTAACCGTGTCAGCCCAGACAGATCTATCAAGTAAAAGTATTATTTATTATCTACCTGCCTGTACAAGAAATGTTCATGTCGGAAGTGAAGATGGAAATGTATCACTAACCAAACTAAATCAATTGAAGCGAGCAAGAGCAATAATTGAAACCACACGAGACCGACGTCCATGTAATCCACATGTGGATGGTAAAATACTTCATTCATGTCCATGAATCCAGCAGTATTCACTGTGACGGTGAACTCGCTTCCCACAAAAAATGAGGAACAATTATCGAGAAATGACAAACTTCCGCAATTATAGATTAAGTTATCAAATGGATAAGGCTTAAAAAATTATAGTTTAGAAAATCGTCATGCTCTTATGTTGCCGATGCAATTGATATTGACGACATTGTAAGCCAGTTAACCTGTGAGCATCTAGGCACGAATTACGAATAATAATCAGCTCCTCAGGACAGTTACTACACGCAGCACTTATTTTGTATAATTGAAAGAAATAAATTTAACTCAGGTGACTATCTAGGAAGATTCCGACGCGACACATGATTTAGTATTTTACATCATGAGCGTATATTTTTACCGACCGCTGTCAGTCACTCAGTCCGTAAACACCCGGCTATTGGGTGCGGATAACGGTACTTCCTTACCAGCTGCTTTCACTTCACGTCTGTCTTCCTGTGGTCGACCCTGTCTTATTCGCTGCTGCGGCTGCGTTGGGTCCTTTTCTAACGTAAGCATGCGTTATATGTTGCGTAATTTTGTACGACTAATTCTAATTTTCTAAATTTTGTCACATTAACCGATTATGATCGTTGTGTACCAATTAATATTGTTTGTTTTGCTGTGTAATTTCACACTTAAAACTAAGTAGGTAGGAGTTCTTGTAAATGTAATTTTGTCTTTCAGCTCCTAACTCCTTGTACCGTTTGTACGTATAAGTTTTATTTGTTATTTATCTCAATTTGAGTTTATTACTATCTCATTATTCAATCCTTGTTACTGGACAGCCTGACCGGTGATGCAAAAAGTCAGAATTGCATACACTCCTGAGTCTTGAAATTACACATGAAATATTTTTAAACTTGGTTAATTGTATTTGTATGTGTACCTACCTAAAGGCAATTGGCAAAGGGAAAGGCTAATCTGAAATCTACATGAGACTTTACATTGGTTGTTGACAAAAGATTATTTTAGATATTGGAAGAAGAACATAGATAAAATTCTCTTGACTCTGTCACATGAATAAATGCTAACAACATTTTTTGGTAATTACTTTCTAGATACACAGTATAAATAACACAGACAAGCCAAGGGATGAAGAGAAAACTTAGCCACATCAAAAGCTTAGAATTGGACTGGAGCCAGCCTTGAATCAGACAAAAATGCCATGAATCTGGCGGCTCTGGCCAATTTTACCTGTTCCAATGGCTTTTACTCTACACTCAGGATGATGTATGTTTTTGGTGAATTTTCCCGCACATTTTCACTTTTTTTAAGCTATTGCTGTGCACAGTTGGCGCAATGTAATGAAAATTGATTCTCTTCACGCACGTGTTTGCGCAATCCCGGCCATCAATTCTACGTCGCGCTGCCGCGCACGAGCAGTTTGTGGAGGAACGGACGTAATATTCACATTACTCAGTACAGTATGCCTGCATTTGCCTTTAATTATCTTTCAATAATATATGATTTTTCTTGATATGGAAATTTGGTGAATGAGAAATCTAGAACTTTATTTTAGAAGAAATTTTCTCCAAAGTCATATGGCAACAGTAAACACCGTCTGTTTACATTTTGTATGTATGATAGCCGCAGTTTACGATTACCGTACGTTCCGTATCCGACAAGGCGGACAAGCGGAAGAGTCAGAAGTAACCCGGACATGTCTTACATTTTATTATTGTCAGTTCAACTCGCGTAGTTAATATACTCGTGTATATTGTCGACTAAAATAGTAGAACTATTTTAGCTTTCTAAAGCACGGCGCATTTTTTACCAGCATAGTACGGCGCACCGCGCAGGTCGTTAAAATGACAAAATAAATTCCCGCGCACCTGGCACATCTTCCTGACCATGGCTTTTACTCAACTTTTTCAGTAAAAAAAAAAAGAAAAATGGCCTATTTTACCTGTGATTTTTAAAATCACTCATGATGAAATGATTATTTTTACCAGCAATTCTAGAAAAGTTCTGTCCAATTACTCCAATATTCCTAATGTAATAATACCTATAAGTAGACCACCACTATTTCATGGGTGCTAGCTTTATCATTAATAAGATATGCAGCTCTTGAATAAATGAGGAAATTAGAAATTAACTGATTATAAAAAATCTCTGGTTTGCCACTTTGGTTGCAAGATTTTTGATTGATAAATTATCTTCTACTTAATTGTAAAAACTGTACAATCAGGGCTGCAAGATTCTAAATGGATAAAAAATTTGTCTCCTTGTAGGTGTAGCTGCAAAATTTTGAAGACAAGTAGGAAAATTTAATCTAGGCCAGTAAGAGCTGCAATTTCTTGGAAAGCTAGCAAAAAAACACCTATAAATGAGATGAAATGCCTTTGATTGCAATCCTTACCAGAAGAAATAGGATGTTAGAGTTATTAATGTGCCTGTTCAAACTTCATCACAAAATTTTGAAGTAGAAAAATTGCCAGTAATTCTGCAGAATTCCTAAAATATTAATTTAAATATATTTGAACTTGGTCAAGCAACAGGCAATCCCAATTAGGGAAGAAAATCTATACAAAGTTTGATGGGGGAAATGAATCTCACCACCAAAAGCAATAGCTGTCAATCAAATGTCAACAGCTATTAATCAAATGTCAACAGCTATCAATCAAATGTCAACAGCTGTTAATCAAATGTTGACAGCTGTTAATCAAATGTCAACAGCTGTTAATCAAATGTTGACAGCTGTTGATCAAATGTTGACAGCTGTTGATCAAATGTTGACAGCTGTTGATCAAATGTTGTCAGCTGTTGATCAAATGTTGACAGCTGTTAATCAAATGTTGACAGCTGTTAATCAAATGTTGACAGCTGTTAAATAAATGTCGAAAGCTGTTAATCAAATGTTGACAGCTTTTAATCAAATGTTTCTGCTGTTAATCAAATGTCAACAGCTGTTAATCAAATGTTGACAGCTGTTAATCAGATGTTAACAGCTGTTAATCAGATGTTGACAGCTGTTAAACAAATGTTGACAAATTTCAATCACATGTTGACAACTGTGCTCATATCAACAAAGCTATCATGAACCCTACATCCTAGCAACCATTTCTTAGGTCTAGAATTATTATTGTTCTCATTATTCACTGCATGCACCTCCTGCGGTCTTTCAGATTTTCAACTATTTTCTAAATAGTTGACTGACAACTGGTGAATATCTAAAATGCAACAATTTCAATCCAAATGTGTTGGCTAGATCTTCTGAAGGCATAAATTTTGCTACTGATGCATCACCAAAGATCTTGTGACATTCACCCACTTTCTGCACAGTGGAGCAGGTCAACATCGAAGTTTTACATAGGCAGTAAAGACTGTACATATTAAATGTACCAAAACTTTTTAAATAGGAAGGAAGTTAAGCAAACTTTTGGAGAATCAATCAATGTTGTGGCAAGACATAGGATATTCCTCCCAAACCCATTGTTGTATGCAAAGCCTAATTCTGTCACAAGTAAGAAAATTATGTCTGTCAGAGATAGAAATTTCCAGTTAGGCTTGCAATCAGTTTTATCCAATTTTATGGCCCTTGCCTATATTATTTCATAACAAAATTAGAAAAATAGCACATACTATCTGTCAGCAAATTTTGTAAAGCTTCTCATTACATTAAGGGTTTTTACTAATGGTTTTGGAAAATTTTTCCAATTGGAGAGCAGCAAGATTTTTGTAGAAATTCATATAAATTACCATCTTTTAATTTTATTCCAAGCTGTGATATTTTTTCAGCTGTCAAAGAAAAGTGTTTTGGTGATTTTTTTTCAGCAAATTTTGTGTAGAAACTGCATTTTTAGAGACACACAAAAAAATAATACTAACAAATCTGACATGCCAAATCAAATCTTATTTGCACTTCTGTCAATAATGTGTAAGCATAAGGTGCCACTTTCTGTTGTTACCTTTTTTGTACTGCTGTACTAGAATAAGAAAAAAAAAACGAATTTATGTCTACTATATTGATGTGTCTACAATTGCTTGCAACATAGTTTTGTTCAAATTTTGGTTTTGGTCCCTCAACCTATTGCTAATTGTAGTAAGATTCATTTGGCTGGAAACTTGTAAATTTTGACTACAATGCACTATACATTGATTATAATTCTCATTGAAATACTTTGTTTTTTATATCAAAATCTGTTCTCTCGTCTGGGGAGAGTCCAGCCAATGCCTATTATTTTCTTTTCATGCTTGTCCTGAGTTGTGCAAATACCCAATTTTCAAAGTCATGCCAAAGCTGTTGAAAAAAGCCTAATGATGCTAAAATTCTTTACAAATTTGGTCAAGGTTACTCCAGTTGTTTATGCTTCTCCTGAAAATTTGTGGATTATATTTATATATTTGCTTAAAATATTTCTTTAATGTATTATTTATATTTACCTGTGACTTGTATTGATGTTTTTAGGATTGCTAAATTGATGTTAACTAAATCTTATTTTTTATTGCAGGTGCCGACTCTCTTCCTGGTATTAGCTGTCATCTGAATTACCATGACTTCTTCTCTGCGACAAACTCCTTTGACCTGCAGTGGCCACACTCGACCTGTTGTTCATCTTGCCTTCTCCAAATTATGTCCTGATGGCTATTACCTCATATCTGCATGCAAAGGTAAAGATTCTGCAATGAATAAATATTTTAATAATAAAGTATACCTATTTCTGTTTGGTCAATTTGTGTTTGTGACATATTTCTTGTCAATTATTTACATTTCAGTTTTACGATTGTTCACAAAGTTAGTTTCAATTTTTAGGGATAAAAATTCATAAATTATTATGGCAAAATGTATTATTAATTTTGTTTCATTGTAAAGGAATAGGTAACCATTTCCATATTTTACTAAAGTTTATGATTGACTTATTTCCAACAGATGGTAAGCCAATGCTGCGCCAGGGCAACACTGGTGATTGGATCGGAACATTCGAGGGCCATAAAGGAGCTGTCTGGGGCGTGGCGCTCAACAGCCAAGCTACACGAGCTGGAACAGCTGCTGCTGACTTCTCTGCTAAGGTCTCTTTTAATCAAAAATACTTTTTGTGATAAATCTCTCAACGAGTTGAAGTAGGTAATTCCTTGGTGTTGCTTGGACTGTTAATTAAACCATTTTGGCTTGTAAATCAAGCCAGATGGAAAATTATTGAATGAATTTCTATGTAATATTCAGAAATTAGTTCACAATCGGTGTTTTAAAAGAAGAGCAATTTGAGTTAGTTTAACTCTGAAAAATTAATTTCTACCTATAGTTCTTTTGTAAACTATATATTTATGTTTAATAGGTATGGGATGCCATGAAAGGAGAGGAGCTGCACTCTTTTTCTCACTCGCATATTGTTAAAAGTGTTGACTTCTCCCCCGACTCGAATCAAATGCTGACAGGATCCAATGAGAAACTCCTAAAAATTTTTGACCTTAACAAGCCTGAGCAAGGTGAGTGAAGTAGGCAACTAAAAATTTTTTACCTTAACAAGTCTGAGCAAGGTGAGTGAAGTAAGCAATTAAAAATTATTGACCTTAACAAGCCTGAGCAAGGTGAATGCACTAGCCAAGAAACTGATGACTATGGTATGTTACAGCTAGCCATCATTCCTGTGTTTGATAAATTTTTTTCTGTTCTGCTTCTTTTCATTTCACTATTACATGTGCATGAAAGCCAAGTAGTACGTTTTTTGCTATTGAATTGTTCTGATTGAGCTCACTAAGTTAAGTCACCTATTGGGCGATGATTGCATGAAAATACATTCATGTGCAGGAAATTCTGTTGTTACTCGATTTTATTAGTCATGTGTGGTATCTACGCGATCTAAGACTCAATATTGTGCTGTTACAGACCCCATTGTGTTCAGTGGGCACGAGGCCAGCATCAAGCATTGTCTTTACAACAGTGAAGGTACCAAACTCTTCTCTTGTGCTGATGACAAGACTGTGCGGTGTTGGGACATAACTTCAAAACAGGTCGGAGCTCAAATACAATTTTTCAGAATTATTTATTGCATGTCATGCAATGTCGAAAGTACTTCTTTCAATACCTGTAATATTCTTGTTGCAGTACCTATTCATTTTCTTCGTTCATAACAGACAAACTAGCCGCCGACTGTTGGAATACATTTGCTTTCAGTTATTTTCAGTTATCAACGCTCTGAATTGTTCACAACTCTTTGGAATTTACATATTTTATGACTACAGGAGATCCTGAAGCTTGATCTGAGCAGCTCGGCTTCAGGCTTGGAGTTGTCAGCCGACGGTTGTGTCCTAACTGTTACGTACGCTAATAAAGTTAGCTTCTACAGCACCTCCACGTGAGTTGCCGCCTCCATTTCTTACGTAGTACTGACACTATACTTAAAGTGTCCAAATATCATCACGATGCTTTGTTATCTAAACAAAATTCACCATCAAGCTTGTTATGCGAGTTATAAATTGCCACTATAATAATAATTGAACATGATTGGGTCTGTGTGGTTTCAAGTTGTAAGTTAATTACAATTTTATGAGCTCTCTTGTTATATAAATTTAAAAGTGAATGAAACGTTAATAGGGAGCAATCAGTTCTGTTGTTTGCGGAAGTGACTAATTAAACAATATATTTGACAGGCTGCGGGAGTTGAAGAGTGCTGTGCTGCCAGCCACTCTTTACTCGGCGTCTCTCCACCCTGATCAGTCTGTTTTTATTTGTGGTGGTGAAGACTTCAAGATGTACAAGTACAACTTCGACACGCTGGAGGAGCTCGACTCATTTAAAGGGCATTTCGGGCCTGTTCATTGCGTGAGGTGAGAGACGAGTAAGAAATCCATTTTTTGTGTCTTGATTTTTATGTTCACATTATACTCTATCGCCCAAACTTTGTTCCCAGGCTCGTGCCCTGATTGTAGGTATTTACTTATCCTTCAAAATTAGTACTTGCCAAAGAATTGGCTTCTATTCTCTTTGAAATGAATTGAAAAAAGTTGAAATTTTGCACATTTTTCTGTGGATATTTTAAGATCGTTTGACTGTTGTACAGACGTCATCACAATAAGAAGCTATACTATTTTTCTGAGAAACCGGAATAATTTTCATTTCAGTTGATTTGAAAACTTTTTGCCGCGTCAGTAAGGGCCTACAAAAATTCATGGTGTATTTTTTTTATCTTTCGATATCCGGAGTTACGAGTCATCTAAAAACTTAGTTTATAGTTGCTGTCAAATAGATAAGATCTTTAAGATTAGTAGTCCTTTTTGCGTTTCATAATTAACAAAGATTCTCATAGTTTAGGTATTTAAAAACTAATGAATCTTTCTTGAATTGAATTCTGCATAGAATCTGATATTCATATGAAAAGATTATTCGCTGTGAGTTCCCCGATTCCGTTGTGCCGTTCCAACACAAAATAACCTCATAACTGAACAAGAAGGCAAACAAAACGCGTACAAACTAGTTCCGTATACAGTTATTCTGTGGCCAATTTTTTTCAATTATCCCATTATTAAAAAGCGATCGGTTTACAATTTACACCGATAAAAACAAATGAATATTGCAGATTCAGTCCGGATGGCGAGTTGTATGCATCAGGAAGCGAAGACGGCACACTGCGTCTGTGGCAGACAACGGTTGGCAAGACCTACGGCTTATGGAAGTGCGTCGAGGGAACGGGTGCTGGTGGAGCGGATGCCGAGGCTAATGGATTAACTGGAGATAGCTGAGCTTACTACATCTCCACCATGAAACGAATTCGAAAACTGTTGAACTGTGGTTAAAAACTGGGCACTCTTGAACTTTTCGTTATCGTGAATCCTGGGCTCTATTTAACATTGTCTTCTATTACAACAGTTTGCAGAGTTCATCCGTTGCTCTCTCGGTTCAACGCTGTTCAGTGTTGTGCTATTAACTGTTGACTACATCCCGCGTTGATAACGTTTCATGGGTAGAATTCTTCCAGCTAAGAAAGGAATGCAATTGTCGTCTTGTTTTCACTTAGTTCTATTCTTCCCATCACGTTATCTTTTTGTTATCTTCCCTTTTAATATTTCATCGCAACTACTCGGTACTTGCATTTCAGCTCTATATAACTTTTGTTCGATTTTTTCCTATCGGTTTATAAAATTTAATTTTGCATTCGGAATGTGACGCTGCAGTGCTTCATAGTTTAATCCTCTTCTTTATGGATAAATTAAGGTTGGTTTTAATTTAATTATTGAAACACAGAACTCGCATTTCTCTTCTAGTAATTGAACCATAAGCGTTCCTAATGCTAGCTATTCTAATAGCTTTCTATAAAAGCTTGCGTATAGGATTCTCAGTTAGATGATTTTCGTGACATCTTATTGAATGTTGGCATAACATCTCGACCTTGTCAAACTTCTCTTTCTGCGTTGAAAAGGCATTCATTGTGCATTTATCCTGAACTTTGCCTTGCCACTTCAATGAAGTTGTTTAGCCACATTTATCAAGGATATTCTATTATGGCTTGAACTTGTATGCCATATCACTCGAATGCCCTAAATTCGATTTAATGCATGCAGGTATGTTGCAATATTGAGACCAAATTAAAAGTTTGAAATTCTTTTACAATCAAGAAATAGGAATTTCTGGGTAAATAATTTCCGAATGTTTTGTACTCATTTTGGAAGTCTTGTTAGCTTTTCCTATGCTCTTTTTTTAGTCAACTTTTGTTGAAGCTACCGAATCAAGTTCTCGTTATTGCAAGAGAATCACATTATGTTGCATTGGTCTAATGGTTGTCCTAGTTTGTATCATTTCCTTGCTTGCCGAACTTGTTGACTAGAAGTAGTTACAAAACGTCTCTGATGTTTGGTCATGTAGTGCGTTGGTTGATTTGTCCCACATTTAGATTTTCTCGTTGTTCGCTCATCTTTTTCTTAGAACTTCGAATAGTTAGAGAAGGGCGAGTATCACTTACATGAGTAGTTTGAAAACTTTAGCTGCCCTTTGTCAGATGACACTTTCATACCGCTGCGCTTGCATGATGGTGTCGGGTTTGGGGTTTCTTAACCTTCGCGTATTGCATTTCTTCGACATTTATTCATGAACAGTTTCAGAAATTGTTGTAGGGAGCTGCCACATTTGACGATATCGACTGTTGATGTTTATCAGTTATTTATCACATGAATCTCGTCCAGTGATTTTAGGTTGGTTTGTAGTGAATGTACTTTTGTAAGCCCTTTGTTAAACCTGAAATTATTTTCTATAAAATTTTCTATGGCTGAATGATATTTTCTCTCCTTGAATTGACAAATATAGAAGAACCTTTTGGCACTTTTCTCGCTAAAAAAATTTAAAATTTCTCTATTGTTGACCAACATAAATTGTATCATAATAAAGAACAATGACTCTAATATTGTTGTTCATGGAAATCTGTGCACCCGAAGGAAGCGTATAACAATAATTGGCCCCTCCATTGGAAATGAACTTCCTTTGTATCTATAATAAAAGAATCAAACAACTTAGACTGTCGTAGTACGAAAAAATAACTCGTTTTATTGAGGAGTGAAATCAATTCCCAACTGCTAAATCGAAATTGAAGGAGAAACTATTGTTAGACCTATTTTTGAATAAATTAGCAACGCTCGAAGAAGATCGTATAGTTGTACGGCTATCACATTCGCCTGGACTGGACTCCTCTGTAATTGATGGTGAATTATGCGAGTCGAGGCCTAAGGAATTGATGCTCGAAGATAACGCGCCGTCATCGTTTAGAGGCTCTCTGCTTACTGACGTGGCTTTCCTGAAGCAGTGGGAAGAGCTTGGGATTGAAGGTTGTCTAGCCAAACAGGGCAATGCTGAAAAAAAAAACAAGATTACTCATGACACACAAATAAGGATTGGGCATAAATTATTCACCACATTACGCGCGGAGTAGGAACGTCTTGCCTCTTATAAGAAAGCTCTGGTGCGCTACGTAAAAAGCAATGTGTTTAATAGGCTGATGAAAATGATGATTCTCAGTGATGCTGAGAAATTTGTCAGAGATTTTGTAATGTTGGTCTTCAATGATTGAGTTTTCGAACAACATAGGTTCCATTCAGAATGCAATGATTTTAAACCAACAACTATTTTCAATACAATAATTTTCTGAAGTAACGTTACATGAACATCAATTTCTGTTCAGCTTTGGTAAAGCAAGAATCAATGCTCACCTTGTCTCTGCTTCTCATCATCTTCAGCCATCTTCTTGCGATAGTCCCCACAATACAAGCGCATCAATTGGCGCTTCTTGATAAGTGGAGTCTTGTCATTCAGTAAAGACTTCATTGCTTTACGAACTTCAAAGGCTGTAGATAAAAGCAACAATAATGAATTAGGAATATCACAAAATTCTTCAGCAGGGGGATATGCATATTTAAATTTCAGAGGCTAGTACAAAAAAGTATGAAGAATTTTAATATATTTCTGTTCATGAGCATTTCTCAAAAACTTCACATAATGGGGCAAATCTGAGTAGAAGTAGGTATTTAACTAACAAATAGAGTCACTCCTAGTAAGGTCATATATTTATGTAAAGTGAGGCATGCAACACTTAAAATAAAACATCAAACCTCCATATGATTCAATATCATGATGTTACTGATATTACCTAGCTGAAGAGTTATTGCTTCTTTCAAAAAAAGAAAATGCATCCTAATGAGTCAGTTTCAGTAGTAACAATTTTCTTTCAAATGCCTGTAGGTATTTTAACATGCAAGACAAACCAGGAGATGTGTTTTTTTTTATGAGCAAAGAAGTATTTTAAATTGCCTGCCAAAGGGTTAAATTCAAACTTATTGAAATGTATACGTATGAAATGTCATGAAAATTCTTTACAATTCAATAGCAATTGATTGAATAGGTATTTCAAAGCCCAAAAATATACAATTCAAAGAAATTAGGTGCTTCTAATCAACCATTTCAACTGAACACCAATTTTATCCCAGATTTTCTACTTGAATACACTTGCCCTCACATTTGATGGCCATAACGATTTGTCATTATTTGTTGGACTATTAGAAATGATGATCGGCTCACTGCTGCTCATGTGTCTTGCAAACTTGGCTATAATTAATTAGGCAACATAGTGACAAACGCGATGGAATAGATTGAATATATATTATTTACACAATAAACAACTAAAGTCAACAATGCAATAATTTAGCTTGATTTTAATTTTTAATGAAATTAATGTCTAGTAATAAAAAAATTATCATATCTAAACCAAAATTCCTATGTAAGTTTTTAACATGTTCCCCGCGTATTGGGCCATATGTGTACCAACAGTGATATTCCACTGCTGCGTATTGGGACACCAGTGTACCAAACACAGTATTTTACGCCGTTTTGAAAAAACACATTTAACTCGAAATTTTGCCCTTAAACTTTCCCTTTTATAATATTAATGTTCACTCAAAAAGTGGATTATTAAGTAAAACAAATCAATGAACCAAAATTTTATTCGTAAATCTCCTTGAACAAACGATAAGTAACTGTGAAAATTTTAACTAATAATTCCCTTCTGTTCCCATCTATTCCCTTTTATTCCCTTCTGTTCCCTTCTATTCCCTTTTATTCCGTTATTCCCTTCTATTCCCTTCTGTTCCCTTTTATTCCCTTCTATTTCCTTCTATTTCCTTCTATTCCCTTCTGTTCCCTTCAATTCCCTTCTGTTCCTTTCTATTCCCTGCTATTCCCTTCTATTCCGTTCTGTTCTATTATGGTACATATATGGCTCTATAAATACTTGGTACACCGGTGGTACAATACGCAAGAATAACATGTGGTTATTATTTCCTTGCGTAATGTACCACATGTGTCCCAACATTTTTATTGCAGCTATGCAAAGCTATGATGCCACAGAGCAGCACACACCTCCTCTTGTCACGGCCAATGGCGCCTAACTGAAGCAGCAATCACTGAAAGCCTTCCGCAATAAGGGAATACTGGGGAAATCTGGATACGCGGGGAACGTGTTAAGGGAGCTGCATCATCATGCCTCTATGAATTATGATAACCAGCTACTAACAAGAGTTTAGGTATATATAGTGTGAATTTCCACAGTCTTCAAGATGTGATTAAGAAGTTAATGAAAGTTACTTTTACTGTTCCTATTCTCAATAATGACACAGATTAATGACCTTCATACCAAAGAATTGTACATACACCAATCTGCTACTGGATTTTTAGATCATCGAGTTTATTGATTTGGCAGCTGTTAAAAAAATTCCAAGCTTTGTGTTCAGTTTTCAGGTTTTTAATATATTTTTTCAACAATTATTTAGGCACTCACTCATCGGACAAGACCTAATTCTACTCTAACAAGTGCAACTAAATGACTTTTCTCATCTTTAGCAGAAATTAGCAGTACATGATAACATATTCTAATTCTATCAGATTTTTTTTAAGTAAATTATTATTGTAGTACTTCCAAAGTTCCATTGCTATTGGCAAGTTGTATGACATGAGATTGGCTACAAAATAACATGAACATAAATGAAAATATTTTGGGCAAACAAATCTTCAGGTGTTTTTTGTTACCATGCCACAAAATTTCTAAAATTTGTTGGGAATCAAACTTAAATACCGTATTTTTCTATAATGAGATTATATTATTAGCCTTCAGTTTTAGACCACATTTTTTTTATCTAGGGATGATGGTACAACCATAAAAAGAAGTAGAAATTATCTACTTGTTACTGAATAAATCTGAATTAGAGAATTATTACCTACTTATTATATACTTACTGCTGAATTATCAACAGAATTAGAATTTATCTACTTACTACTGAAATCTCACAGCTCCAAAATGAAAAATTTACAATACATTTGAAATCTCCTGGATGGTAGGAGCTACTGTGCTGGTGCTGGTCCAATAAGCAATAGGCTAACTCCAATTGTGAATTGTCTACTTTGTTTACAATAAAATAAAAAGTTAGATTCATCTAGCAGGAATCTTGTGGCTAAAAAAATGATAAGATAGTGCTAGACAGGGCTAAGACAGCTAGATTTGGCCCAAAAGGGCTGTACACATATTCTCACACTGTCACACAAGCTATAAACTGTAAATAGTAAAGCACACTACCTACCTTGTTTTTCTGTGGTCTTGGGAGAAGTTCTTAATCCATCCATTTGCTGCACACACCACATGAGCTCATAAGTCAATTGGTAATCATTTTCCTGGGACAAACTATCTGAATCTGCTGAATTCTCAGGTCGGTTCGTGGGTTTCTTTGGATTGTCCAACAGGCATGAAGAATCGGCTTTCATCTTGATCTTGTTCGGTGCAGGAGGATGTGAAGGCTGTGAAGCTTTTTTCTGGAAAAAATGAAAGTCATCATAATAGCAATAAAATCATAAAATTAATCATATTCATAATTCATGTTAGCTGAATACATTTAAGGGGACCGTCTAACCTAAATTGGAGATAGCCTATAACTCCTAAAGTTAATATCCGATCATCATGAAACTTCACATTCAAACGTAAAATGTAAAAATAAAAACATTTTACTTCTATGAATTTTTCGAAAAAATTGATAGAAAACGTGATATTCATAGAAAACGGAAAAATAACGGTTACTATAGAAAATCTATCTCCTCCCACAAATATCGTCCTACAACATCGANGGCTTTGGTCGCCGATCACACGGTTGAACATACCCAACTTTACCAAAATTCTGCCTCTTTCGCTTCGGCATCTTACCTCAAAGAATTCTGTAAATCTGCACAAAATTTAGGGGGAGAGAGAAAACACTCGCAACACCTACAAGTAGCACAGTTCAAAACACACTGAAGCTCACAGAACGATTGCAACGCTGGTACGAGGCTAGATAGCGACAGCGCTCTAGCACGGCAACCAATGATCGCGTCGTAGTAAACACAATATTACGTACAAACTAACACACGCACAGGCATGCTGCTTACACCATTGGATGCGTAAAAATGAGAGCTCCGCCCTGATATCTCTCATTGGCCGCTGAAGCAAGCCGTTCAAAATTGCCAGCTCGATTGGTCGGCTATAGAGCGACGTCAGAGCCGACGTCAGAGGTCCGCGCACTGATATCGGCCAATAGTACCAACCATACTAAAATGAATAAAAAACAAACTAACGCACGCACAGAGATGCCAATTACACCGATTTATGCGCCTGAAAAGCAGCTTTAAAATGGACCAAAAAACGAAAAAAGTGAAATTTTTCGATTTTTGGGTTAGACGGTCCCCTTAAGGTTTTCAGTCTAACATAATTAATGCCATAGTATAATTTTTACTCTCTTATTAGCTTAGACAAGAGACAAATCGGGTTATCGGACAATAGTTAATAACTTCTTACACTTAGTTTCTTACTGGCTTATTATTTCTCTTTGGGGCCATTTTATATTATTACAGCTGCAATGATCAGTGCTCAATTAAGCAAGTCAACTGGAGGCCACTGCCACTCAGACCAAGCCTAAGAAGAGTCGAGTCGAGAACACAAATGAGACTAACTCACGAAGAGCTGGAACAACTGGTTTGTTGGAAGTAGAACACGTGGCGAAAAGAAGATCCATTGTGCGTGGCGGATAATTATTTGATTCCGGACTTTGTGAAAATGGGGCGTAGAAGAAAACAAATTAATTGAACAGGTATAATGTTTCAGGGGTAGGAGATAACTAATGCTTGGTTAAAGTTTAGCATGGAGACAGGAGCGTTTTACATTTATGACACATTTGACATAAACGTTCACATTTATACACTTTATTTATGGCTGGCGTAGCTATGCATAACCTGGTAATGTGAATTGTGCAACTGTGAGTCAGGTGATCAAATACAATGTCTTTTTCAGCAAAATGAAGCAAGATCACAGAACAAAATGAGTGTAAATGTGTATAAAATCGTCAAGATCGAAAAATTAGGTCGTTTAGCTTGAAGAGGGATGAAAGTCTCATCATGAGCCTAATAACTACCTAGAATTATCGAGGCATTTGTTGATATGACGAATAATTGATCAAACATTCGATATCACTTGCAGATTTACAAGCGAGTAGCCCAGTAAACGGATTACGTTATTTGAAAGCGCGTCTGGCCTTGCGGCATGCGGCAATACAAATCAATCTTTTCAATGATAAGGCTTGAAGAAATATACATTTATAAGTCATTTAGGCACGACTCCCGACAATTAATCGTTCATTCCTTGCAGCTCCCTTATTCCTCTTTCTTATCCATTCACTCGTTCTACGTACCATATTCCATTCTCTTCCTGTTTCTTTGTACCAAACAACAACTCTTTTAGTTCTCTCATTAATTTTCAGGTAGTCGTCTTGCTCATTTCAAATACATTATCACTGACCAGATTCTACCGGGTACAATACAAATAATTTAAAAATTTTCAGGCTTTGTAAGAATTTCTAAAAATTACGCTATTCAAGTTGATTGAAGAGATACAGGAACCAAATTAATACGGGAATTTTTTTCTTGAAAAAAAAAAATGAAACCAAGAATTTCCGGGGACAAAACGAGACAAAGAAGGAAATGGCCCAGGAATAAATAAAACCCAGATGATTATTTTATCTGGAAATGATAATTTTGCGCTCTATCGTATGGCAGCTTACATGACAGGACCTAGAGACATGCCAATCCGATTCGAGACGTGACATGATGATACGAGACGTTGGTGTTGCTCTCAAGTTGAATGTGAAGAAGAAGCAGACAATTGCCTTCTCCAGTGAAAAGTTTTTGAAGTACTTAGACTCTCTTCTTCACACTGTGCCACACAGCTTCATTAATCTTTTTTGCAGGCTACTCGTTTTCGCAAATTATCAACAGTTTCTTCATTTGTCCTTCATGAAAAACCTCATGTACTCATGTTAGTAGAAATCCAAAGCATCGTCCAACAAACTCTAAGCAAGTGTGCGCACGCGGTAGAGTCAGCCATGTTAAAAACCACGAATACACGAACGAACCTCAAGATGAACTAACCTAAATATGACGAGAATGGCTAAAAATTCAAAAACAGGGGTCAACCCGCAGCAAAGAGACTCGGGATGTTCGTGAAAAGTACCTCTCTCATTAAATGTCAATACACACACCACCTTTAACTTATGTGTATGAAATCAGGATCATAGTTTGGCGTGGCGCGATCTCTGTGCACGGTTGCCGCCACGCAGTCTCTGCGTCGTTCTCTGTAAAATGAGGCTCTGTTGCCCTCCATTTTATGCGCAATTAGTGCGACACAGACATTTTTTGTGTAATGAGTTCTAAAAAATAATATACGTTTAAAAATTACTTTTTAAAGACAACACTTCTAAAGAATCAAGTGTCTCCAATGTTAAAGATGTACAATGAATTTCTCATTTTATTTTCGAATAATAAAAAATTAATTTTTCAATTTTTCTAATATATAATTTTTTTAATTGATTCATGCACTGCCTCCGACTTCACACAAGTGTGCAAAATTTCAGATCAATTGGACAGGTAAAAGTGTGTCAAATATCAATTATAAGATTTGTAGCTGACAAAATTATTTTTTTACTTTTTTATATTGGAAAAAATTTTTATTCCTAAAATTATTTATTTTGTCATTTGATTCATGCATTGTCTCCAACTTTACGCAAGCGCGCAAATTTCAGATCGATAGGATAAGTAGAAGTGTATTAAATTTCGATTACAAGATTTGTAGCAGACAAACAGACAACCAAGAAGTGAAGTTAAAGAGAAGTGTTGTTATACAATGATCGCCAGTTTCTGACACGAAAATATACCGTTATGTGTTTCGTATAGCTACCGCAAATCGGTTAAATTTTCCACGGCCAAGAGCCAATTATTTTGAAAGCTCTCACCAAAACACAACATCTGTCATCAATTAGTTTCAACTGAACAAGTTCGTAACATTTATAAAAGAAATGAAGTTTGCTGACGCCTTAACAACGTTTAAACAGTTTGCCGTGTAAATTTGCGAATGTCGCGGTGAAAAAAGTGCAGTATCGATTCATCGAGTATATAGATTATTTGTTAATTAATAAGATGAACTTAGAAGAATACAAAAACTGTTTGTTTTGCAATGATGCATCGACGAACTTTGATGGCCTAGGATCCGCACTTGCCATTGTACACATCAACGCACGTTCATGTATCATTTCTAATAATTATATTATCTAAGGGGACGATAGAGCTATACTATTGAGTACCGCATCGGGTCTTCTGTGATGGAAAGATGCAGCCTCAATCATGTTTGGTTGTGGCAGTTGGCTCGGCTTCTACTTAGAAATCCTGGTAAAGCTTAGACGCAGCACGTGTTTAAAGTTTCAGTTCGATAAATTTATTTGGGATCTTGAAGTAGCACCTCGAAAGTAGCTCTTTAAGTGGCTGCTCTTGTACCTAGAGCTCGCGTCATCGGTTACGGTTCAATCATTGTTGATCCTCTTCTTCGGAGTTTGGCAATTGGACGATTATAAATAGCTGCGGTGGATAGATTAGCAGCATACCATCGTGGTGAAACTTTTATAGCAATAGCTACCCGTGGTACTCCCTCACCTTCTTTAAACTATGACGTCACCTGAGTGTTATGATTGTATCCACTGTATGAGTTCGTATCCAACGGTTCCACTTGAAACCGTTGAAACCTATGCAATAGGTTTTGCATTCCTTAGGCAATTTGTAGGTCCTATTTTGTATTTGTAGGTCCTATTTAATGAAGTTTTTTGTACTGATGATGGAGCTGGACTCCGATAAGTTTTCACTGCAGACAAAATAAATTTTTTGGCGTTTTCTTTGATTTAAACGCTTAGTTCATGTGACAAGTTGCAACGAATCCGTCATTTCCTAATCTAAAGTAGAATTGACTTTGCATATAAACTTAATAATAACCCGCACTTTATCTAACTATGACAATTTGGAATTTTGGAATTTATGCAGAATTTGTCACAAATTTTCATAAAACATCGAACGAGTATAAATGCATTGACAAAACCTTCATTACTGCATTTCTTTTAACAATAATTAATGCTCTATGAGTCCGACTGAGGAATGTCTAATTCTCAGCTCGGATTTTTTTTTTAGAAGGCCGTAGACTGATTTTCGACTAGATAAAACAGAGAATAAATTTTCATCTAAATGCATTACCTAAATATTGATCGAAAAGAGGGCTAAATAGTTTCCACGTTGATTAAAATGATTGGATGTGCTATACTGATTTTTAAAATGTGTTCTAAATTCATGTAAAGAAAAGAACAGTTTTTGCCCTCATGTGATGGTGCCCTCATTTTGATGGTGACTCCGAATCTTAATTCCGCACCAAAGGATGGGCAACTCAGACGTCGTCGACCGCATGTTGATTGGGTCGCCATAAACAAAATTAGCGGAGCCTCATATACACGACATACATACGACATTCACCAGATGCAAACGATCAGTCACATATGCAGGCTATATAAATCATACAGGTCATTTTTTCGTCACAAGAAAACGATCACCTATTCGCCACATGCGACCGATCACTTGTTCGCCACATGCAGCCGATAACTTATTTGCCACATGCACACGATCAATTATTCGTCATGCACACACGATTAATTATTCGCCACGGACAAGCGATCACTTATTCGCCACGTGTGAGCGATCACCTATTCGCCACATGCACACAATGAGTTATTCGCCATACACATACGATCAATCATTCACCACGTGCACATGATTAGTTATTCGCCATATATATACGATCGACTATTCGCCTCCGGCAAACGATCAATTATTCGCCGTAATCGATCAATTATTCGTCAACTATTCGCCAATCAATCAACTATTCGCCACATACAAACGTACACGTATAACGATCATTTATCCGTCACTCAGGAACGACCGCAAAAATGCACCGGGAAAAACTGGTAACCCAGTCTGCTTTTCTTACAAATTTAACTTTGATTACGCGGGTCTTAAAAAACTGAAAATTGTTTTTATTTCTGAAAGGGTGACTGCTTTTTTGCACTGATTTCATTTCGGGTCACGATAACTTCAATTAATGCCTTGAAAGGGCATTAATTTGAATTGAGCTCTCATTTTACATTTAATTAAATGTCTATAGCACCTCACTTCCCACCACAATGTCGATGAACTTTTTTATTAAAATTTCATCGACGACTGATGCGCTCCTACAGCGCTCCTCTTGTACATACCGAGGAAGAATTTTGTAGAGAAGAAATATATAGGCAAAGAAATATGCAGGTAATAGGAATAGGAAATAGGTAAAGAAGAAATATGAAGGAATTATGAAATATCCGCTTCACCGCGCCACTGAAACTGATAAAATATGAGCCATTAAAATACCCGTTTAAAAATTAATTTTCAAAGACAACACTTCTAAAAATGCAGTGTCTCTAATGTAAAACATGTACAATGAATTTCTAATTTTAATATCATCCACTTTTGCTTTTAGTTTTTTTCATCCACTTTTGATACAACTTGTCCGGTAAGTGGCCTTATATGGTTACTTCAAATCTGCTCCCAAAAAAGAAGCACAACGGCCCCCCTTTCGTTTTTTATTCTAAGTTATCATGCCTCTCCCAATCACCAATCATCTGACCATATTTAAAAACATCACCCCTATCAGTATAATGGCCAAAAATTTGAATATGATTATTTAAGTTGAAGTTTTAATTTAAGTAGTAAAAGCTCTTTAACTAATTAAAGTAACTTGATGAACGTGAATTAAATTGAATTTAGAAGGTTACTCTTCACATTTAAATGTTTTAATTTGGATGGTGTTGCATTTTTAGCACATTTCTCTATATGGAAAAAATGCACTATTGTGCTCGCCATGACCGTCTGTCCGTCCGTCTGTCCGTCCGTCTGTCTGTCCGTCCGTGACCACGTTTTCGTCGACGAGAAAATGCGCTCTCTGTCCCTCACTGCAGTGAGTACTGAGTTATATTTTTTAGATTAATTGCCGCATTTTATAGTATATTGCAGAGGTCACCCATAATCACCCATTCGATGTGCAAAATTTTACAAAATACTTGAGAGGAAATGTATCAAATCGTTAATCCTTTCTAGTGATGGCTTCAGAAATTTGAATTTTTGCAAATTCTTACGATTGCCTTGGAAAGTGTAATGGAAGCATGGGTTCTGGTGAGGCTAGAATTTCCTTTACGTGCTTGTTGTGTAGACATTAATTAATATAAATACAATATAACGGTTTCAGCGTTTATTAGGCCGTAGGCCTATCACCGATTCTTAACATCGCAGAACATTCACAGCTTGTTACGGTTTCAAACACGTAACTCGCTGCTTCAATTTTTGTTTTGCCCGGTCTCCTTGCCGATTCTGACTAGAAACCGGCGCACAGAGCTGAACTCGAACCCGCAACTCTCTGCTCCAATCCTAGTACTCTGAACTGCTACCACCGGGCCACCAAAAAATTCATGCGAAGATTCATTTAACCTTCGCTCTAGATTCCTTGTAACCAACACAATGCATTTGCTTGGTATTATTCTCAGTTGCTATGGTGCCCGCGGAAGCAAGCTATTATAAGTAAATAGTAAACGAACTTTCGTACAGCGTTTAGCTGGTTATCATAAAATAACTCTTTGCTTTGATAGAAAATCGTGAGCTTTGAAAATGCAGACACATGCAGATGTTTGCTTGAGTCTTCAGTCATTGAACGAATCAATACATTTTTATTGCCTTCTATCGCAAAGCGAACATTGTCTAAATAAATTAAAATTTCTCCTATCCCGAGAAGTTAGTGTGCGTTCATATAGAGATATGTAAAGACGTTTATCTGTTTGATTCGCGGCTTCAGCCTGAACTTCCGTGTTGATTTCTAATTCATCATTTCTGGCATTATCGGTTTCATGCTGGAGATATGGCTCGCTATATAGGAAATCTTATTTAAATGCTACGAAACTGAGAAACTCAAGCACCAGGTTTTTTATTTTTTTTTGTTGACGCAGTGAGCTACAAAAATTCCTGCAGTGAAGTAACTGAAGAAAATTATGGAGCGACAATATTCGTATTAATTAGGGCGCAAATACGATTCATCTGTAAACGATTTATTTTGGGCGGAAATTTTGTACGGCAATTGTTTCCGTATGCTGAAGCATAAATATTTGTGTGAAATTCCGTTGAACTTTTATCTAGCTCCGGAAACTTGTGCAAACCCATCAGTGAAGCTGCTTGATGTTTTTACGATGATAGTCCTTGATAAATTTGTTGAAAGGTTTTATATTATTAACGGTAAAGTGAGCTGATTCTATCGGACTTCACTTTGAGGCAAAGCTCCTCGCGGCGCCAATCAGATGGTAATGATTAATTTCAATCGTTTTTATCACATCAGGCATGATGGAGCCAATTTGATCTTCTGTGGTGAATTAATAAGGCTCTTGTCGATATGGCGAACAAGTAACTTTCTGATATCTTGCATGCGCCGATAAGACATGCCGATCCCCTCGTCCGACGCCTGTCGGTGAATCACTCGTGCTTTGGTGGCGGCGAGCTCTGCATCAAGACCTCTGCATCATCAGCTTTGCATCAAGACCTCTGCATCATTAACTCTGCATCTAGACCTCTGCATCATCAGCTCTGCATCAAGACCTCTGCATCATCAGCTCTGCATCAGGACCTCTGCATCATCAGCTTTGCATCAGGACCTCTGCATCATCAGCTCTGCATCAGGGCCTTACAGCTTATTTCCATTCTGCATTATTTTCAAAATTCAAGTACTTCTCGTCATCATTATTGTATCAATAGAGAATAAGACGATTGCTGGAAACCTAATTCTAGGTGATCACATAAATTGTGATCGCTTGAGAAAACGCAACTGATTCATTATCGAATTAATCAAGAAAAATGACAAGCGCTAAAGCCACGCGGCTTCCGTATACAAGACGAGGTCGAAAGTTCACCAAGCCAGCGAACTTCTTCGATAGGGTTAGGTCTAGCCTAGGATATTTCTGTCGGTATCTTGTGACACTTTGGTGTCTGCTTCACGCCCTGGAGGAGTGTGAAGGAATCGTCAAAGAATGGAAATCGACGCTGGTGGACACGACATTGCTTGCGAATGTTGCGCAATACCACAGCACCATCGCCCATTCCAGCATACAATGCATGGGGCTGGCCACCACGCTGGACTGGGTCCGAGTCGCCTGCTACACCCGCATGTTGGGAGCGGGGAAATGCGCTCTCTGGGGCTACCAGGCCTCACTCAAACTTCCAGCAATGTCTGGAACACAAAATTCCCAGTGCAAGGTTTGCTACCGAGCTGATGGTGGTTGTGGTGAACGTCTTGGTAAGTATAGAGGCCATTGACAAATTTAAGTGAAATACAATGAGAGATGAAAATGACCACTGATTTAGATGGGCGATAAATTAATTCACAGCAGTTTTACAAAGTTTTTTTTTTACGAATTTGTTTGTTGATGCATTTAGCGTTATGTGCTGGAAACATTTGGGGAAATACCAATCGTGTCAGAATTTAGTTTTGATATCATTGGGGATTGTTAAGGAATAGCAACTTTTTTTTCTAACACGGGCTAAATGAAAGAATGAGGATTAAATTCACTTAGATGAATATTGAAAAATGAAATCATTTAATAATTATAAGTAACATTCCTGTAATATTCAAGAGCGTCGATTCAATTGCATTTGTTCTTTAAATCCGGAGTCTGCATGAGTTTATCTTCCATTCACACGATTTTAGCTCGAGAATTTTTTTTGTGAGCATGAATAATGATTCCTGTTTGAAAGAAAAATATCATACTGATTAATAATAGCCGGTTTACTGGCCCGGGATTATCTTTCCCGAGGAGTTCCGGATTAACCTGCCGGTACTTTATGCACATTGTTTATATTTACATCTACCGCATGTTCTGTAGAATTAATTGACCGCTTATTATAATTTTAATCTGTAGGAAAAATTGTCAAACTAAAATATTGTTAATTCAAGACACATCCTTTCACCCACATTTAGATTTAAATATCCATTTTAAACAGTTGAGAAATTGAGTGGAAATACAAATTTCCCGGTGAAACTAGAATTTAATTTTTACATTTCATCCTACCAGTTTTTGAATACCTCATGTTTCTACTATAGATTATGAAATTCCATGCCCGGATAATGTCCCTCGCTTAAATATGCACTTGAATTGCTAGAATAAATTTATGTCTTTAAAAATGAACCACAAAAATTCTAAAATATTCAAAAGATAATTTGTTTCGTTGTTCTTCAAATCAAGGATGCGTTCTACCCAACGCCTCCCTGGTCGAGGTAGGCTCCGTAGTGCCCGCCATAGTGACAGGCTCGTCCTCGGTGTACTACTACTACGATAGGGTCGACTTATGTCAACTCAGCGGCCGCTTCTTGAGTGAGTGAACATTTATGCTAAATATATTGAATATATTTAAATATCTATATTTTCAAATGTACAAAAAGAACCTGTTTGATTTCCTGAACACACATTTTTTGTGGTCAACTATAGCAGGCAATCCCTACGCAATGAATATACTTAAGCTTCTGCTCATATGCATTGAAAACCAGTAAGTCCTTACACCAAGTGCTCGTCAGCTTAACACAAGTTTCATACCATAATCAGGCCTAAATTTGTGAAAGAATGCGTGTAAAAACTCTACGGTCTAAGATGCTATGGAGAAAACCTTTGAATCGTCGAGGATTAGGGCATGCAATTTTTTTAATACGTGTTCAAATTGCAGGTCATAATGTATCGAATGCGAGTAGGGCCATAAATTTAGGTTGTCGTGTAACATTTGGTCACTTGTCAAACCCATATTGCAGTCCGAGTTATCATATAAAATTTGATTTTTTTTTTTAACTTACAGACTATCACTCGTTCGCTAGTTGATATTAGGAAGCTGTGTGTTACAGAAACTTAAGGTGTGCTGCGAGTGCACTTTCGATCACAGACAAAGAAACGTTTTCTATAGCTTAGTTTCGAAAATAACTTTAATTCTCTTAAAGTTGACTGTTATAATCGAGTCAAAACCAGTGGGTTATATCTACCATTCAACTAGTTCTGGTCGATGATCAGCTTACAAATTGGATTGTAATTGCGGTATTTTCTTTTACCGGTTCTTGGTATACTTGGACGTAGCAGTCCCAGGCCACGGACCGTAACCAGTTGATTTTTAATCGCACCTTGCAATTAATTATTCCATACAGAAACACGACAGATGTAATGAATTGTTCTGAAAATGTCTATATATCGAAGAAATTAAATTTATAGCTTGTCTATTTTCTTTGCTCATGTACAGAAAAGTGCTTATACAAAGGCAGTCTCTACAACGTGAGCGACATGATCGGGTGCTTGCAATGCACAGAAACTTACGGCGTCACTTACGGAGGTAAGAATTTACATCCTGTATCTTTATTAAAAGGTTCAATCTAATTGAATTAGATTCTGCATTATCGATACACTCACCTCAATCACATTAAATAACTAGCAACTTGACCAGTCGCGACCCAAAATTTTTACATTTTTATTGGGTAAAAAGCTATGGGCAAGTGCATGATATCAAACTTACGTACACGTAGCCTATATGTACATTTAGCAGTTTGTTGAAGTAAGAATATTTTCCCAATTTTGAACGTTCTCATACAATTGTACGTTTCATCAATTTATCTTCGCACGCATTTAGTCATGCTCCTAAAATTGGGAAAATTCATTCATTCAAATATTATGTTACATTTCTGCGTTATCAAGTTCACTAGTGTTTTTCAGTAGCTCAATTAAATTTCAGGTATTATTTCCCCGAATCAACCGCAGTTCTAAATTAAGATCATCGTAATAACTTCCATCATTCAAAGGCTGCATATAAATGGAATGAATAAATGTCCAGCTATCTCAGAATTTAGTTTTCGGTAAAATTGTTAAGCCAATTCAAAAATAGGTTCACAAATTTTCATAAAGTTCAGTTCAGCCGATTCAGAATTGTATTTTCGGTAATAAATTTTATGCTATGATTAATTAACAACCTTCATTTAATTCAAGAAATGTATTCATATTTCGACGGCTCAAAGGGCCTATGAATTTTACAGGAAACAATTCAACCGTTTGGAAGTTTGGTTTCCGCTAAGAATTTACGTGATTTAACACTTAACGTCACCAGAATCAAGGTAGTAATTCACGGTTAAACTGCGCAGTGGCTGCATGAATTTCATACATGTTGTTACTTCAGCCATCACAGAATTAGGTCTTCCGATTGAAGTTTCCAGGATTCAACACTGAATATCACCCAACTCGAGGAGTATATTTTCATGTATATGCGCTTCCTTGTTCATTTGAGAATTTATCTCATTTGCATCTTTCCGTTCATTAGCACATTTACAAATAAATGTGCATTTCTCATATGCTTGTATATATAGGCTCTTGAATTTTACATTAGCCTAAGGAAGAATAATCATGAAGAATTATGTGGTATCTAAAATCTTTGAATGATTAGAATTCTCATAATCTCAACTTAATAGTAGCTTCCAAAAGCAGAGAGATAACAGTTAAGTCATTGAGATCCAAAAATTGAGGTCGTGGTCTTTCCTAAATTATTTTTATTTTAGAAATATTTTAATGAGAGACTGAACATACTAAGGCCCTTTAAAGGATCCAAACGTACATGAAATTCCCTCTAACACAATCCGATGCACTCTTACACATCAATATCATTGAAGAATGTACTGAATTGGTTGAATTGCGACTTCCCGCTTTCCTGGCGCGATCTCGAGAGAATTCCGGTGAAAAAATGTTGTCTATTGGTCCAGATTACATTGAATGTAATGTGATTGAGTGACTTCCATAAAGTAAATCAAATGAAAATAAAAAACCTTTCAAATTAACACGTTCAAAATATATCATATATGTACACCTTAAAAACCTTCTTCTTCCCGAAGAGATACTTATAGATGGCGGGGATTTGACCTTTATGCGGTTTCGACACCACACCCTAACCATGTTCACTTCAGTTATAGCTAAAATGTAAAACCACTCCATCACTCATGTTATTATTAATTTTTTATGCACTTGTGTCGTTCTTGCCAACTATTAACCTTTATTGGTCAGAGTGCACATATATCGACCTTATTGACCAATGAATTGTGATGTCTTCACACTAACCACCTTGACTACTGGACTTTAATGTACTTTCATTGATCAAAATCTATGATCTCTGAGTTGTACATAAAGTGCTGGTGCTAGGTCATACAGTACACGGAAACAAAGTACCGGCGCGCAGATTCAAACTCGGCTACAAAGTACGGGTGCGCAGGTTAAGATTCGGGTACAAAGTACGGGTGTGCAGGGTCAGACTCGGGTACAAAGTACGGGTGCGCAGGGTTAGACTCGGGTACAAAGTACGGGTGCGCAGGGTCAGACTCGGATACAAAGTACGGGTGCGCAGGGTCAGACTCGGGTACAAAGTATGGATACGCTTTGTCAGACTTGTGTACTTTGAAAAAGCTCTAACATTTTTACCAGAGTATCTCTGTCGAGTTTCGCACCCTCAGTCTCTTCATCTGGAACGATTCGTACAAGCTGGCCGGCATATAAAGCTCATCAGACTTTATATGCTCCTAGCACAATAAATTTTATCCAAATAATTTTCACCCTTCTTGTAATAGCCAAGATTATGATAACAAACAATTTGGTAATATTAGATGAAACATAAATTAGATATAATATTGCAGAAAATATTACAGATCCAAGTGACTCCCTTGAAATTCAAGGCCCAAGTGACCGTATTTCAAGGGAGCGGCAATTGTGAAATTTCATTTTGCGCCATCAGCCTCGGTTTATCAATATTTAAGTGATAATACAATGAATAAAGAAGACGGTCGTGCTCATACCTGAAACCAGAATGTTCCCTTACCCCCTACATTTTAATTTCAATATCAATAAACTCAACCCTCTTACATCCCACGATGTCTTATACAATGTGCTCAAGCAGCGTCTTCCATTAAGGTGCGACTTGGCGTCAGGGACCCAACCTCAAACTGCGTGTAACAGGGT